>NC_133364.1:8466129-8503137 GCF_049309525.1 Garra rufa
AAGACACCTTAATATTGTAGAGACTTAGAAGTGCACTATTTGGACTTTGTAAGCTTGCCAAACACCCTTCGTACACCATTTGTGAAACATTTTAAACACCTTAGCAAACGTTTTGCAGCCACCTGACAACCACACACAGCACCTTAGCATCAGGTTTTTCACAGACAAGCCCCAGTTACATTTTTCCTACCTCATTCTATTATTCAATCTGTAAATATCCGTGAAAAAGAGAGGAGAAAATGTTGACAAATTGCAAAGTGCGATATCCAATACTCAATTTAGCTGAATGAATGCATGTACAAAACCCCACTAAACAATTTCAATGAAATTATTGATTCGTGACTGTTGTATGCAGGCTACTCACCTACTCAATTTCCAAGGCCATGAAAACACTTGAGGAAACCTAAATTGTATTTCACATCTTTACAAAAATGAAACCTAGTCATACAGATATAAAAAAGGTGTTATTTATATACCTTAATCTTTTACTGAGAATTTAGTTTCAATTAATTTTATGATATGAAATAAGATTTGTCTTTTAAATACAGCTGGTTAATCTAAATGGAGTTTTTTAGATGAGCTATTTAACTAAAGCTCATCAAAGACTAGTTCTACTGATATTTTTAACACTGTCAAAGAGATATCTTAATGAAAGAGACAGGGAGAGAGAGGCTTTTTAAAGCACCAAGCCTTTAATGTTCCCTCTTATGACCACACGAGACTCACAGAGCACGTGAAATTCATCTCAATCGATTCCACTTATAAAGCAGAGACAAGGGTGCGATCTCACCATCTGTCTTGTGAGGACAATTCAGATACCTGGAGACCTGAAAGTGTTCATAAGCATGTTTAAATATGCAACGTCTTTTTTTCAATTTGTTATGAATCAACCATAGATTTACACAAATTTCTGGGTAGATCATTTATACAACCTTGTTGAAATTTATTCTGCTTGTGATTCATGAACATGTCCCAATATGTGATTTGTACTAAATTGCATTCATAATTCAGTGTTTCAAGGTTAAAATATTTGCTCAGTATTTGAGAGGAGGCTACAAATAAACATTTGCATTCAGATGCACTGTGTGTCCATAGAATATTTCCTGGTGTACGATATTAAAATGTAAGTAGTTATTTGACACTATTTTTATTCTAAAGCAACAGTGCATTCAAAGTATATATGCTAGCATATTCACATGAAAAATTTCAGTCTTCTGAAGACAATACACAAACTACAATTAGCTGAAATATGCTAATAACAATAGATTTATCAGCTTGTTTGTAGAAATTAAAATTTGTACAGAAATGTGTTAGCTAGTTAGTCCATAGAAACATATTTTTTGAAATTGAGATTTATACATGATCTGAAGCTGATTAAATAAGCTTCCCATTGATGTATGGTTTGTTAGGATAGGACCATATTTGGCCAAGAAACAACTATTTAAAAATCTAAATACTGAGAAAATCACCTTTAAAGGTGTTCAAATGAAGTTCTTAGCAATGAATATTACTAATGAAAAATTAAGTTTTGATATATTTATGGTAGGAAATTTACAAAATATCTTCATGGAACATAATCTTTACTTAAAATCCTAATGATTTTTGGCATATAAGAAAAATTTATCATTTTGACCCATATAAGTACTGTAACTTATAGACTGTGTTATAATTTATAACATTTAATAATCAAATAATCATTTAGTAACAACTAAATAATAATAACTAAAACATATACAAATTTGGCAAAATAATCGTTGTATATTTGAATTTATATTAATAAAAAAGCATCTAATATAATATAATAATATTTGTTGACATTATTTAAAGTTATTATAACACGTAAGCCATTATTTTTACACAGTTTTGGACAACTGCAGTAGGTTTTTCCAGTTTTCTCTCTAAATGGGAACAAAATGGCTGTCATAAGTTTACATAATAGACCTTAATCAGGTTAGATGCCATACTGAATTTAATACAAATTAAAATAAACTTAGTGTTTGCCATGGCATGCACTGTATAAAGGTCCTATTGTGTAAGTTTCTCCACATTATCAACTCAAACTAGGGAACTAATTAGAAAATGGCACTAATTAGCAAAACTTTTTTGAGCTTGTTTGACTCTACTGAAAGTTTCTTCAGGAAGATGTTTTGTCAGCTTAATAATTGGCCCCCATGTTAAACAACAAGGCTAAATCGTTCCAGCGCTAACCTTTTATGGTGGTTATTAAAGGGATAGTTCGGCCAAAAATGAAAATTCTGTCATTACTTACACTCATGTCGTTTCAAACCTGTAAGACCTTCGTTCATCTTCAGAACACAAATGAAGATATTTATGATGAAATCCGAGAGCTTTTTGACCCTGCATAGACAGCAATGCAAACGACACATTAAAGGCTCAGAAAGGTCATAAGGATATCATTAAAACAGTCCATGTGACATCAGTGGTTCAGTGGTTTTTGTGCACAAGTAAAACTAAAATAATGACTTTATTTTTTTCTTCCTTGTCAGTCTTCAATGCCTGTTCATGACAGTACCACGACTGGAGCTTTCACCTCTGTTGTCCAGGTCAGTCATCATTAGGCTCACTAGTTGTAGATTCAGGACTGGCACCTTACTGTATCACATAGAGGATGAGCTACTCTGAAGGAAACAGTGTGTATCAGTGTGCATGTATATGTAGTTTCAAAATCACACATCAACACACACACACACACACACACACACACACACACACACACACACACACACACACACACACACACACACACACACACTAAATTCAGGCACAGTCACTGTCAGCTGCCTCTAAATTAGGCTATTCCGTTCCACTGCCCAATTACCCAACAGCCGAGAAAAAGAGAAAAGAGGATTTTCTTGGTAAAAAGGAAAAAGGCACATGCTAATATTAAAAAGAAACAGTCCTCAAAGACTTTCTTAGTAAGGATGATAGTTTTGATTATTTGCATTATGTTTGGTCCGCTTCACAACTTATTTTAAGAATTGTCAGTCTTTCATTTTCTTTTATCAGTACACAATATAATACTACAGTACTGCACAATTACAGAACAAGCATAAACATGTATGTTTTTGGCTACAAAGCAAACAATGACAAAATAGCTGACTAAAATGTGACCCTGGACCACAAAACAATTGAGATTTCTACATTATCTGAAAGCCGAATAAAAAAGCTTTTCATTGATGTATGGTTTGTTAGGAAAGGTTGACATACAACTATTTGAAAATCTGGAATCTGAGTGCAAAAAAATCTAAATATTGAGAAAATCACCTTTAAAGTTGTCCAAATTAAGTTCTAAACAATGCATATTACTTCATGGAACATGATCTTAACTTAATATCCTAATGATTTTTGGCATAAAAGAAAAATTAATAATTTTGACCCATACAATGTATTGTTGGCTATTGCTACAAATATACCCATGCTACTTAAGATTGGTTTTGTGGTCCAGGGTCACATACAGGTGCATCTCAATAAATTAGAATGTCATGGAAAAGTTCATTTATTTCAGTAATTCAACTCAAATTGTGAAACTCATGTATTAACACGTCTGTGTTGTGAATCGATTTTGTTTGACAAGCCTCTCAAGGCTGCGATTCTCTCTGTTGGTTGTGCATCTTTTTCTTCCACACTTTTACCACTTTTACCTCCACTTTCTGTTAACATGCTTGGATACAGCACTCTGTGAACAGCCAGCTTCTTTGGCAATGAATGTTTGTGGCTTACCCTCCTTGTGAAGGGTGTCAATGATTGTCTTCTGGACAACTGTCAGATCAGCAGTCTTCTCCATGATTGTGAACCAAACTGAGAGACCATTTTGAGCTCAGGAAGGCTCAGGTAACCTTTGGAGGTGTTTTGAGTTGATTGATGATTGGCATGTCACCATGTTCTAATTTGTTGAGATAATGAATTAGTGGGTTTTTGTTAAATGTGAGCCAAAATCATCACAATTAAAAGAACCAAAGACTTAAACCGCTTTAGTCTGTGTGCACTGAAATTATTTTATACACACGTTTCACAATTTGAGTTGAATTACTGAAATAAATGAACTTTTCCATGACATTCTAATTTATTGAGATGCACCTGTATGTACAGACCGAAGTAAACATTTTAAATGGCACACCTTGTATAGCATTCATTTTCCCAGGCTGGTATCTTGCACATACAGATTTATTCTAGTTTAAAGTCCACACCACAGAAAGATTATAAGATGCACATTACTGCCTTTCAATAAAAAACATGCTACCAGGTGATTCAATAAAGACTCTCCCTCATCTGCAGTCTTAAACTCCTGCTGGCATTGAATTAAATGACTATATTCAATCCAAAGCATCTGCCGGGAGAGTCTATTTTAGACACAGTCCACTGGGTGAGTTTCTATCTGCCATCGCTCTGTCTCTCTGCCTGGCTTTGCTCATGACAGGTGAGCTAATTACCCTTCCAAGGTTACTTGGCTACATCAACGCTTTTAATTCAAGCTATTCAGCTCCAGCTGCTCAGATAAATAATTTGAAATCACAATTGAAATCAGTCCATGTCTATGAGCTTTGGGACTATATATGCTAGTGGGGATCATGGCTGCTGGTAAACAATTTTTTTTCTTAGAAAGCTAGAAATGTTCTTAGAAAACATTACACAGTTTTTCTCCATATAGTGGACTTCAATGGGGACCAACGGGTTGAAGGTCCAAATTGCAGTGTCAATGCAGCTTCAAAGGGCTCTAGGTCTTAGGTCTAAGGTCTTATCTAGTGAAATGATCAGCCATTTTCTAAAAAAAAAAAAAACTATATACCTTTTAACCACAAATGCTCATCTTGCACTAGGTCTGTGATGCCTTCACACATTACATAATCACATAATCACGTTGAAAACATTGGAAAGTTCTTCGTCTGTGTACTCCGGTTCAAAATGGTAGGGTAAACAGTAAAAAATAAATAGTTGAGAAAACGTAAAAAAATAAGGCTCGATGCAGTAAGACTTTTGAGTTTTCTCAACAGTAGTTTTTTTAGTTCTTCTCAGTAAAGATCCTTTTTTTTTAGCCAACGTAAATGTATTTGTTCATGCAATGCTGATTGTCTTAGCTAATAGAAAAATTCTTGTCACAACTACTGAAATAACAATTACTGTTGTTGAGGAAATGTATTTTTTCTGTCACCACATTATCAATTTTATGTTTATTTACGAACATCAGTAAATTGTTATAGAAACCTTAATGGATAACTTGCACTAATATGTAGACAACATTGTGTTTGTTTGTAAAACATCTTACAAGACTAAGATATCCAGGATTTAAGTGATTCAATAGGCTCTAGTCTTAAACTAGACACACAAACTTCAAAAAACAGTGGAAATCAACAAATGTTAAAAAGATAAGCTCTTTACATCACAGTACAACAAATAACTAATAATAACGACAAAACAACAACAACAACAAAAAGTTTAAATGAACACATGTATATCATGTGCATTTGTGGTTAAAAAGTGTGTAATTTTCTTTCTTTTTTTTTTAGAAAATGACCAATCATTTCGCTAAATCAGACCAATATTCCTCAGCTGAGATCATGTAGAGCCCTTTGAAGCTGCATTATAAATGCAATTTAGACTTTCACCCATTGGTCCCTACTGAAGTCCACTATATGTAGAAAAATCTTAAAACATGCATTGAATATCCTCATATTCATAGTTTGCTGAAAAAAAGCACCTTGGACATTTCCACATTATGATTCTACCCCAATTGTGCAGTTTCATAATATGACTCTGACATCTGCTTACTCACAGCTGATGTATCTGGATTTGAAAAGACGCACAAGGCCCAGATGAGTGTGCGTTTGTGTTTGTTCATCGTGATCTGACTCAGCAATCCTCTATAGGTGAAGCAGAGCACTGCTAATTCAGTTTCGAGGATGAAGCTAGCTTTAATCGAATCACTGCATGAAACAGTTTTCCCATTTGTACATGAATCACTGACCTTAGCAAAGATGCTAACAGCATAGAAATGGCAACTAGTAGTATGAACTGGGTTCTGGAGGCTTAGCTAATAAAACTGACATAAATGTTCTCCATACCTTTAAGAGACAAGCAAGGAAAGGTTCCCCCCCCTCACTTTGAAAGAACAGCCTCAAGGTAGCCATAGTTCACCCACCTGCTGTGCTGAACTAATAAAATGCATGAAAGTGACTCTAAAATGTTGCCTGGGAGATGTGTTCAGCTGCAGTGAAACGCAGGTCGTGCTCTCTAAAGGACAAGAATGAACAAACTGTCAGAATCACTGTTTCCATGACATCACATGCCCTGTTTTCACATTACTGAAATGCTATATATGTGCATTATGGCTATATATAAAACAAAGTCGGGTGCTGCATCTCATTACTCTCCTTTGTTCACCATGTCCTGAATCAGGATATTGCAAGCATGAATTTGCATTGGAAAAGGCTAGAAACTGTATACATTGAGATACTGATGACTCAATTGTATGCATTAAAACGTCATTGGTATTTCAGTGCCATTTTTTGGCTTGAAAGAGACACCTACTTACCAGATTGTTAATTTCAAACAGTCTTTATTAAAGAACACTGGTCTGTTGAAAAAGAATTAATAAGGTTCAACTCCTCAACACAAAAACCCTACAGAGAATACAAAATAAAACATGGCACGATATGGTTTTAACATTGGCTTTTGAAGAGGTCTTGGAGAAACAACTAAACCAGACTGTTTGGCAAAAAAAAAAAAAAAAAAGAGTAACAACCTTTTAAAGGTACAGCTAGACTTTGCCTGAGCCCAAAATGCATTGCAGTACGCATATCTCACCCAAATCCAGAGAAAACCCACTTAAGACTTAATAAATTAACACAAGGCACTTGTACTTGGCGCTGATAGTCTCAATACTGTATATGAGATAAGACAGTGGCTATATTGTGTATATAGGGCACATAGGTAAACAAAAGAAATGGTGCTTAATCCTGTTCATAAAGATCAAGCTACCTGCAAGGTTAAGTCTTAATTCATATCAAATATTAATGTAACTTCTAATCAAGGTCAAGGTTTACATCCTCCTTTCAGAATCTGCAAAATGTTAATTATTTTAGCAAAATAAGAGGATCATACAAAATGCATGTTATTGTTTATTTAGTACTGACCTGAGATAGATATTTCACATAAAAGACATTTACATAATCCACAGGTGTGTTTTTTTTTGTTTAGTTATAGCTGTTCATGAGTCCCTTGCTTGTCCTAAACAGTTAAACTGCCTGCTGCCCTCTTTCCAACAATGACTGTATGATTTTGAGATCCATCTTTTCACACTGAGGACAACTGAGGGGCTAATATTCAACTATTTCAGAAGGATCAAATGCTCACTGATGCTAAAGAAGGAAAAATTATGCATTTGAAGACCAGGGTAAATTGAACTTACTTTGTCTTCTGGGAAACATGTAACTATATATTGTAGTCTCTGAAAAGCAGTACTAAATGAATAAATATGATATTTAGGCAAAATAAGAAAAATGTACACATCTCCATTCAGTTCAAAAGTTTTCACACCCTGGCTCTTAATGCATCGTTTCTCCTACTCGAGCATCAGTGAGCATTTGAACCTTCTGTAATGGTTGAATATTAGCCCCTCAGTTGTCCTCAGTGTGAAAAGATGGATCTCGAAATCATACAGTAATTGTTGGAAAAGGGTTCAAATACACAAAAATGCTGGAAAACCAAAGAATGTGTGTGACCTGAAGAATTTTTCTGAAAAGCAGCAGGCAGTTCACAAACTATTATTTTCTCTTGTGGACTATATGTAAACATCATTTATGTGAAATATCATGCATTTTGTACAATCCCTATTTCTTTGTAAAATAATTAACATTTTGCAGATTCTGAAAGGGGGATGTAAACATTTGATCTCAACTGTAGATCTTTAGAAGCAGGATTGAGCAATTTCCCAACCATAAGTAATTAGAGTAAGGCAACTGAACGGTTAACTCATGGTAATGTATATACATTGTGTAGAAGCATGCCAGTCGGTCAACCTACGATCGAACTAGTTTAATCCCCTGCCCCGTGTCTAGTATGCTGGGAGGGAACCAAGAAAGTTTCAGTCTCCTGACGCAGCGCAAACACACACTACACAACCACAGGAGATTGAGTCCGCAGCACCAGTTCGCCACAGCCACCAATGGGTACGTGGCCTTGGGGAAGTGTGTTTTCCAGTGCTTGGCCACATCGCTTCCGGTGGGCAGGTGGAGAGCGTAGTCGCTCCAGGGTTTGGACACCCCGTAAATCGCAGAGATGACCCGACCTCTTTCTGACCACTGCACGCCGCTGTCAGGATCGCAGTTGTATTTCACCCACTCAGCGGTGAAGTCTCCCAAACGTGGGCCTTCGTGGGCTTCAGCATCCTGGACAGGGCTCATCTTGGCTCCTTGTACTGCCACATACAACTTTTCCACCTTGCGCACCGCCTTCACCCACGGCGCAGAATTCTCAGTGTCCAGAACTAAGATGAGGCGGGAGGAGAAGGTGGTGTTCCGTTCCTTCCACATATCAAGAATCTGCTGCAGACGCAAGCATTCGCCACCTGTGGATAAGAAAATCAATCATTTTTTTAAAGGATTAGTTCACTTATAAAATACAATAATCCTGATCATTTACTCATTCCCATGTCATCCAAGATATTCATGTCTTTCTTTCTTCAGTCGAAAAGAAATTAAGGTTTTTGAGGAAAACATTCCAGGATTTTTCTCCATATAGTGGACTTCAATGGTGGCCATTAGGTTGAAGGCCCAGATTGCAGTTTCAATGCAGCTTCAAATGATTCTGCAAGATCCCAGCTGAGGAATAAGGGTCTTATCTAGCGAAACTATTAGTCATTTTCATTGGTCATTCTGTTCTTCAGAAAAATCCTTCAGGTTAAGGTTTTTGAGGAAAACATTCCAGGATTTTTCTCCATATAGTGGACTTCAATGGTGGCCAATAGGTTGAAGGCCCAGAATGCAGTTTCAATGCAGCCTCAAAGAGCTCTACACAATCCCAGCCAAGGAATAAGGGTCTTATCTAGTGAAATGACTGGTCATTTTCTAAAAAATTAAATTTATATACTTTTTAACCACAAATGCTTGTCTGAAAAAGTCACACACAGTTAGTTCTTCATCTTTGTACTCTGGTTCAAAAATGTAGGTTACAGCGAAAAATTCTAAAAAGACATTTGTGGTTAAAAAGTATATACATTTTTTATTTATTTTAAAAAATGACTGATCATTTTGCTAGATAAGACTTTTATTCCTCGGCTGGGATCGTGTAGAGCCCTTTGAAGCTGCATTGAAACTGCAATTTGGACTTTTCAACCTGTTGGCTCCCACTGAAGTCCACTATATGGATAAAAAACCTGGAAAAACTTTAATCTCTTCTCGACTGAAGAAATAAAGACTTGTTATCTTCTATGACATACGGGTAAGTAAATTATCAGGACATTCTTAGTCTGGAAGTTAACTAATCTTTTAAGAACTTTTCCTGTCCCAAGTGGCCAGAATAAACTGCCAGACCTTTGGTTGTCTGCCAACTCAAGAATGGTTCAAACAACTAGACTATTCAATCATCATTGCACCAGCTTGAATTCACTAAAGAAATTCCCATTCACAAATACAGGAAGCGCTGACAAGATGTGACGGGTTGTTGCTGCAGGGGAAACGGAGAGAGACGGTGCGAGCAACACGGCAAAGGTGTAAAAATCTGACAGTTTGCCATGCTGCGGGAAAGACTGCGAATAGCGTTCGGCAAGTACCTCGCTCAAAAAACTGAATGAGGATTCCTGGCTGTTTCTCACCCACCCCGGTCTGATCAAACAGTATGACAGAGGCTGTGACATCCCATATCGCTCATAAGGATTAATACCTCGCCGAGTTACAGGACGCGCACACAGGCAGAAAGATAAAGCATGGCGGAGCGATGGAGCCAAGATATATCTTTACAGTTCGAAGAGCTTTCATAGCGATAAATTGCTAAAGCCCAGCCAAAATAAAAGCATTCGTGACTTGATCTCTTTTACAAAGACCTGAACAAATATTGATTTTAGCATTTAGGACCTATGATATAAAAAACTCATGTATCATCCATATGAAACCTTCTATACAGTTGAAGTCAAAAGTTTACATACACCTTGCAGACTCTGCAAAATGTTAATTATTTTAGCAAAACAAGAGGGATCATACAAAATGCATGATATTTTTTATTTAGTACTGAACTGAATAAGATATTTCACATAAAAGATGTTTACATATAGTCCACACGAAAAAATAATGCCGTTCAAAAGTTTACATACACTTGATTCGTAATACTGTCTTGTTACCTGAATTATCCACGGCTGTGTTTTTTGTCGAGTCCCTTGTTTGTCCTGAACAGTTAAACTGCCCACTGTTCCTCAGAAAAATCTGTTTTTTTTTTAACCCTTTCCAACAATGACTATATGATTTTGAGATCCACCTTTTCACATTAAGGACAACTGCAGGACGCATATGCAACTATTACAGAAGGTTCAAAAGCTCACTGATGCTCCAGAAGGAAAAACAACGCATTAAGAGCCGGGAGGTGAAAACTTTCTGAATTTGAAGATCTGGGTTTTACTAATTTTCACTATTTTTCTGTTGTTAAGTATCTAAATGAAAAAAAATGTGACATTTAGGCAAAATAAGAAAAATATACACATCTTCATTCTGTTCAAAAGTTTACACCCCTGACTCTTAATTCATTATTTTTCCTTTTAAAGCATCAGTGAGTGTTTAAAACTTCTGTAATAGTCCCTCAGTTGTCCTCAGTGTAAAAAAAGATCATAATCTCAAAATCATACAGTCATTGTTGGAAAAGGGTTCAAATACACAAAAATGCTGAAAAACCATAGAATTTGTGGGACCTGAAAGATTTTTGTGAAGAACAACAGGCAGTTTAACTGTTCAGGACAAACATGCAACTCATGAACAACTATCACTAAACAAAAAAACACAGCTGTGGACAATTCAGGTAACAACACGGTATTAAGAATCAAGTGTATGTAAACTTTTGAACAGGGTAATTTTTATCAATTCAACTATTATTTTCTCTTGTGGACTACATGTAAATGTCTTTTATGTGAAATATCTTATTAAGGTAAGTACTAAAAAAATTAAAATGCATTTTGTAAGATCCCTATTATTTTGCTAAAATAATTAACATTTTGTATATTCTACAAGGTACACATGCTACAATTCATAACCGTCCTGCCCTAACCAATTGCACCTGATTACCTGCCAGAGTCCAGTCTCCGCTGGGAAGTGTGTGGCCACTGTAGTAGAGGATGTAGGTGTCGTGCCGCGGGCCTTCAGCGGTGCAGAGCTCCAGAAAGGAGCGCAGTTTGTTCTGCAGGGTGTCCAGGCTTAGACTGGTGGAATAGTCACATCCGAAGGTCTGGATGAGGTGGTGGGAGAAGAGTCGCTGAACAGCGTTCAAAGTAGCTGTTGAGTGCAACTCCTGGGCTTGCCCCGGGGGCAACAGCAACAGCTGTCCATCCGCACTGCATCCCATCGAGAAAAAGAGGATCAAATAATAAGTGAAATGTGGAAGAGAGGCTGATGCTTCTGAATTGCTAACTGGGTCACCTTGACCGTCTGAGTGTACACGTGTACCAAAAAAGAAGTAGGGACAATGGAGAAAGATCTTGAAAATGTACGGTACAAAGAAAAGGAGAAAAGCCATAGTAAAGACGAAAGTAATTCAGCAGCTCCTCGCAGGGTCAACCTAACCCGTTCTGCCTTTCTAAAAGAGCACAGCAACGTTTCCACTGTAAATAACACCTAGAACAGCACTCGCTAATAATAATTAGGCAATTAACAACCAAGACCATTATGATCCCTTGCTTCCCAAAGATTGATTATAAAACCAAGACCAACTCTTTGCGCTCATGCTTGCTAAAAACCCAAATGGCAAGTCTAAGGCACAGTGACCCATGAAAACTACCCAGGCAGGTGCTGAGCTATTCAAGCGGAAATGACCGCTTTTCTGAGCTCGTTTGTCAGGACTCTTTTCTTTTCCTTCAATCCTGTTTACGTTTCTCTACCACTTTATGCTCAACCCATGCATCTCGTTCCCAAACACAACAACGTTTTAAAAATAATATGAAGGCAAATTTTTAGCTGAAATGACATTTCACGAGTAGTTTACTAGCCACGAGGCATTTACCACAACAGATAAACAAGATTTTAATTAAAAGTGCTAATAAATTGTTCACAGTTTAAACTATTAAAAATCTTTCTGGGGGAACCATCTGAAAATCTGAACGGTGTCCAGAGCTCTTTCCTGCTAAGAATAAAAACAAGCTCTTGCTGTTGAAGGCGAGCCCGTCAACCTGAGCATTTCTCTTTCTCATCTTCCCAAGAGGCTCTCGTCATGGTAAAAACATGATCCGTACCCATCAGATGGAAGATTACACCTTGCTACATTCCCCTCATGCGTCCGCTCCACACAGAATCTTTTTTTCTCCAGGAGTGCAGGAATACTGAGCGTGAAGAGGCTGTGGAGCTGCATCCTAATTGCATCATAATCAGCGACCTGACTGAAGGCCTGCCCTGTACCCCACCCTCACTCTCTCTCAGTATGCATGGCACATGCTGCTCCCAGCGGGACCAGCAATAGACCAAGTTTATTAAAGGCTATGAGTTTATTTAACGCTAGCATGGGTTCATAGAGATCTAATCCGGGGAGGTTTTCCACCCTTGTTTTTCTGGATATTTAGCAAAGGGCTGATTAAGATGCACATTCAAGATGAGCAAGAGTGGGGCAGCAGATTATTTCCCTTGATAATGTAATCATGATTTTTAAGAAGTTGGTTTACCCAAAAATGAAAATCCTGTCATTAATTACTCACCCTCATGTCGTTCCAAACCTGTAAGACCTTCGTTCATCTTCAGAACACAAATGCTGCGTCTCAGTGTCCCTACTTATACTATGCCCTTAAAGTATGGCACTCTTTTGGTGAAAAGAAGTAGCACTCGATCTGCCATTCATGGGTCTTTCATGCCGAAAACTCATATTTTCTGCATTATGATGCATTTATAAGTTAACGACCAAAGAGTTGTTTCATAAAAGTTCACACTACTTTTGCAAATAAAATATCACACAGATAACATTAAATAAATATTTTACCAGGTTAAATGTTGATTATTAGCAACCTTCTAGCTAACCGCCGGTCTCGCACATCCGCCATGCTTGTAGTTTTTTTAATGCATTTTATTTGTGTTTGTAGCTCTGGACCGAATCCTTTGCCAAAGTGCAATGGATTTTGGCCAATATTAGCCAAGTGTGCACGGATCCACACTTCAAAAATCGACCTGAAATAGTAGACCATCCGGGGACTTTTGGCATACTCTTTTCAGCATACTATGCTTTGGGACACACTTATTGTAATTTCACATACTATTTAGGATGGATAGTATGAACATCGGGACGCAGAGAAATTAAGATATTTTTGATGAAATCCGAGAGTTTTCTGACCCTGCATAGACAGCAACACAACTACCACGTTCAAGGCCCAGAAAGGTAGTAAGGACATTGATAAAATAGTCCATGTGACAGTGGTGAGAATACTTTTTGTGCATCAAGAAAACAAAAATAACAACTTTATTCAACAATTTTTCTCTTCCGTGTCAGTCTTTCACATGCAAAAGTATTCTTGTATTTCATCGAAAATATCTTAATTTGTGTTTCAAAGATGAACAAATGTCTGGAACGACATAAGTGAGTAATTAATGAAAGAATTTTCATTTTTTGGGTGAACTATCCCTTTAATCGTCTTCCTGATTTAGCTACACAACCAAAACAAGCTGTTTTAAATCACTCTACCATCATCACAGTGAAATCAAAACCACGGTCAGATTCACATATCAAAAGCTATTCAGTATTCAGCGACTTGACCTGACATTAAGAACAACATTGTGAACTATGATAGGCCAATCAAAATAAAAGACATTTACATACACTGTCAAAGTCTTACAAGTACAGTAGGAAAATGAAATTATGATGTCAGAGAAAGGATGGAAAGAAGTTATGTAAAACTGTTTGTAGTGCAACAAAGTATGACCCAGTTCACACCTAATATTTAGTATATAAAATATGACCCTGAAGCACAAAACCAGTCATAAGGGTCAATTTTTTGAAATTGAGATTTACACATCATCTGAAAGCTGAATAAATAAGCTTTCCATTGAGGAATGGTTTGTTAGAATAGGATAATATTTGGAAATCTGAGAATCTTAGGTTGCAAAAAAATCTAAATATTGAAAAATTGCTTTTAAAGTTGACCAAATGAAGTTCTTAGCAATGCATATTAAGTTTTGATATATTTCTGGTAGGAAATTTACAAAATGTCTTCATGGAACTTTACTTAATATACAAATGATTTTTGGCATAAAAGAAAAATTGATTATTTTGACCTTTACAATGAATTGTTGGCTATTGCTACAAATATACCCACGACTGGTTTTTGTGGTCCAGGGTCACAAATACTTTTGCAGCGGGTGCAGATATTTAGGTTTTATGAACTGCCACAAACAGAAGAAACACATCTATCCACAAGCATAATATTTCGAATTTATTTATTTTCTCTGAAACCGAATTGCACTTGAAGTTCAGTCTTGCATTGCTGCTAATAATATTCCTGTAAGATACATTTTTAGCTTCTGCTAGATGAAAACATGCGCATGTGGACCAATTCTAAGAAATATGATTCATAAGAAAACCAGTTTCTCAGGTAATGATGTTTGTTACATAAAACACCAATTCATAAGAAGCTTATGAAGGTTATTCTTATCATATCCTATCAATCTACTTGTGACCATGTGAACATGCCAGTCAGAAAATGTCTTTGTATGCCATATCCCTGTTGTGTATGTGTATATGCATTTACCTGCTGTAGCAAGTGGGAATTACCACCGCATATCCCACACAGGTGCCTCCCAAGCCATTGCCCAGTTCATGAAAGAGTCCATGAGCCAGAGACTCCAGTGGAAGTACCACTAACAACACACTCATGAAGAGTCCATTAGTGACCTGCGGAGAGGAAACCTCAGTGATCAACAACTCAGAAGTGGATTCAAAGGTAGATCCAAACAAACACACTCTAACTTTAAGGCAGAGTTTAAAAAGACATCTTGATGTATGCACATTATCAAAGAAATCACAATTTGAGCTTCTGTTTCTAGTGTTCTACATCACTATAGCCAAAGGTTTGATTCTCAGGATGCTCACATACAGATAAAATACATCATTTAAATGCAAAGTCATTTTGGATAAAAGACTGCAGAATTAATTGACTATCAGCCACTTTTTTACCATCTGTTTCCCGACTCATTATTTGATCAGTTTGCCAGATGCCACTTGCTAAATTAAACGCGCAATGTGACGACGTCACAGGAATCTAAATTTAATTTCTACATTTTTCTCTTGCATGCTACATATTGTTTCACATACAATTTGTTTATAAATATAGTCCACACTGTGCAGTCTTCAGTGTGTGGTATGCTAGTATTCCTTTTGTTCTCCGACCTGTTCATTTTAATCAAGTGTACTACAGCCTGAATGTGTTTTCATTAGCAAAATCACATTTATTATAAAAAATGAAGGATTGCATTTGCTGTACACGCCGGATAACATTAGCAAAGCTGGAAGAGCTTCTAATGACTCACTGCAGCATTCATATCTTAACATTAAATCTCAAGTGGATTACTAGAAAGGTTAAATTAGGCACTTGTGGCCAAGACCTGATTTATTGAGTTGTCCCCATTTAACATTATGCATCACTGGTGTGGATAAGACATTATGGCATATAGTATTTTTAATGTTAAAAGAACGTCATTTAGGTTATCATTTACTCGTCCTAATGTCATTCTAAACTTGCATGACTTATTTTCTTCTGCAGAATGCAAATGAAGGAAATTTGAAGATTTTGGTAACCAAACAGTTTTGGTTACATTGAGCTTTACCGTATGGGTAAAACCAGTTAAAACATACTTTAAAATATATTTATTTGTGTTACACAGAAGAAATAACATCATACAGGTTTGGAACGACATGAGGGTGAATAAATGATGACAGGATTATCATTTTTGAGTGAACTGCAACTGAAACAGTTACTGGAACACAAAAGAAGATATTTTGAAGTATGTTTCAGGTGTATTTTATTTTTCATACAATGAAAGTCTATAGGGTCCAATTTGTTTCTGCTGCTAAATAAAAAAGAATTATCTCACAATTCTGACTTATCTGACAATTCTGACAAACAGTTGTCTTGCGAGTTATAAAGTCAGAATTGCATGATATAAACTCAATTGCGAGAAATAAAGTCTGAATTGCTAGATAAAAACTCACAATTCTGACTTTTCTTCTCAAAATTGCATAACATAAACTTACAATTGTGAGAAATAAAGTCAGAATTTCAAGATATAAACTCAATTCTGATTTTTTTCTAAAAATTGCATAATACAAATTTACAATTGTGAGAAATAAAGTCAGAATTGAAGAGAAATAAACTCAATTCAGATTTTTTTCTTAGAATTCTGTGATATAAACTCAAAATTGCATGAAATAAAAGTTAAAACTGCAAGATATAAACTCGCAATTGTGAGTTATAAAGTCAGAATTGCATGTTTTAAACATACAATTGTGAGAAATAAAGTCTGAATTGCTAGATAAAAACTCACAATTCAGATTTTTTCCTCAGAATTACACAATATAAACTCAAAATTGCAAGAAATAGTCAAAATTGCAGATATAAACTAAATTCAGATTTTTTTTTCTCAGAATGCTGTGATATAAACTCAAAATTGTGAGAAATAAAGTTAAAATTGCAAGATATAAACTCGCAATTGCGAGTTATAAAGTCAGAATTGCATGTTATAAACATACAATTGTGAGAAATAAAGTCTGATTTGCTAGATAAAAACAATTCAGATTTCTTTCTCAGAATTACACGATGTAAACTCAAAATTGCAAGAAATAAAGTCAAAATTGCAGATATAAACTCTCAATTCAGATTTTTTTTCTCAGAATTCTGTGATATAAACTCAAAGTTGTGAGAAATAGTCAGAATTGCGATATATAAACTCCCAATTCTGACTTGTTTCTCAAAATTACTTATAAACTTACAATTGTGAGAAATAAAGTCAGAAATGCAAGAAAAGTTCGCAATTCTGACTTTCTTTCTTGCAAATGCAAGTTTTTATGTTGCAATTCTGACTTTTTTCTCAGAACTGTGGACATAATCTCACAATTCTGAGAAAAAAAAGTCTGACTTGTGAGTTCAATAAAAAAAAAAATTCTCCTCTCTTCTTGATCCTCCCTTCTAGCCTGTTTTTCCTCTCTTTCTTGATCTTCTCCTTCTAGCCTGCACTCTTCTAACAACGCCTGATATATGGTATTTTTGAGCACTTCCCATGTTGATCTGCCTCCTTAGGATGAATCACTTGTTGTATTCCCAATTGTAAGTCGCTTTGGATAAAAGCGTCGGCTAAATGAATAAATGTAAATGTAAATGTTTATATCTCGCAATTCTAACTTCATTTCTCAAAATTGAGACTTATTTCTTAGAATTGCACATTTAGATCATGCAATTAATTCCTTAAAAAAAGTCAGAATTGTGAAATAAAAAGTCACAATTAGATTTTTTTAATTTTTTATTCAGTAGCAGAAACGGGCTTCAATAAATTTGTCATCAATTGTATGGACCAAAAAAAAATGTTTTAGAAATGTCTTTTGTGTTCTATTGAGGAAAGTCACAGAGGTTTAGAACGACATCAGTAAAGACTAAGTAAATATGCCATCGTTTTCATTTTGATGCCTCTTACCACCTTTGAAAGTGGTTTGAGTGATAAGATCATAATGCATCTCCAGTTGGAAGTTAAAGTATTGTCAGACAGGATTCATGATATCTAGATAAATCAAAATGATTCTATGAGCATTAGTTAACATGCTTTACCTGCCATGAGACGGCCCCTAGTATGATGGTGGACATCAGGCAGAAGAGCACCAGCCGTTCGGAGATGAGACAGAAATGACGCATGCCCCTGGAGGCCATGATCCTGTCCAAATTTAGCGTTTGCGAGCGCTGGGCCGCCCACGCCTTCTGACACTCGCTTAGTTTGGTGTGGAAGCACCACAGTGTGACGAGGAACACCATGTGGCACAGGATCCACAAAAGGCCAAAGACACAGAAGCCAGGGATGACAAGGTACCAGGCCTTTAGGTCACCCAGCTTTAAGGCACAGACCACAAAGAACGCCAGCTCCACGAATGTCAGCGGGAACAGAGAAAATCTCCTCCACAGACGACCAGATGAGAGAAAGTGCTTCCAGCGTTCTGTCGCCGACAAGCTACTAAAGTACACATCCAGAAGAGGCTCGCAGATAAGCCGTCCCAGGTAGCAGCTGAGCGCGAAGGGGTTTGCTTGGATCGCCAAGGCCTGGAAGAAGGTAACGGCGGTGATCACAGCAAAGCAGGCTAGATTAGGAAGAGCCAAGGGCGACTTCATGCGAAGGTCCACAATGAGGGCTGTTAATGATAACGTCAGTGCAATCATGGCCAGCGATTTGTGGAAAACCAAGCTGATGCTTGCAACACCAAATCCTAGGAGCTCTAAAAGCTCAGGTGAGGTGAGAACGACTGGTTTAAACGTAGCACTTCCGCACAGACGTTCTGTTAGGGCCCAGAGCGTCCGAACAGCCACACTAGCGAGCAACAGGTAGTCTGTGACCTGCTCCTTTACATCCTTCTCCAGAGACGGGCTGTTCAGGAAGCACAGGAGTCCCTGCAGGAAGCCGAACCACAAGTGGAAGAGACTTAAACTGGCCGACTCCATTGAAAAGTAGTAGTAGAGGATACAAGCTATGGCCGAAACGAACAAACCCAAGATGAAGATGACCAAAATCATGGGTTCGGCAGTCTGTTCCCATCGTACGTACATTCCCAAGCACACGGCTACCAGCAAATTGAAGCTGGAGAGATACCCCAGACAGCGGAGGGAGGACCACATGTCCACACCCTTGTCGGACTCCTCTTGGCCTGACATTTTTGAGTATGATCACAGAGGATTAGGCCTCAGTCCTCCAAGACTAGGAAAGAGAATGTTGATGCATTCCACTAAAATCAATAATAGAACAAAGAGATGTTAGAACTCTGTAGTCAGTGATGCAATTACAAAAACATCGAAAAAACACAATCATATAATTTATATAGGGCCATTCTACAGTATTAGTTCAAAGTCAGAGTTGGAAACGTCTTAAAAAAAAACTTTTCCCACAAATTTTGTATGTATACAAATTGTACACATTTCTAGTAATTAATTCTCATATTGTATTTACAGAAATTTTGGAATATTTGTCCTCTCCCCGAAACCCTGTAATATATAATTTAATAAAAAGGGTTATACTGACCCTTTTTTAACAATATTTCAAGTGTGATTTATAAGATTTATTGTATTTTCTATGTAATGTTTCTTTGTAAAAAGCAAAAAGTTGATTATACCTTTTTTAAAATTAAGGATTCATTATTATTCAATTCAATATACGTTGAACCAAACACTATCACAACATCTTAGTTGATAATTCAGTATACTTTATTTTTGACAAAACATCCCATGTTTCGGTCGTGACTGCACATTTTTGGTACACATCACATCACATTACAGAATTTTAACTTGCATAACTGTACTAAAATTGTGTTTATTTCCTGCAAATAAAGGATTTGTGATTACATGTTTCGCTCAGGGGTGTTACGGTAGTGTCAATTTTAGCTACTTTTAAACCTAGCTCAAAGGTGCTAATCGGTGTTAGCTAGCACAGATCTGAACAGTTGTACACATATGAAAACTAAATGTTATGGAATAACTCCCAAAAAGGTGTTTAATTATAGAAAAATTGTTTTTCAGACCTTCTACTCACTATGTAGATATAGGAGAGAGTGACATAAATATTTCCTGATCATAAATATAGGGGTGCAGTTCAAATCAGTCAAAGCCAATAGACTAAAAACATACACTGTTTCAGTAGTTTTTTTTTTTACATGAACTTTCATAATTTACAAAGAAAATATAAAATAAATATATATTTTTTTTAACTTCACTTTTTAAAAGAATAAAAAAAAATACTTTTAAAAATAACAAAGGAATACAATGCAAAAATGATTTCTAGATCACTTTCATAAATTGAAATTTAGGGGGTTAGGATTTGCGACAGCCACCTCCTAATCGAAAGTACCCACTAAATGATGATTTTATATTGTGGGTTTCAATAGATAATAGAAGGATCTAAGTAAACATCTAAGATTTTAATACTTAAATGTTTTCAAATGTGTTTTTTGGTTGTGGGACAGCAGTTTGCACCAATTCTGTAAAATGGCCCAGATAGATAGATAGATCACAAGGTTTTGAGTCTAAAGTCCGATTAGTACACAAATGTGCATGTTTCATTTACAGAATCTACATTTATTTATGCAGAAAATATGGCATAGACTAGAATATAGTTTCTATTGAATGTTGATTTTCAAAAACACCCCAAACCTGTGAAATATTCACTGTAACTGTGAATAATACTGTAAAAGTGTGACAACTAGCCCCGGTCTTAGCTTTATATACATGCATGCATGCATACATAAAAAGAGATACGATGATATGTTTTAAGCATATAATGGTTGTGCAAAATTAAACGATCATACGATTTTTGACAACGACGTTACACAACAGATATATGTTGACCGATCCTATTCAACACAACAGGAGTGCCAAAGTTCAGGATTAATAGATGTCAGATGTGAAACTGCCACATAAACAGCATAGCCTAGGCTCAACTTTATCACTGTTAACACACTGAAGGCATTACAATATCGCGATAACATTTCAAAATGTGAGAATTAACGACTGACTTTTGGATTTCAGTTCATCTTCGTTTAAAAATAATACATATAAACGGAATAATTCTTACATTTGTTTATGACAACGAGTTTTTGACTTCCCGATGTCCATGACGCTTCCGGACTCCAAACTACGGCAGCACAGCGAGGTCAAAGGCGAAGCGTAAATTCTGTGTTGACATTACGTTTTTCACTTCCATTGACTCGTATTGTGTTTTCTAGAATTTTAGGCGTTGTCATATAGATAGTTAGTCAGTCGGTTTGTTTGAATGGATATATATATACAGTAGGTTCAGTGCACAAATGTGTTACATTTTGACGTCAACATTTAAAGCCTTTCCGTTTATAACAGCAAATGTTGTATTGCTTTCTAAACTCATACACTAAACTTATAACTTATTACTTCTAGGTTCTGACCCTTAGATGTGAGCTATTATTGAAACATTACTGAAGTGTTTGTATCTGTGGGCTGAATGTTCCTGTGAAGAAAAACATAGCCCTTCATTCAACATTTCTTTATTTATTTTTGCAGTTGGCATAAGAAAACACATAATTCCATGCTTTTCTGATGGGCAAGCTATACGCTGTGGATAAGATGCTTCAGTTATGATCATTTCTTATTTTTATGCCTGAAAATAAAATCGAACATTGTAAATAAAACCTAATAGAAAGCATAAATCTCCCAGTATGCTTTAAAAAAGCAGTGGCGAACAGTAATCAGTGAACTCGAAGTAGGTGAAGCGGCTCGCTCTTGCTCCCTTTATGATCAGCCCCGAAAATGGAACCTTAGCGAAGTGTGGCATTTTCTCTCCAAGGTTCCTGCGTAGGTAGGAGCTCCCTGACTGGATAAATACAAGGCAGGCTACCTCCCACACAAACTTCTGCAAGCATGAAAAGAGAAAGAGAGAAAAGTTATGAGCTCCCATAGCTGTCTACTACCTACATCAAGGAGGTCTATAATACCTGGAGAAAGCTATATTCTCATTTATCTCAATGGCAGTTACCTGGCTGGTGCATGACCCCACTGAAAAAGAAGGAATTGAAATACAGGAATCTGCTGTTTTTTTATTTTTAACATTAGTTAATATTACATTCAATGCAATGATAACTCTGTTGATCCTTTCACATATTTTAAGTAGAGTAACCTTTAAATATTTATAGTTGAGGTTAAAAGTTTACCCCCTTAAGTAAAAATAAGAAGGATTATACAAAATGCATGTTATTGTTTATTTAGTACTTGTTTATTTAGTATCTTATTTAGTAAGATATTAGTAAGATTACTTATAAGTAAGATATTTCACATATAGTCCACATGAGAAAATAATAGTTGAATTTATAAAAATTGCCTTGTTCAAAAATTTAAAGTACTGTGTTGTTACCTGAATGATCCATAGAGCTGTATTTTTTGTTTTGTGATAGTTGTTTATGAGTCCCTTGTTTGACCTGAACAGTTAAACTGCCTGCTGTTCTTCAGAAAAATCCTTCAGGTCCCACAAATTCTTTGGTTTTCCAGCATTTTTGTGTATTTGAGCTCTTTCCAACAATGCCTGTATGATTTTGAGGTCCATCTTTTCACACTAAGGACAACTGAGGGACTCATATGCAACTATTACAGAAGCTTCAAATGCTCCAGAAGGAAAAATGATGCATTATGAGCTTTAGGAGCAGTCAGAATAGAAATGTACACATTTTTCTTATTTTTCTCAAGTATCATCTTTTTTTTTTCATTTAGTACCCTTCAGAATCTACAGAAGATAGTTACATGTTTCCCAGAAGACAAAATAAATAAAATTTACCCTGATCTTCACATTCAAAAAGTTTTCACCCCCGGCTCTTAATGCATCATATTTCCTTCTGAAGCATCAGTGAGTGTTTGAACCTTCTGTAATATTTGCATATGAGTCCCGCAGTTGTGAAACTTATGTGAAATATCGTATTCAGGTCAGCACTATGTATTTTGTATGGTCCCTCTTATTTTGGTAAAATAATTAACATTTTGCAAATTCTGAAAGGGGATGTAAACTTTTGACCTCAACTGTTTTTAGGGTTTTAAGCTGATTAAAACTGGTGATGCAGAACCTATTAAAATGTAATGACCAGGTCATTATCTTGCGAAAGAGATTTCCATAGGCTATTTTGTCATATCTTGTTTTCATCATTTTTGATTATCTTCTGTTTAGAATCAGAATTAACGATGCTTCGTGAATGAATAAACTCTTTTGAGTCGGTTCTCATTTGAAACGTCAGAAATGATTCAGTCCAAATCGTTCGAACAACGTCCGCACTGAACCATTTGGAGCTGTTCGTCGCTGTCAAAATAGTAAATTTACCGTAATAAAGAAAGCTTTACACAAACAACGCTGGATGAAACTGATATTTACCAACTGTCCATCGAAACCAAACCTGCAAATAACGCACATCCTATTCTTTATTACAGCAATGAGGAAGGATATTATGAAGATAAACACCTTCAGCTCGTGAACGACTCTATTTCAGGTAAACATGTAGACACTTTATGACCAAAATAGTTTCAAATTACTATGCCAAAGCACTTCTTTTTTATTGAGTTGTCCTCGTATTACAGGCAAAAAAAAAAAAAAAACAACAACAACAAACAGCAACAGCGAAAGTGCGTCAGTAGTGATTCCTGATTCACAAGCAAATGACTCGTATGAACCGTTGTACATAAATCTGACCTACCGCCTACCCACAATATATTTAGTTTATTTATTTGGTTAGTTAGTTAGTAATGAATCCTTAAAAACGAGCAGATTCTTATAATCACTAGCTGAAAAGCTTTCACGACCTCAAGTACCAGTTGAATCAGTCTGGTGTATGAGTCATTTCAGTGAATCAGATTCGGTACCCAATCAACATTTGACTCGCTTACTAAACCTCAAGTTACCATTAGGTTTTGAGTACTTCAGGTTCATTAAACTTAAATCACTGTAATTGTAGACTCGTTGGTCATATGACAGTTAGATGCTTATTTGTAATTTGAAATTAATTAACATATTATTCATGAGACAACATGCCTAATTCTAGATATCACATTCAGTGTTGGGGGTAATGCATTACATGTAACGCAAATTACATACTATTACTTTTTCTAAGTAACTAGTAAAGTAATGCATTACTTTTTAATTGACAAGAAAATATATGTTTTAAATAAGTAACACCAGTTACTTTTTCTCCCATTTATTGATAAAAAGCTCTCCTGTCCCCACTCACTAATAAAAACAGATACAGTATTCCTCAAAATGAACAAAAACTGTAAAATTCAACGCAAACCTGCAATAATTAAATACAAAAATAATACAGATATCCTTTATGCATTTAATCCCATTTTATTAACTGATGTCTTTGCTGCTGACCTTCAGTGATCCAATTCATTAATAATAATAAGCAAATTACTCAAGATAATCTAACATTTGTTTTCCTTTCTTGGACGTTTTTTCTTCTTCAGTCTACTGTACAGATGTACAGCCTGAAGCTTTTGGTGTTAAAAAGACTTTTACATTTGCCAAAAATATAACTTTTTATATTAAAAACAAACAAGCAAGCCCTGCCCAGATTTAAAAAGTAATGCAAAAGTAACACAATGCATTACTTTCCATAGAAAGTAACTAAGTAACGTAATTAGTTACTTTTTTAGGGAGTAACTCAATATTGTAATGCATTACTTTTTAAAAGTAACACTGATCACATTTGCACAATTCTTTCAAATTATTAAAAAAAATATTTAACATTTTATTGATGTATTTATTTATTTGGCTGTTCCTTATTATATTACCCCTGTGTCCAAATTTAATGACACTTTAAAACAAGCTCTTTGATACTTGTGTTTAAAAGCTGCTTCCATTGCTCATCAAAACCATTTGCAATATAAGCTGGTGTGTAAAACTGTCTGCATGTGTGGGATAGCAGTTTGAGCCTTTTTCGAGTGTTTGCGCACATGATAATACAAACGAAAGGAAGAAGAAAGGATGAAATAAAGAGAACTGTGCACAGTCTCAGAGTGCATTAAAGGGTCGTAGCCTTTTATAAATACACCCAATTAGTCCACATTCACCTTTTTTGAATGAAATATTGAGGTCATTCTTCATAAAATAGGCCATGTAATTCTGAAGGAACAAGATAGGTGCAACAAAGGGGACGTGGGCTTTTTTTAATTAGTGCTGACGGTTGAATGTATAATTGAGAGGTCTGTGCCATCCAAAGTGTTTGAATGCTTCCTGGGTGTCTCAGACACAAATAAGCATGCATGTATTAATCCATGTAGCTCTTGGAGTCAATGCATGTGTGGTTTCTGGACTTTCTGTGGGCTACACGACTCCATCCGCCTCTTCCTCCTCCGCAGAGAAAAATAAGAGAGAAAAAACCTATGAATTATGCACACCTGTACACCTCCACACCACCTGGCAACCTGCATGTAGCATCACATTAAAAAGGGGCATATAAAATATAAATACCGCTCTTCCGTTCAACACCGTGATGTGAAAAAAGAGCAGCAAGCTTCTTCAGTCAGACTGATTGAATTTAATTTGAATGTTGACTAAACGTTTTCCAGAGAGGATAACTGCTCTAATTAATTGTATGGCCTGCTCAGCCATGCACACAACGTATAGGTCAAATACTGCCATGCTGAGGAAAAAAAAGTGTGAAAAAGTTGTTATTGTTCATCTAGAATGTGTTGTAGAATCTAGGATGGCCTGCTTTCGGATGGTGGTGTCTATTTATTACCAAGCTATTCATTCACCAGATAATTTTTGCTATAGGGATTTTGCACTTCCATCACGATTCGGTCAATTGCCCGGATGCAGGGCCATATTGACGATACTCAGATGAAAACAACAGTGTGGATTGCATGGTTAATGTACTACTGAATATGATTTCTGCTTTGGGAAAATAATCATGAAGCTGTGTACAATCATGTATTCAGTGTCTGTGGAAAATATTATATAACTCTTGTATATTTTGAGCACATTTCTAAGTTATATTTGTGACTTTGGACCACAAAACCAGTCATAAGTAGCACAGGTATATTTTTAGCAATAGCCAAAAATACATTGTATGGGTCAAATTGATTGATTTTTCTTTTATGCCAAAACTCATTATGCTATTAAGTAAAGATCATGTTCCATAAAGATATTTCCTTCTGTAAATATATCGAAACCTAATTTTTGTTTAGTAATATGCATTGCTAAGAACTTAATTTGGGGTTTCTCAATATTCATTTTTTTAATATTAATTTATTAAAAAAAAATTATTCCAGATTTTCAAATAGTTGTATCTTGGCCTAATCTTATCCCATCCTAAACCGTGCATCAATGGAAAGCTTATTTTTTCAGCTTTCAGGTGATGTATAAATCTCGATTTCAAAAATTGACCCTTATATTGTTGCACTGTTGTAAGATTGCAAAGTGAATAAATGTTTTGCTTTGAGATGCCTGTTTACTGTTACATTACTCTATTGTAGAAACATTTAGAATTATTTAAACAGAATACATATTTAAATAAAATAAAATATGTAGCTTATAAGGAAAACTGGTAAACATTACTTTAAAAACTAGGGCCGTTTCTCAAAACTAGGGCCGTTTGACTTGGGAGTACGAACTCCCGAGGACGTGAGGATGCAAGTCCTGTAATTCTGCAAATGGAACAGCAATGTACTTGATAACGTCAGTCAGCTCGCCTTTTCTACTCCGGTTATCTTCACTGCTTCACTGTATGTATTTACAATAAGACGAAAAATGATATCAACCACCTCTGCCTCTTTTCGTTTTCATTTAAACGTATTAATAGCTGCAAAAACGTAGTTCAGGGAATGTACAACATTACAGTGAAACAAATTATTTTATATCAAACAGCATTGCCTCTTTTCCATTTCATTTAATGTTAAACATATTAATAGCGACAAAATGTGGTTCATGCAACGCGTTACAAATACAATAAAAGAAAGTGATATCAAACACCACTGCCTCTTTGTTTTCTTCAAAATATAAACCACAACTCTCTTTTCGTACTCATTTGAAAAATAATAAAACATATTAATATGTGATTTAACCTATATGTGCACTGTGTATAATACATCTTTACTCTATGTATAATAAAATGAAACATGACAAGCACAACTCTGCCTTTTTTGTTAAATGTCAGTTTTAATGAACAATATTAGCCATAATAAAAGTATAAGAGACTTATGTAATCGGAAATAAAGACAAAAGCAGACAATTCGGTCAGCGTTGAATTACGATTGATGAATAATTTATGAAGCATAACTTTGTCCTCAGTCAAAATGATATGACCTGGAATAAATAATAGATTCACAAGACCAAAAATTAGCTGTTAGATTTACCCAAAACTAATTATACCTCTTGTTTAACCACTACAGAGACATCAGGACCAGCGGCAAACGTCAGAAGGACTGGCCATGGTGAGGCTCTCTCTGCGGGATACATGAACACTGAGCACCCGGTGTTCGCCTGGAACTCGCATCTCCGAAATCGGCGAAACAAATTTTCAAATAGGCGCTGTCTTTGTAAATAAACCGCAGATTTGAGTTTTAAACAACTACATTCTCGCCTGAAATACTCTTAAACCTACATTTCATGACACAATAACAGTAATATTTTGAAAATTATGCGGGTTTTCTCCTCCGCCATTAACGCTCGCTGATTGGTGCGAAATGCATTCTGGGATACATGGCTGCCTCAAGTTCGCACAAGTGATAAAAGGGGTGGAGCAAGAACACATCCGGGGATTTGAACTGTACTTGCTAGATGTGAACTTTAAATTGGAACAGTACTTGGGCGACAACTGATGACGTTTCACAAGTCCACAAGAACACAAGTACAGACAAGAACGCATATTGAGGTTTATGTCTGATGAACTTAAAGGTTGTATCAGCGATTTCTAGCCTAAAACATAAAGTGTCAATTTCAGCTGACCTTTCTTCACGATCCGCTCGCTGCCTGCCCTATAAATTGTCTGTGAAAAAAACGCGTCTCTCTGGTCAGCCTAGGGTCCGATCATGACAAAAACAATCGGCACTACCAACCTTTCCACAGATAAACAAACCGTGTTCCAACCAATCAGCGTCAGGGGTTTGGTGTTGTGGACTTTCCTACTGGTGCAGGGATGTGAGGGAGGCGGAGCGAAAGTCCACAACACCAAACCCCTGACGCTGATTGGTTGGAACACTGTTTGTTTACGTGTGGAAAGGTTGGTAGTGCCGATTGTTTTTTTGGCATATCTCGGACCCTAGGCTGACCAGAGAGACGCGTTTTTTTCACAGAAAATTTATGGGGCAGGCAGCGAGCGGATCGTGATGAAAGGTCAGCTAAATTTGACACTTTATGTTTCAGGCTAGAAATCGCTGATACAACCTTTAATACTATAACTGAAAAAAATTGAGTTGCCAATTGAAAAAAAACTGAGTTGCCATTACTTAAGAGTTCAAGTTGGAAACAATATTTTTTACAGTGTGGTTTTGTGGTCCACATTTGTCCTTTCTTTCGAAAGATTCCACAAGTTTTACATTTATTATGGACATTCTTACTTTATTGCACAGAGATGGATTGTAACCGGTTATTTCACTCGGCGCTTGCACTTTTTGTGCGCAAAATGTTTCAGACAGTCAGTAAGCGTACTGTGGGTGCTTTGTGGGTTTGCTTTGTGGGTTTTGTCTGGAACTAGTATTAAACCATAGCCGCCATACAGCCAATATGCAGTCCAACTTAATTCACGTTTTCCTGGTATTGGGGTCAGATTCACTGAACTCCATCCTTCCATTCTTTTTCCTTGTGCAAGACCACCTTCATCTGACAAGCACAGCATCAGCAGCACGAGCGATGTGCTCGCTACAAATCTCATTCCCACAGAAATCAATATGATGTACTGAGTCTCATAAAGAGGCTGTTTGAAGAGGCAGCCACATCACAGCCTAAATCAAGAAGCATGTCAGGCTTCAAATGAAAAAGACAGGGATGGAGAATAAAGAGTCAAATCTTAGTGATGTATTTAAATTTACCGGCATTCAGGATGCTGATTAATGCCTGTTGAATGCTAAAGCTACACCTCACAATACCTCAAACTCATCCATCTCAGGACAAAGACAATCTTTCATCTGAACAGAGTCTTGTCAGTCTCTGTGGATAAATGTTGCAGGTCTTTGTCAGAAGTTGCTGGGGTTTTTTTCAGTGTATGAAACCACAGTGTGTCTTTGCTTCAGTTAGCATGTTACTCCATGTCATTTGAGGCATTGGGTCTCATTCTGGTGTATTACATTTGAGCATTTCATTTAACATGAATTAATCAAGTCAGATTTTCCCTGACAGAACCGGAAAGGAAAATCGACTTGAAGTAGCAAAATGCAATTTCCATTCCAGCCTACATGAGCTAAATATACACTTGGCTTGTCTTTGGCTCCTGTACATTTTTGCACAGTGTGTTCTCTGAATAAAAAGAGAAAGACAATCGTATCACGGTTGATCTTAAACATTAAGACATATCCTTTCATGCTGGTGACCTCATAGATCACCTTCATGTATAGCTAAAATGGCTTTTTAATAATCTGACCTGTTCAATACCACTGGGCTGCAGAAATGAAAGCGGGATCCATTAATTGAGGTGACTGCCAGGAAATTGCAATTCAACATTAATCTGTTTGTTGAAGCTAAAGCTACACGACAGGACTGCGGGCTGCTGTGTGAACGTAATACGGCCATCATGGCGAATAGAGAGAATTATTAACATACTAACATAAGGAGGCATTAGTCACTATATCCATGATCAAATAAATTAAATATTGATGAGATCTTTTGGTGAAAACGTATTATGCTCATGCAATAAATCCTCAGAATGGGATGTACGGCGATGTTTATGCGAACTGACCGGTGATCTTCCACTTGATTAGGATTCAGAGTTACATGTTACATGCATGCATCTCTCTGTCCGAGCCATTACTTGCACCGATCAAAGATTGGAAGTAAATGAAATTGATCCCTTAGGATGAATCCTGGGCAAAGATGCAGTTGTTCCTTTTGGCTCTAAACGCGAATCGTCAGATCAATTAAGCTGACCGAGCAGTTTGGCGTGTGATATTCCAGTCCGGGCGCTCGAGTGCACATCGGACAGATGGAGTGTAAGAGGGTGGCCGGATCACAGATGCCCTATGATCCCCTGTCAATGACAGTGAGGATGTAGGATGTAGGGTCATCCTTTCAATTAGATTATTGAATCTTCTGTTGTTCTGCACTTTTAGAAAAAATCACAAAAGTTGTCATAAGGGTAATTTTTTTTTTAAATTGAGATTTACACACCACCTGGAAGCTTAATAAATGAGCACAATATTTGGCTGAGATACAGCAATTTAAAAAATCTTGAATCTGAGGCTGCAAAAAATCTAAATAATGGGAAAATCGCATTTAAAGTTGTGCAAATGAAGTTCTTAGCAATGCATATTACAAATCAAAAATTAAGTTTTAATATATTTATGGTAGAAAATGTATAAAATAGCTTCATGGAACATGATCTTTACTTAATATCCTAATGATTTTTGGAATATAAAAGAAAAATCTATAATTTTGACTCAATGCATTTGTGCATATTGCTACAAATATACCCCTGCTACATAAGACTGGTTTTGTGGTCCAGGGTCACATATGTACACTTCAGGTACTAATATGCACCCTATAGAGTTAAATAAGATAGGTACCGCCCCAGTGACAGTGAGACCATACTGGAGTTACAGTAAGGATGATCTTGTAAGTTACATTTTATTTACAGCCTTCTTGAGTTAAACTTGTTACCTTTTTTCAACAAGCTTTGTATTGTTACATACAAAGTCAATGTCAGTATCATGTAAACAAACAAATGTACTCTTTTTCCATGTTTCCTGCACCAAGATGTTCCTGTTTATTTGTCAGCAAATGTCAGTCGGTTAACATAAAACACTCACAGATCAAACCCAGTCCATGGAACTTGAAGGGACATTTACATAACACAATAACACAGTTTTGAACTAAAAACTGAATTTTTTTGTGTGGTTTTGGTGGTTCGTTTAGAAGACAACTGCCTTTTGGGGTGTGAAAACTTTTGAAAACATGTTTCAAAGTGCGATTTTTGAAAACATCACTTACTGTCTCCATGTAGCCTACTAAAATTTGAATTTGTAAATACCAGGTAATATGCATTTACGTGATAAAGGCATAGATAGCTAGTAAACTGTAGGCTGTAGTACTAATGATAATGACAGTAACTCGTGATTGAGCGGGCGAACCACTGATGCTAATACGCTATAGTTATTAAAGGGGAGGGGCCATTGCATCATCGAGACATGATTTCAGGCCCATCCAAAAAATCCTGAACACATAAATGTTAAAATACTATTTAATGGTCTAACGCCACAATTCAGTACTATACAGTTTACAGTTGTTGTAACATGTTTTAGAAATACATTTCTAACATTTATAATGTGTCAGAAACTTGCCTTTATACTGCATAGATAGACCATTTTTATCAAAAGCCCATCTTTTTCCTCTTTAATAGCCCTGCCGACCTTTCTGGCATTGTCCAATATGAGGTTATCGCCTTGACCCGTGAGTTTCTTCTGACACTGAAAAACTGACAAGCCATTGTCCTGCTCAAATCCAAACCAAACCAGGTAACAGCAGTTTCAAATAGTAACATTTCTCTGTAATTTTCATCTTAATTCAATCTTTTACAATTACTTTTAATGTGCTTCTAGTCTTATTTTGGCATCCATGACTGGAATTAAAAGAGAAATATCAGCAGATTTGTCACCTGTCTTCAAGTCTTAATCGGTGAGTATGATCATCCTGCTCAAAATACTCTTTTTTGTCTCAGTGGGCTGGTTTGACGGTTTTAGAGAAGTTTTCACCATTTTTAATCAGCTAAACCAGCAAAACACCAGCTTTGGCCAGATTGAGAGACCTGCAAGCCAGTTTAGGCTGATTTCAACCTTTTTTCTTTCCATACAAGCTGCAAAAACAGATTCTCAGTAAGTGTGACAACCTGACCCAAATCAAGTTATTTCGAGTGTATAGTAGGACGTCGCCTTAAGCTGAGTCAGCAGCTTTCTGCTTGATCACACATTGGACAGATGGTGCATACGAAGGTGGTTGTGTCCCTCATGCTTCTCCATGCCATATAAATGACAGTGACTATGGATTCAGGGTCAGAAACCAGATATTGTATCAAAGGTTAATGTAAAGTTGGGTGACAAGTTGTTGACATGCTGATTCAGCCCATTGCAAAGTCTTAATTAAAAATGATTGAGCGTGTTTCATATGCATACGGAATTCATAGCATAAACTTACACTACCAGTCAAAAGATTTTGAACAGTAAGATTTTTAATGCTTTTATTAATGTTTTTGTCTCTTCTGCTCAACAAGCCTGCATTTATTTGATCCAAAGTGCAGCAAAACCAGTAAAATTTAAAACAAAATATAATACAAATTTAAAACAACTGTTTTCTATTTGAATATATTTTTAAATGTTATTTCTGTGATTTTAAAACAGAATTTTTAGCATTATTATTCCAGTCGCATGATCCTTCAGAAATCATTCTAATATTATGATTTCCTGCTCAAAAAATGTAATATTATTATGTTGAAAACAGCTGAGTAGATTTTTTTCTGGTTTCTTTGATGAATAGAAAGTTCAGAAGAACAGCATTTATCCGAAATAGAAATATTTTGTAATATTATAAATGTCTTTATCATCACTTTTGATAAATTTAAACCATTCTTACTAAATAAAAGCATTAACTTTAGATTCATCAACGAATGCTTAAAACATTTACTGTTTTCAATATTGATAATAATAAAAATGTTTCTTGAACAGCAAATCAGCATATTAGAATCATTTTAAAATATATTTAAATAGAAGCTATTTTAAATAGTAAAAATAATCCAAAATTTTAGTGTTTTTGCTGTACTTCAGATCAAATAAATGCATGCTTGGTGAGCAGAAGAGACATTAAAAAACATGAAAAATCTTACTGTTCAAAAACGTTTGACTGCAGCTTTGGACTACATTGCAAGGTCAATGTTAATTCTACATCAAATATATATAAATAAAATAAAAAAATACGTTGATGACCTTCACAAGTTCATATGAGTCTTTTTATGCCACACAAATCAAGAATACTACACCATGACTGGCATATTTTATATTCAGGATTAAGTGCGATTTAATACATAATTGCAATTCAAATGAAGAATATGATCAAATTAGGCTGTTCGTCTTGTTTTTGTTGCAATTAGCATGCATTAAATTGCATAATACAACACCCTTGTTAATCCTGGAACAATGTCATCCAATTAGATTGTCGTTTTAGGAGTGATTTAGGTTTGTTTGACAGGAATGCTAAGTAATAAATACAGAGGATTTTGATTTATTGAATTAGTACTCAGTATTGATTTAGACTTTGCCCTCTGGTTTAGATTGATCCATTGTGTATTTGTCGAGGTAAACTTTTACATTGCATTGAGCAGACATGCAAAGGCTCATGGAAAGAGAAGTATATCTTAACCATTGAGTCCTGTTTTACTGTTCAAAAACTTTTGACTGGTAGTGGACTACATCGCAAGGTCAATGTTGATTCTACATCAAAGATATTTTTTAAAAATGAAGCACGATTGATCTGTGTCGTGGCCTTGACAATTTCATACGAGTGTTTTGATGCCATACACAAATCACACTAACTGATATGTGACCCTGGCCCACAAAACCAGTCTTAAGTCGCTGGGGTATATTTGTAGCAATAGCCAAAAATACATAGTATGGGTCAAAATTATTGATTTTTCTTTTATGCCAAAAATCAATAGGAAATTAAGTAAAGATCATGTTCCATGAAGATTTTTTGTAAAATTCCTACTATAAATATATCAAAATGTAATTTTTGATTAGTAATATGCATTGCTAAGAACTTCATTTGGACAAATTTTAAAGGTGATTTTCTCAGTATTTAGATTTTTTTGCACCCTCAGATTCCAGATTTTCAAATAGACGTATCTCAACCAAATATTGTCCTATCCTAACAAACCATACATCAACAGAAAGCTTATTTATTGATATATATCTCAGTTTTGTAAAATTTAACCTTATGACTGGTTTTGTGGTCCAGGGTCACATATAGCATTAAACATTTAATTAAGTGTAATTTGATACATTAGTGCAGTTACAAAGAAGAATGTGCATCATATAATCAAGTAAGGGTGTTCATTTTGTTATTTTAGTTGCATTTAGCATGCATTATGTGGCATAATAAAACGTCTTTGTTCATCCTGGAACAACATTTTTGCCATCCAATTACATTTTAGAGTTTCTTTTTTGGTTTTAGTAGTGGTTTAGGTTTGTTTGACAGGAATGCTAAAGATAAATACAGAGGATTTGGACTTATTGAATTAGTACTCAGTATTGATTTAGACTTTGCCCTCGAAGATTGATCCATCATGTATTTGTCGAGTTAAACTTTTACATTGCATTGAGCAGACATACAAGGCTCATGGAAAGAGAAGTGCATCTCAACCATTGAATCCTTTTTTTGTCACGCTCTATTATCCATTGTGTTGAGCAGTCTGCCAAATAACTGGCTGAAAATCGCCAGCCAGCAGCACCTGGGATTATGCTTTCCTGGCCGGCCAGCCATGAGTGATGGCACGTCTTGCTGAAAGGTTTCGGGAGGGAACGCCGCTCCTCCCAAAACACAAACCGTTCCATTCATCACCCTTCACGTCTCCCAGAACTCTATGGCCGCGGCCAGAGGGAGTCGGGGAACACGAGAGAAAAAAATCAAAGTGGCACCACGAGCCAAGCGCCACTTACCCTCCTCCTGAGTCGTACCCGGCCCAGTCAGAGAGTTTCCTCTCCCTTAAGCCAGACAACGCTGAGCCCCCTGGGAGCGCTCTTTGAGCAAAGCAGGAGAGCAGGCGTTTAGAAAGACAGAGACAGGGAGAATGTGTGTTGGGGAGGCTTGGTTCTCAGCCAAAACTCTTGAAGAGAGAGAACAGCCATGTGATTATTCCTCTTTGTCCTTATTTCTTGCTAAGATATGCACAGGCTCCATAGGAACTGTTGGGAACAGAGTGATGCAGCGTCCCAAACTGTTATTGGACGGTTAAGCTACATTAAAAAATCATTGCGTTAGATGATAAAATATCAACCCAAGTGGCATTAAATGCTAACAGATGTCACTAGAGCTTTTCTCAGAACTAATTTTAGTTTACTCAGCCAAATTGTGCAGTGGTTTTAAACCAACAAGGTGAATTTTAATAGATTTATGAAACTAAACTACATGGCACATTTCCCAGATTTATTTTTTGCCACCCTGCACAGGTACTTCAGCCGCTTTTAAATTGTTTTATGTTTAATAAATAAATAAGTAAATATACACTGCCATATATCTATATCTATATCTATCTATCTATCTATCTATCTATCTATCTATCTATCTATCTATCTATCTATCTATCTATCTATCTATCTATCTATCTATCTATCTATAAATGACATTTACTGGCCACTAATTTAAATTGCAAGAATAATATTTTTCTGTATTTTTAATCAAATAAACAGCCTTGATGAGCATAAAAAAATTAATTTCACTTGAAACTTAAATTTATTTTAATTTAATTAACTTCTTATTTAATAAAAAAATCTCCTGATTTGGAACACTGCTCAGATATTTTTAAGCTTTAATAAATTTCTCTGTTTTTTTTTATTTTGTTTATTTATTTATTTTTATTTTATTTTATTATCTATTTGATCTGGTTTGATTTGATTATTTAACATCTGACTATTCAAAAGCAAACTGGTGTAAAGATCTTAAATTAATTTATTTTAGATGTAAAATTTGTCTTAAATGGAATAGTAAGACTTAAGGGGTGAATGAAGACCATTATGCACAAGTTTGTTTATGGGCAACATGCTCAGTTGCGTTCTTGTTCGGCTCAGTTGAATCCTGAGAGACCATGTTTTGATATTTTGTTTTTTCGAATGCAGTGACGTTCATGCATCTTTAAGAGCGGCTTGTGCACTTTTTGGCCATTGCATAAGGACCCATTGAAGAGTTTCACACACGCACAGAGAAAAAGAGATGATGGGACCGCATGAGGAGCTCGGATAGTCCGCCCACCGCTACAGCCATGAACTAATCCACCTCCTCTACTGATTGGTGAGTCAGTTTGACACACAGCAGCGGACACTTGACACACTCTTCACCCCTCCCATACACACACGCACGGGCGCTCACACACTCAAGGTGAGCAAGCGAGCCACTTTCACGCTTCATTAAAGCGGTAATGACAGAATAGACACAGCGGTTGAGATGCCTGATTGCTCCAAGAATGAATCGTAAAAAAGACACCCGTGGCCTCAAACGCCACGCTCGCTCGTTCGCTCGCCCGTAGATCACGACTGTCATGGCAAAACGGGTGGGAGTTTTTATGCAGCGCTCTATCAGGGTCACCACACACTCAGAATATTAACCAGAGATGGTTAATGCATCCAAGTTGTTTTTGAAGCACGTTAATGCTGGAAAGTGGGCGTCCGTTCCTCTCCTGCATCTAAGACTGCATGCTCTGCTCTCCGGAGAGACTATTCTTCGGCTTTTAAAAGTGGAGCACGGCACAGCTGGCAGTCCTGGAGCTGGCACGACAAAATAAAACATGGCTAACACACAAACATGTCATCTTACACGCGGTTCTTGTGTTACAGTGCTGTCATGTTTCCGTCGATCATCCATTGGCTCTGTCTCATCTTTGTTGTCAACTGCAAATTCATTCATTTCCACTGAAGGGATTTTATTTTTTCTATGGTTGTGCTTTGAAGAACTGTATTCTACATAAAGTCTCTGGAGCAACATTTATGTTGCTTTTAAGTATTAACTTAATATTTATTCTACAATCCTTAGAAATATAAACATAGGCGCAAATGTGAATAATGTTGATGTGTAATACGAGTTCATACTGAGTGTCTTGGTAAATTGGAGCACACTTTATAATGTTGAGATGTTTTCTGTAAGTCTTTCTGGAAAGGAGGTGAATAAGAGG
>NC_133364.1:8503637-8620126 GCF_049309525.1 Garra rufa
TTTTGTCCAACCCCTGTATATATATACACACACACACACAGTTATTCATACCCCTGGCAAATTCTGAGTTACTTTTATTCAACCAGCAAGTATTTTCTTTTTTTCTTAGAAATGACACAGACGTCTCCCAAAAGATAATAAGACAAGAGGTACAAGAGGCATCATTGTGAAAACATTTTTTTACTCATTTTTTATTTACATTTGAACAAAAAGTGGCATGTCCAAAATTATTCATACCCTTTGCAAACTGTCACAGTCTATGGGAAAATCCAAAGTTCTATACCATTCCAAATAGTCCAAGCTGTTCTAAAGCATCCTAATTACCCTGAATTATATATGTATATATTTACATTTTATATTTACATTTTTGAATATAAGTCATTTTAATATTTAACTGTTTAAATTTGAATATCAACTATTTATTGATTTATTAATTTAAAGTACTAATATTAAAATAATTATCGACGTATCAGACGGAATCCGTCAGAATGTTATTTTTTACAAAAGTATTTTTTATCATTTTTACAAATACTTTTTTTTTAAATGTATTATTATAAGATATATATTTATTTTAATTAAAAAAATATATATATATATATATTTTTTTTTACAAATACTAATTTTAGAATTTTGTCATTCTCATTTCTAAAGAGGGCACACAGTAAAATGGATAATTGTAAAGCAGAATTAACAGAACTAACAAATCATATTGACTACTAAAGAGAGGATGTCCACTATATCAAAATCAAAAACGCTATCCTCAAGTTTCATTGCACAAACATTACCTTCCCAGTCTCTGTATCTTTCAGTGGATGGTGCTGTCAAAAGCATTTGCACGGCGCACCGAAACGTCCTGAGTCATTTCAAACCACGGAGCGTAATTAGAGGGGACTGTGAAAACATCAAGGCCAACATGGCTGACTGTCGCCATAGCAACTCCTCAAGTACAGCAAACGCAACAGCTGTAGAGAGAGACGGCGTGATTAAGCATGTGTTTTGGTCATGTTCTTTCTCCAGCTTAGAGAACAGGTCAACGGCGAGATGCACAGGGCCGACCGTCGTAATGTAAAGCGAGGATGTAATCCCTACATGTGAGCTCGGATTAGCAGGACGTCCCCTCCTCTCTCCAGCCGTCGGGAGTGACCTTACACTGTCGAGCAAAGTGAGCGAGGGTTGATTCAGGGCACACGCACTCCCGGATATTTTTTCTTTTTTTCCGGCACAATCACGGCCTCTTTATCTCTACTAGAGCAAAAGCGTTCTGAAAATGGACAGGGCCCATCAAGCCAAGTACTGTACCACCGAGGCCTCGTCGCGAAAAATAAAAGAAAATCCCTTTTATCACTAGGCACAAAGTCATCAACATGCCTCATTTAACCCTCTGGTTGTGTTCAGATTCCTGTCACACCTTTAATGTTCCTGGTCATTTCCGGACTCCAAACAACTGCTTATAAATCTCTCATTATGCTATATTATCACCTATATATTTGTCAACTTGTTTTCTTTCATTTAGGGCTGGTTTGGTGTTTCTGTTTGCATCTGATTAATCGTAGGCCTCATTTATCTGAAAGTAGGTACCTTGTTTTTTTGAGTGAAAAAATCTTTTTTTATATAAAAAAAATATATAAAAATTGTCACTGTTTATCACACTAGTGTGCTTTAATGTTTAATCAGGAAGTTTGCTTTATAAATGCTTTTATTTTGGACAAAACTACAAAAAGTCACACTTGTGGTGTTCCCCGGTCAAAAATGACCGGACTCCAAACAATTGCTTTTAAATCTCTCATTATGCTATATTATCACCAAATATTGGATTCAATCTTTTTGTCAACTTGTTTACTTTCATTTAGGACTGGTTTTGTGTTTCTATTTGCATCTGATTCATCCTAAGCCTCATTTATCCGAAAGTAGGCACCTCGTTTTTGAGTGAAAAAAAAAAAATAAGAAGAATAATGTTCACAAAATTAAACAAAAAATTCAAAACATTTGCACTGTTAAAAGCAAACTGATTAAACATTAAAGCCCACTAGTGTGATAAACAGTGCAAATTGTCATTTTTTTCTCTCATATTGTGAAAATTATTTATAAAAAATGATTTTTCACTCAAAAAACGTGGTACCTACTCTCAGATAAATGAGGCCTATGATTAATCAGATGCAAATAGAAACACAAAACCAGTCCTAAATGAAAGAAAACAAGTTGAAAAAAGAATAAATTCCAATATTTGGTGATAATATAGCAAAATGAAAGATTTGTAAGCAATTGTTTGGAGTCCGGTCATTTTTGACCGGGAGTGTGACTTTTTGCAATTTTGTATAAAATAAAAGCATTTAAAAGCAAACTTCCTGCTTAAACATTAAAGCACACTAGTGTTATAAACAGTGTACATTTTTATAATTTTTTTGTTTAATATTGTGAAAATTACTTATAAAAAAATGATTTTTTCACTCAAAAAAAACGAGGTATCTACTCTCAGATAAATGAGGCCTACGATTAATCAGATGCAAATAGAAAAACAAAACCAGTCCTAAATGAAAGAAAACAAGTTGACAAAAAAATTGAATCCAATGTTAGGTGATAATATAGCATGAGAGATTTATAAGCAGTTGTTTGGAGTACAGCACAAGTGTGACTAGGTTAAATAAAACCCACAAAAAAATAACGAAAATTTTTTAAACATTTCTGAGAAGTACTTATACCCTGTGTGAACAAAATCAGGAAGTTTGAGTCCAATGCGATAACGTTAACTAGTATTTTTGGGAAAAATAAATCTTTTCTGGGTCAGTTTGACTCAAATACAACCAGAGGGTTAATTCAGCTGCAATGTCATAAAACTGAGCTTCCTTTGCAGGCTTTTTCTGCTTAGCCGTTTCTATGTTGACTGCAGCAAACTTTCCGAAAAGATACATTTTAGGCAAGCCAAACTTTTCTGATTTATGAGGATGTTTGATGAGGTCATACAGGCGACCCTCACGCCCAAAACTCGGTAAGAGCGCATCACTCTCGCTTGTGAGGGCCAACAGATTTCGCCCTCCTTTTTTCCTCATTACCATGGGTCCAACTGGCAAAGCAGGCCAAAGTTTCCTAAGATGTGACCCACTTTATGGGACGCTTTTGAGTCAGTGCAAATATAGACGCGGGCAGCTTGCTTGTGGGCTGAGTCATGATATGGATTTGGAACCGATGCAAGAAAAGGGAACAAATAAGACAACAGGCGAATCAAAGTCAACAAAAACGACAGCACAAAACGCATCCAGGACGGCGTTCCTAATCACGGTGATGGATGCATACTGTAAAACAATGCTGTAGTGTAATATCTGCAGACAGGCTAGTTTATATGCTGAGATAAACAAAAATAATTGAAAAATACCTTTGAGGGGGACTTACTCCGAAAATAAAAATATGTTTGGAATTGGTAAGATTTTGAATGTTTTTTAAAGAAGTCTCTAATGCACATCATGCACATAATACAGAAAAAGCAGTAATATTGTGAAATATTATTAGAGTTTAAAATAATGGTTTTCTATGGTAATGTATTTTAAAATATAATTTATTCCTGTGTTGCAAAGCTGAATTTTTATCAGCCATTACTCCAGTCTTCAGTGTCGCATGATCATTCTGTGATGCTGATTTATTACTGTTATTGTCAATGTTGCCAGAAGTTGTTCTGCTTAATACTTTTTTGTAACCTGTGATATGTTTTTATTTGATGAATAAAAGTTAAAAAGAACAGTATTTATTCAAAATAGAAATATTTTCTAACAATATAAGTCTTTGGTATCACTTTTTATCAATTTAACACATCCTTGGTAAATAAAAGTATTAAGTTCTTTCAAAAAAAGAAAGAATAAAAATTTACTGACCAGAGATGTTTGAACTGTAATGCATGTTAGCAAAGATTTCTGTTTTAAATAAATGTTGTTCTTTTGAACTTTTTTAAAGAGTCCTGAAAAGGGTATCACAGGTTCCAACAAAATATTAAGCAAGCAGCACAACTTTTTCCAACACTGATAACCAACACTGATAATAAATCAGCATATTAGAATGATTTCTGGAGGATCGTGTGACACTGAAGACTGGCGTAATGATGCTGAAAATTCAGGATTGTGTCAAAGGAATAAATTCGATTTTAAATATATGTTCACATAGAAAATAGTTATTTTACATTGAAATAATATTTCACAATATTGCTGTTTTTTCTGCATTTTTGATCAAATAAATGCAGACTTAATGAGCATAAGAAACAAATCATTGCAAATCTTACTAATCCACAAAGTGTTTTTTTTTACAGTGTAGCTACATAATGTGGTCTAGTTTAAAAAAACATATACTTGTTAATAATTAATAGAAAATTAGACCAAATTATGAAGGTACTTGCTACACTGTAACAAAAAAATAAATAAATTTCCAGTGTAGCTACATAATTTGGTCTAGTTTTTTATTCTATTAAATATTCTAATAAATAAAACAAAGATCACTAGATTTACGTTTTTTCTTTAATGCCAAAAATCATTAGCATATAAAGATCATGTTCCATGAAGATATTTTGTAAATTTCCTACCATAAATATATCAAAACCAATTTTTTGATTAAAAATATGCATTGCTATTTAACTCAATTTGGACAACTTTAAAGGCAATTGTTTTAATATTAAAATTTTTTGGCACCCTCACATGTATCTCAGCCAAATATTGTCCTATCCTAACAATATACGTCATATGGAAAAGCGTCATATATATATATATCTATATAATTTCTAAGAAGAGAAATGTCCAGAAAAAATTCAAAGTAAAACTTTAATGAACTAGTTGGGAATAAAACAAAATAAATCTAGAAGAGACACGCAGAGCAAACAGAGTATCCGAGCGATGTTCCCTCACAGGCCGCTGATAACCCGGGGCTGTCGATAGAGGAGACTTTCAACCGAGAGCCGAGCGTTCTGGGATAGTAGAAACAGTGGCAATGACTGATAACAGATGAAGTGATTACAGGGCCTCTCTGACAGACTGAGATAAAGAATATAGCGAAGGAGGGAGAGAGACGAGGAACGAGTGTAAAAAATGGTCGTCTCCAGGTGAGCTCCTGTTCTAGGGCATCTTCCCAATTAAATCTGCACACTTGTTCCACAACCTGAGGGAATCGATGCACAAATTTGTTTTGAAAAATCATTTGCGGCGCTTCCTTGGCTTGGCCATTTGTCTCACCAATGTGTTACATCCTACTTTCCATCTTGGTAAACAGAGCAGAATATACAATAGAAAGAGTTAACAAGCTGGGTCGAAAAATTACTTTCTGACTCACCTGCCAAAAACAGGTGAATTGAGAAAATTTACAGGCCATACATTTTTCTTACTGGCCATAAAACTGCACGCTGCAGTATTTTATTATAAAACACTCATGTCCCCGTGACAAAGAAATATTTCCCTTGTATATTTGCGGCAAACAGAGCCAGTTATTGTATAATATTATATATTAACCAATCTCTCTGTGTCTTCACTTGTATGATATTACTGCAATACAGCAGTTCAATAAACAAAAAGCTAATATTAAGTAACTGGTATTTTAGACAAAATATTGCCAGTTACTTTGTCTGTTTTTGTTCCACTTGTACAAAATGATTTCCAAATGAACCAAAGCAGAATTAGCCACTGCGTGACTCAGCAAAAAGAAAAAAAAAAAAAAGAAAAATAATAATTTCTGTTTTATTCACAGTACACCTTCAATTTGTGACCCTGGACCACAAAACCAGTCATAAGTAGCACTAGTATATTTATAGCAATAGTCAACAATACATTGCATTGGTCAAAATTATTGATTTTTCTTTTATGCCAAAAATCATTAGGATATTAAAGATCATGTTCCAATAATATATTTTGTGAATTTCCTACCATAAATATATGAAAAGTTAATTTTTGATTAGAAATATGCATTGCTAAGAACTTCATTTGGGCAACTTTAAAGGCGATATAATAGTTTTAATAAATAGTTGTACCTCGGCCAAATATTATCAAACCATGCATCCATGGAAAGCTTATTTATTTAGATTTCAGATGATGTATAAATCTCAATAAATAAATAAAAAGACCCTTATGACTGGTTTTGTAGTCCTGGGTCACATTTATTGTTATTTATTGTTACTGGACTACATTTTACAAGACAATACTATTTTAAAAATGTTTAATTTACTGTGTTACTTGCCCTTTCAGTGTAATTAATTATGAAATTTACTAGCAATTAAAAATTGTACACCATTTTTTTAATGCATTAGTAGTGAATCAGTGTTTTGAGTGAATTAGTTGAGTTAATGAATCAATGACTCGCATTTTGTAACTAAATGGATCAGGGGATTTTGAACAATAAAAAATCAGTGTTTTTGAACAATCTCTTTGATTTTCTCATGTTGTTTTATTGCTGAATTTAAAAAAAGTAATCCTGGGTGAAACAAAAGTGCACTAAAATACACTTCAGTACACTTAGTACACTTCCATAATGAACATTAAGTGCTCTGTTTTCACACACTAATTGTGTACTTAATATACTAAAAATGATTCTTTAGAAAGATCATTTTAAGAACATCTAAGTGTACTCAACTGTGCTATTTTGAGACACAATGAATATGAACAAAAAAAGAGTTTTTAACATCCTATCTCTGTATTAAAAACTGCATTTAGTTACAACTTGAACCCATCTTTCATACACTTTTAAATATACTCATCATACATAGAAAATAGACTTAGGAATTATTTAGAATATAAGAATAATATATGATAAGTAAATATATACAAAATGTTATAATGTATTGCACACATATTTTTATACATTAAATAATTGATTTACATTAATATTCCCTTTAGGCTTTACCTAGGTGATTATTACATTTCTACTGTATTTTTCATGAAAATCCATTAAAATAAAACTTAGTACATATAAAATCCACAAAAATTTCATGTAAAGCATTCATAGAACACTTTTAAGCAATGTACTGCTGTATAATTGGTGTACTTTATCTGACTACACTTAAAATCAATTAAAGTGTTAAAGTGCTAATTAGTGAATTTATATTGAGTGTACTTAAGTACCACAGTTGGGAATATGTACCTTTAACTAGTACATTAGCTATACATTTTTAATAAAAATGAATTTATTTTAAATTTAGAATTACTATATAAAAGTCTACTAAGATTAAACACATTTTAAAGCATTCGAAACACACTTTTAAGAAATACACTAATTAAACTCCTCTGTATATTTTTGTGGTAGTATACTTCAGTTTAAATCGGTTTAAGTATTAGTGGTATTTAGTATACTTTTTTCAAGTGCACTGAAGTACTACTGAAGTAGAAATCTACTTTTAATAAGTGCATTTATGGTGTATAACTTACAATTTTATTTAGCACAAAAATAAGAATGTACAACATGTGTACTTACTTGTATTTAAGCCTTTTTTAGTCATTCAAGTATACTTTATTTTTACCTGGGTTTTTTTAATTATATTTTAAATTATTTAAAACCAAGATTTGGGTTCTTCAAAGAACCTTGAATGGAAAAGTTCTTTAAAAAAAAACTGTAGAACCTTTTTCCACTATAAAGAATCTTTTGTGCAGTGCAAAGATTCCAAAGATAATTGAAAATTCTAAATGGAACCTTAGATGCCAGTAAAGAACTTTTATTTTTAAGAATGTTTTAACTTTTTAAAAAAGTTTTCTTTGCATCTGATGAGTGTCAGTTTTGGCTCTCCTATCAAATCTAAAAGGAGTCTCATCTCGTCTGGTATCTCAGAGAAACTCATACAGTTGGGGATCACAAAGCTACTGATGCGAAATCCATCTTATAGTTAATGCTGAGACAGCTTATGCAAATAACACGCTTGCTCTCCTCATGCGTCCTACAATGACAAGCCCTTCACCCTATGCAGATGTTTTCCTTTTTCGTACACCGAAATGAAAACAGAATGAAGAAACGCACTTTCCAGAGAACCCACAATGCTATTTGAACTGGGAAAGACGTGAGGGTCATACATCTTCATTTGAAGGTGACAGAAAGCCTTTGCATTACCAACGCCTGCTAATAATAATGACACCGGTCGTTGAACAATACATTAAGGACACTATGGAAATGTCCCTATAGTTGCTAATTTTGCTAATCGCAGTGGCCAAGTTTAATTTTAGTCCCATTTCCAGCAAATCAGCAACAACTATATTAAGCCTATTAGAGTAAATGAACACAATAAAAAAATTGTGCTGAACAAAGCACTAGTACACTTAATGAATTTGCCCTCAGGGCTCCAATTCGCATTGGAGAATGATCTATATAAGATTGTATGGAGAGTCGAGGTATGTTGGCCTACTAAGACATCCAGAAAGTCTCACGGATATCGGCAGAGCTCGAACACTTGTACTGACAAAGCTCAACTCTCAGGCGTATGGATTATGGAGGCAGAGTAAACCGAGTGTCGTTCTGTTACAGGCTGACAGCCCGTTGTTTTGATTGGGATTTCAACATGCTAATTGGCCGTAAAGTTGGCGTAAGTGGGTGATGAAGAGGCTGAGGGGTGCTTGGGTTTGGACAGCTGTTGAAGAAGAAGAGGAGGGTGAAGGAAAGCAAGACACAGATAAAGGAGTGCACGTGGGCCGAGACAAAAGCGCGTGTCAGACTCTCCGCAGCCTGTTGACTGAGATAAGTGGAGCTGCAACTTGAGGAGGCGGTGATTCTCCGCCTACGGAAAAACCTCAGCGACGCCGCCATTTGCGACGGCCTTCCTGCAGATGTATGATGCACATCAATGTGTGTTTGTTCAATTACAGATGCTTTTAAAATTCCAGGGGTTGATTTTTATTCAAACCAGCAGATTTTGTTTTGTGAAGGACACATTAATACTGTCTTGAAACTAATATTTTTTGCAGTTTCTTTGTTGTTCCTTATTCTGGTCCCAGACCTTCAACCAGAAATATGAAGATAAAGTAGGATAAAGTAATACTTATTATATTTTTGAGACTATGCTATGAACAAATTCTGAAATAAAGCATTTTGATTTTGAGCAGTTTGTTTGTTTTTGTTCTTTACTTAGTTACGAAGAGGAACACCAAGAAGACAGCAAACCAAGATGAAGTGTGATGTGAAAAATCAAGGTAAAAATACTTTGTGAACAGAATCATTTTTGTGTGTCATTTGCGAACAAGCTGTAATTTAATCAAATTATGCAAAAAAAAAAATTGTAAAATATTATTAGAAAAAATTATGTTATCACAATAATAAAAAATAATAATATTTATTATTATTATTACTAAGACGTAATTTGGTCACATTATGCATACAATATAAATATTGTTATTAAATTATTGAGATGTTATCACAACAATAATGATAATATATTAAATAAAAATATTAATTATTATTATTATTTAGTATTATCATCAAGCTGTAATTTGATCAGATTATGCAACAAATTAATATTATATTTTCAAAATATCATTATTAATATTGTAAAATGTTATAACAATAATGATAATAATATTAAATAATAATACTTATTAAAATGTTTTCACAACAACAATATTAATAATTATTATTATTATTAAAATATTAAAATGTTATCACAACAATAATGATGATTAAAAATATTAAATAATAATAATTATTATTATTGAGCTGTAATTTGATAAAATTGTGCAAACAATATTATTATATTTTTAAATATTATTAATATTATTATAAGTTATCATAACAATAATAACAATACTATTTAATAATAATATCATCATCAAGCAAAAAAATTTGGCAAGAAAAATTAAAAAAATATTATTATTAAAATATTAAAATGCTATAATAACAGTCGTAATACTACTGCTACTACTACTACTAATTATTATTATTATCATCATCATCATCAATCTTGTAATTTGGTCAATTTATACTAAAAAGTTTATAAAATGAAATATTATTTCTTGTTTTTTTTTTTACATTCTTTAAAATACTACAATTATATCACCCAAAAACTTAATTGGTATTAATATTATTATTAATTTTTTTTTTTTTTTTAAATATATTTCATATTCTTTAAAGGCTAGGCACAATTATATCCCAAAAATGTTTAACTTATAATTCCCACTACATAACATACTATTTAACACAGTACATATTGAGGCATGGCAGAAATCATTAAAAAAATTCATAAAACAGAGTTTTCCTATGACGCATGTACTTAACATCCACTGTAGGACATTGCTAGCTGACAAATTGAAACTTGTGAGAGCGTTGTCTAAAGGTCAATGTGGAAGAAGCTCCCTTGCCAGTTAATCGTTTAAATTGGCATTGTGACACTAGCGAAGCAGGAAGGTTGGCAGAGGAAAGCAAAAAATAAAAATCTAATTACAGTGTAGTGCAGGAAACTTCACCATGAGCTCCATTATGCTAACAGCAGGTACCGGTGCTTTTAGGGTCACTTTAGTCCATCATTTGTTGACACGAATTAAAACTTTTGCATAAGAACTCTACATTGCTTTTCTTGTTTAATCCAAAAACTTGCGACTTTCACACTAATTCTCAGAGCAAGATAACAGCAGAGGTTGAGTAATTCTCTATGAATACGTAAATGATTTTACAGCTCCTCCTCATTGCACTTTCCATTTGTTGATGTACGATAAGACTCATTGCCCTCGGAAAATGGCGAAGCTCAATTCCCACTGTTTGTTTAGGAAATGCGAGCTGCCTTCCATACATCCAATTAAAATGAGCAAATTCAATCCGGCCGCTTTCACCGAAATCATCTTCGTAATGATTAACAGTCAAATGTTTGTGTTTCAGGCTTTCGACGAGGTGGCGGCGACGCCGAGGTCCGGTGAACCTCGTTTGGTTCGGACAGCTTGTCCCCAATTGGAGGCCAGGTGCTTTCTCATCACGAGGGACACGGGAGCAGATTGTGCTGATAAAAGCCAACGCGGTCCAGCGACCAGACGAGGCCAGAGCAGAGGTGGCCGCCCCGCTGCCGTGCGGCGCAGCCTTTGAAAATGTGATTCAGCTGTTCGCTCCTGTCCGGTCTCATTAATCTCTCGCATGAAGAGTGGAGATTGTGCGAAAAGACATGTGAGTACATGGAAAACAAATTTCGAGTGCACAATAAGCTTTCTGAGAAGAGTCATCTCATTCCCGGGGAATTTGTGTTTGAAGCCACAGGGGCAGCACAGGTCTACTGCACTTTGCGCTGTAATCAAGACAACAATCACATACGGACCGGCTTGTTTCCTTTTGATTATGTCCACATCTAGAAGTAGGTCAGCCTAAACGACTGCTCGGGATATTTGTCTTGAAAAACAAATGCCGTTTAAGACCCTTAAAGCGCATTTACATGGCGAAACCTTCCAGGATCGCCGCACCCACGCATGCAGAAGCGTTGCCAAGGTAATGTATCCGATTAAGGCCGTATCTGATGTGAGCTGAGCTCATTACTATCTAAATATGTGTCAGATAAAACAACACGGCAAATTTCGATTTCATAAATTCTCATTTTGATTTAATCCTTGAGGCAGACACAGGTAAACGTATGCGGTTTGCTAATGAAGAACAGACACGGACGTGAGGTCACTGAATTAAAATGCAGTGTATATTTCAGATTAATATGCAGATAATTTACATTTCATGCTCAGTTGTGACCCTGGACCACAAAACCAAGTAGCACGGGCATATTTGTAGCAATAGCCAAAAATACATTGTATGGGTCAAAACGATAGATTTTCATTAGGATATTAAGTAAAGATCATGTTCCATGAAGACATTTTGTAAATTATATATCAAAATTAAATTTTTGATTTGTAATATGCATTGCTAAGAACTTCATTTGGACAAGTTTAAAGGCGATTTTCTCAATATTTAGATTTTTTGCAGATTCCAGATTATCTCGAATAACCAAATATTGTTCTATCCTAACAAACCATACATCAGTGGTAAGCTTATTTATTCAACTTTCAGATGATGTATAAATCTCAATTTTAAAAAATTGACACTTATGACTAGTTGTGTGGTCTAGGGTCACAATTAATCTTTTTAGTTTGATGTGGCAATAAAAATTGTACCAAAAGGAGCATCAACCGTTTCTCTTTCTATGCAATGAAGTGAATAGAGACCACAAAAAAGGCAAGATATTCAGTGAATAACTTCTGAAGACTTGGACTGTAACACACAAGTTGTATTGAACACTTTCATAATGCTTTTATGGTGCCTATTTGTCATTTTAGGAGTTTGATCATCTTTGTTCTCCATTCACTTCTATTGTATGGAAAAGAGCAGCATTCTTCAAAACATCTCGTTTTTTTTTAATCAAAAAGAAATGAAGGTTTTTGAGGAAAACATTTCAGGATTTTTCTCCAAATAGTGGACTTCAACGGGTTGAAGTGCAAGTTGCACTTTCAATGCAGTTTCAAAGGGCTCTACATGATCCCAGGCAAGGAATAAGGGTATTATGTCTTGAAATGATCGATTGTTTTCTAAAAATAAAAATAAAAATGTATATACTTTTTAACCAGAAATGCTCGTCTTGCACTAGCTCAACTTCACGCATTATGTAATCACGATGGAAAGGTCACACGCGATGTAGGCAGAAATACCAATCCAGTGTTTACAAAGCGAACGTGCAAAGAAAGTCAAGCTATTTTGAAGGTGAAGAAGAAACTAAGATAGAGTTTTCTGCCTACCCTACCTTTTTGAACTGGAGTACACAGATGAAGAACTAACCATGCATTAGACCACACATATCAAGGCAAGATATTCAGTGAATAATGACTTTTTAGTATATTTCGATATGGAATATAACACACACATTGTATTCACCAATTTCATGATGCTTTTATGCTGTTTTTGTCCTTTTAGGAGCTTGAAAGCATTTGGTCCCTATCCACTTCTATTGAATGGAAAAGAGCAGCGTGATCATTCTTCAAAACCTTTCGTTTTGTGTTCCACAGATGAAAGTATTGTTGTATTGGTTTGAGGGTGAGTAAATTATGACTTAGGCTTACAATTTGTATTTGCCACTTTCTTAATGCTTTTATGGTGCTTATTTGTCATTTTAAAAGCTTGATTGTTTTTGGTCCCTATACACTTCTATTGTATGAAAAAGTGCAGCTTGATCATTCTTCAAAACTTCTTTGAGTTTGAGGGTGAGTAAATGATGGCAGATTATTCCTTTTAAAGAATTAATTCACTTCCAGAATAAAAATTTTCTGATAATTTATTCACCGTCATGTCATCCAAGATGTTCATGTCTTTCTTTCTTTAGTCAAAAAGAAATAGTTTTTTGACAAAAACATTTCAGGAATTTTCTCCATACAGTAGACTTCAATGGAATAAGGGTCTTATCTAGCGAAACAATCAGTCATTGTCTAAAAAAATTACAATTTATATACCTTTTAACAACAAATGCTCATCTTGCACTAGCTTTGCGATGCACATCCGTGACTTCACGTGACTTTACATTAGAAAGGTCACACCTGGTTAGTTCTTTGTCTGTGTACTTTCTCTTCCAACTACAAAATCGTCCGACATAGTTGTTTTTACCTTTTTTGTAGAGGCCGTTCCAGTGTGACTACTTTACGTGCAACGTCGAGCTAGTGCAAGACGAGCATTTGTGGTTAAAAAGCATATACATTTTTATTTTTTTAAGAATTTGACCAATCTTTTTGCTAGATAAGACCCTTTTTCTCACCTGGGATTGTGTAGAGCCTTTTGAAACTGCAATTTGGACCTTCAACCCGCTGATCCCCATTGAAGTTCACTATATGGAGAAAAATCCTGCAATGTTTTCCTCAAAAACCTTCTTTTTTTTCGACTAAAGAAAGCAAGACATATACATCTTGGATGACATGGGGGTGAGTACATTACCATAAAATTTTTATTCTGGAAGTGAACTAAAGAAGTAATGAATGTACAGTATTAATACACCCAAGGTGTTTCGTGATCGACAGGATTAAATAAACATGCACTTTTCTTCGGTAACGCTTGATGCTTCTTCAAGATTATTAGTATTTTGGGAATGTGATGCAAAGTCAACTTGGTACTTTTGGATATGGCATTTTCACTCTGGCAGTGTCACAATAAATCAGCTGTCTTGCACTGAAAGCTTTGAGGCACTCAGTCAAATATATATTTATAAATTTATACATATATATGAGAGACAAAGAAAGAGAGAGAGAGAGAGATTGGGCTCTGCAGCAATCTGGCAGTCTTCCAAGGGCACCGTTACATCCAGTGAACAAACAAAATACTGGTCAGCTAAATATAACATTTCCCTTCATGAGCAGGCCTCAGGAAAGAAAAAGAGAGAGAGAGAGAGAGAGAGAGAGAGAGAGGGAGACAGATGCGGTACTGCGGTAGCAACATGACAACGTGAGACGCATGCTGCAGAAACTCACCTGAGGTGAAGCTCAACTGTGCTAGCAGAGGTCAGGCTTGTCCTTTTCCCTCCTTTCACAGCGACAATCTCTGAAGACTTTGTGCACCCTTCCAAGCGCCCCTCAGACTCTTCTTTCTTAGCGTTTGATTAAATTTCCCCCTCTCTCTCTGGAAATACAAAGCTTTGAAACAAGACTTCGCAAGCTGTGGAAGATTAATAATTCACGTTGTAGTCAAAGCTACAGGGACTTGTAAAATTAAGCATTGTTTTTCAAGCCTGAGTTGAGGCCGTCGTGCGTGGAGGGAGAATTTGTTGTAAAAATATTAACTTGGGAGGAACGACGGAGTGGAAACTGCAGCATTGTTCAGCGCAAATCAAATCTGGGGGAGAAAAAAAGCACATGTTTATCATCATTATTCAGGAAGAACCCTTAACTCGCCTGCCAAGGATTTGAAGCAACTTTACTTAATCCATCTTTTGTCTCGGTGGGAAATTTTAAACAAGCGCCAAAGCACGGAGAGACTTTGGAGAGAGAAGCCGCGTCTCGCTGAGGGCTGTGTTCTCACTCTGTGAAGAATATGGCTGCGGAGAAGGTCACAAGTAGACAGGGAGCTCTGTCTGGCTGGAGTGTGTGTTAGGGGGTGTCTAGGAAAAAAAATAACCTCGCACCTAAATCATCAACATGAAATTCAAATTCATTGTGACTGGGTTGGAGGATCTCTAGGGCTTTGCATCCCAAGCTAATGACAATTCTCTGGTTTTCAAAGGACTCATGGAGTCAACCAAGGCTACCGATGCAGACGCTGTCATCTTTGGTCTAGTTTTAAAATTTGATGTGGATTTTGTTGGAGTAAATGGCTTTTGTCCACTGAAAATACCTCCAATGGCCTTTAAAGTAACTGGACACTTAATTTGCACCTAAAGATCTCCTCACATAAGGTTATGGGTTGAGTTATTAGAGTTTCATAGTTTGGTAAATAACAAATGTACTGCGTTAAAATTTACCATTGATTTCCATCAAGAGAAAATGAATTTCTTGGATGTGCTTGTTCTTCAAACTACGTCAGGCATTGAGACTACTTTGTATCGAAAACCTACTGATCGTAACACTATTTTGCATGGACAATCCTATCATCCCGTGTCATTAAAGCGTTCGTTACCAATTTCTCAATTCAGTCGCATTCGCCGTATCTGCAGCAGTGATGATGATTTTCAACAGCAGTCACACATTTTATCAGAGAGATTTAGACATCGATCGTATAAAGAAGAGTGGATTCAGTCTGCAGCGAGTCGTTTTAAAGATGTGTCACAAAAAGAGAGTCTAGTTAAGAACTGAATGCCGTGTCAATTGTTATAATAACGTTTTATTAAAACACTGGCATATTGTAGAGAGTGATCCCAGTCTCAAGAAATGTTTCGATAAACCACCTCGTTTAGTGTATAAAAAAACACCTAACCTTCGAAATATTTTAGTCAGAGCGGATTTGAAACCGGTTCCTCACTTCTTGAATAAAATACCTCATGGGAATTAGATGTGGCAACTGTCAACAGTGTAATTTCACATATAAGACATCAACTTTTACACATCCTCACACGGCAACATTTTTTAAAATTCGAGGCACCATTTCGTGTAAGAAGGCCAATGTTATTTATATGCTGCGTTGCCCTTGTGGCTTATGTTACATTGGTAAGACCAGTAGAACTTTGAAAAATCGCATTTCTGCACATCGATGTGCAGTTAGACACCATGATCCAAAAAGTCCAGTTGCACAGCATTTTGCAGCCTTTAGACATTCAGTTTCTACTCTTCAATACATAGGCATCGAGGTAGTTAAGTATCCACGTCGCGGAGGTGATATTGATAAATTGCTTTTACAGCGTGAGGCTTTTTGGATTTTTACTTTAGACACGTTGTCCCCTAGAGGACTTAATGAAGATTTTGATATTCGTCCATTTCTTGAAAAACTTATTATGTCTATACATATGGGTGTGTGTTTCTCTTAATGTGTATAATATATCAAAGGTTTGGGTGTGACTCATTTAATTTCATTTAATGAATTAATTTGATGTATACTTGCAGGTACAAAATCAAGAAAAGTGTTTTTTGAAGTGTACATTAATAACAATATTGTTGTATTTTGCATAGTTTTACATATTTTTGGGTGTAGATTTATTGTAGCTGTTGATGTATTGGTCAGTATTATGGTGTTTGGTCTTGTGATTTGGATCACCTGGAGCTATAAAGAGTGGCACATTAGTATTCAATTTGTCTGATGAAGAGCCTGCGTGCTCGAAACGTCACATACGCTATGCGAAAGTTGTTTTAAAAATAAATATTTTTGATATTTTTGGAGCTTTGGTGTTGCCGACTTTACACTTTATTTTGTACTGTGACTGTTATAGACATATTTCTTTGGACATATAAAAGCTAGTGAGTAGAAATGTTGGATATAAAGCAACAGTATAGTCCATTTCCTGAGTAAATCAATCTTTTGAGAAAGTTTATTGTACTGAATCAAACAGTTCTAGCATACAGAAGATAGACAGATAGATAGATAGTTACAAGTTAAAAGTTACAAGATATATATTGATGTGTATATTGTATATTGATATATTGATGGATAGACGGATGGATGATAGATGTTAGACGGATAGATAGATAGATAGATAGATAGATAGATAGATAGATAGATAGATAGATAGATAGATAGATAGATAGATAGATAGATAGATAGATAGGCAGACATTACGAAACAGTAAACAGAGAGCTGTGAACAATGTACAGTAGTTCATTCTAGGCATGGCTGTCCACTTGCCTCATAAAAACCTAATGCCACGTTGCCCTTTGACTCTTTGGTGTTGGTACTCTATCCATGCAGGCAGAGAGCTGAAATGTCTCATGCATTGCAATCATGCTGAAAAAGAGGGAACTAGCAAACACAGATACTGAGCTTGAGGTAGCTAGTGACATAACCATGTGATCAGGGTCTGTGCACCCCTTTGGCTGCTACCTGGCTCGCGGCAGGCAGTGCTAGCGGGGGCAAACGCAGACGCTCCAGGGGAAGCAGCTGTCATATGGCAGGGGGCGGCTTTCCAACAGCTTTTGGAGTTAATATGAGAGTGTGTGCTGACAAGCACTACTGCGATTGTAGTACAACAAATAGACACAGGAGCTCCCACAGAGACACGTCGAGTTTGTGTCACAAAGATGTGTGTGTGCATGTATGACATATTTGGGATCACAGTTATGGCTGGTTACAGCCTATCAGCGTGATATATCAGGATGGGAGTTTTTTTTTTTTTCAAGTTGACCTAAGATGGCCATTAGCTGGTACAGCTTGCAGGAAATCACCTAAAAGTTGGTCATGACAGTTTAAGGTGGTCAACTATCTGAACCCATCTTAAACCTAGAATAGACTAAAGAAACTAAGATAGATAGATAGCTATTGGATCGATCAACAGATGGATGGACAGATGGATATATGTTAGATAGATAGATAGATAGATAGATAGATAGATAGATGATAGATGATAGATAGATAGATAGATAGATAGATAGATAGATAGATAGATAGATAGATAGATAGATAGATAGATAGATAGATAGATAGATAGATAGATGTTGGATGGATGGATGGACGGACGGACAGATCTTTAGATGTAAGATATATGGACAATTGGATAAATAGATAGATAGATAGATAGATAGATAGATAGATAGATAGATAGATAGATAGATGTAAGATATATGGACAATTGGATAAATAGACAGATAGATAGATAGATAGATAGATAGATAGATAGATAGATAGATAGATAGATAGATAGATAGATAGATAGATAGATAGATAGATAGATAGATGTTGGATGGATGGATGGACAGATGGATATATGTTAGATAGATAGATAGATAGATAGATAGATAGATAGATAGATAGATAGATAGATAGATAGATAGATAGATAGATAGATAGATAGATAGATAGATAGATGTAAGATATATGGACAATTGGATAAATAGACAGATAGATAGATAGATAGATAGATAGATAGATAGATAGATAGATAGATAGATAGATAGATAGATAGATAGATAGATAGATAGATAGATAGATAGATAGATAGATAGATGTTGGATGGATGACAGATGGATATATGTTAGATAGATAGATAGATAGATAGATAGATAGATAGATAGATAGATAGATAGATAGATAGATAGATAGATAGATAGATAGATAGATAGATAGATAGATAGATAGATAGATAGATAGATAGATAGATGTTGGATGGATGACAGATGGATATATGTTAGATAGATAGATAGATAGATAGATAGATAGATAGATAGATAGATGATAGATAGATAGATAGATAGATAGATAGATAGATAGATAGATAGATAGATAGATAGATGATAGATAGATAGATAGATAGATAGATAGATAGATAGATAGATAGATAGATAGATAGATAGATAGATAGATAGATGTAAGATATATGGACAATTGGATAAATAGACAGACAGATAGATAGATAGGTAGATAGATAGATAGATAGATAGATAGATAGATAGATAGATAGATAGATAGATAGATAGATGTAAGATATATGGACAATTGGATAAATAGACAGATAGATAGATAGATAGATAGATAGATAGATAGATAGATAGATAGATAGATAGATAGATAGATAGATAGATAGATAGATAGATAGATAGATGTTGGATGGATGACAGATGGATATATGTTAGATAGATAGATAGATAGATAGATAGATAGATAGATAGATAGATAGATAGATAGATAGATAGATAGATAGATAGATAGATAGATAGATAGATAGATAGATAGATAGATAGATAGATAGATAGAAAGAAAATAATGTAGGCAGCTTTCTTGCAGCAAAATAAATGTCAAAGTATGTGCATAATAAGGATTCTCTTTAATCAGATCACATTACAAATGCCATTTTCGCAGTGCAATCCTATGAAAGACCCTGGGCAACAGAAGCTGTTTTAGAATATAAAGTATAATTATGAGTAGTGCAGAACCTCATTAGTTTGAAATATTAGTACCTGAGTAGAGCTGGCCTCCAGTCTTCTCGTCATAGGGGAATAGCGCTGGCGTTGGCAGCCAGTCATTTGTTGATTTTGAAGCAGATCAGTGAAACAGGTGTGCCATGCTGTGTCAACCTCACTCGCCGCCGTCGCCGCCTGCGGGGTGGATCAGTAGCGCTCTTCAACTCCGCTCTGAACGATGGATCTTACGATGCGCTGTGGCTGGCTGGCAAACTGTCCACTCCAGCTGATAAACACCTTTAATCACCCTGCCTCCCGTGGTGGAGCGTGCAGGGGTTGGCACACATATCAACAAGAAAATGGATAAAACATTACAAATGTGCAATATCTGAACATCAGGGATACAGCTCAACAAATCCTCATATATCACATTGCTGTGAATGTTTAGGAATGACTGATTTAATTTGTCAGACTGAGCACCCTGTAAATTAGATGATGCCTGCGGAGAGCTGAAAACTACTTTGCATTCATTTGCGAAAGTTGAGTCTCCAGATAAGCACTCAAACTATCTTTTATGTGTAAACCTTTTACTGTGCACTATAAAAAAAAGTTGTTTTTGACATCGCAGATAAAGATTAGTGGAGTTTGCTTTACAAGAAAATACTATTTCAGTCTTTCTACTTCAAAACACAACATTTATTTCACTGTTATTTTCTATATTTTTGTAATTGTGAAATTTACTAGCAATTTCTGAAAATTGTTTCCACAGTTTGATTGCTTTAATACACTCTCTTGATCTTGTGAACTGTTCATTGTTGTGAATGACATTTTGCAACTGTTTTTTCAAGTGGATTTATCCGTTGATGTGAATGGAATACTAAATACTAAATTCAGTTTCTGACACTGAATAAAGTTTAAGAAAGGTAAAAGGTAAAGGTAAAAAAGGTTGTTTTATTTCACAGTTCTGACTTCTAATTCAGTTTTTATCACACAATTGTGAGAAAAAAGTTTGAATTGTGAGTTTGTATCATGCAATTAAGAGAAAAAAGTCTGAGTTGTGAGTTTGTCACACAATTTTGAGAAAAAAGTCAGAATTGTGAGTTTGTATCACGTAATTCTGCAAAGAATGTCAGTCACCAAATTCTGAGAAAAAAATCAGAGTTGTGAGTCTATATCATGCAATTTTGAAAAAAAAGTCAGAATTGTGAATTAGTATCACGCAATCATGAGAATTTTTTTTTGAAAAAAATAAAGAATTTTGAGTTTGTATCACAATTCTGAAAAAAGTCAAAACCTTGAGTTTATATCACGCAGTTATGAGAAAAAAGTCAGAATTGTAAGTTTGTATTATGCAATTCTGAAAAAAGATACATCTTGCAATTTACTTTTTCTCAGAATTGCATGAGATAAAAAGTCGCAATTACATTTTTTTTTTTACTCATTAGAGTATTAGTAGACTGTTAGAGTTAGTAAAGTAAGTTAACATACACTGGCAATATTACTTCTAGCCAGCAGAATGTGGTCTGGGGAAAAAAAGCACCCTAATTGCAAATTAAAACTATAACAAAATAGTCCAAATGTGTTTTCCCATAGTTTCTCCTCCATCGAAAACACATTCCAGAGAGATCACTTCAACTTGCGGGTTAAAATGCAACCTATGGCAACAATGTAAAAGTCCAATTCCGAGTTAAAATCACAGACTTGGCAACACTTCTGGTAGCTGACATGTCATCTTAATTTCTATTGAATATCATGTTTAATTTTAAAATATGTCACAGAAGTGAAACAGGTTGTGCATGCTGATTCATGTTGATTTTAATGTCACAACCTTAGATTATAGATCACTTTCACACCATATGGAGGATGTGAGTGGAAAATGATCACATTGCAGGGCCGCTAATTATTGAGATGAATAAGATCTTAAAAGGTATTTGAGGACACAGAGATGGCGTAACGCAGTGTGTTATTTCAGCCGCCCTGCGTGATACATCTGCACACCCACTCCACGCCTACTGCCTCTCATTCATACTCCATCAGCTCTCGTTCCATTACCTGCTTTCTACGACGGATGGATGCAGATCCACATAAACATCGCCAGTGTTGTCAGGTGAAATCTAGGCGTCACATTCACCTCCAAGGATGCCATATATCCTTTGGCTCGGACATCTCATCTTTTGAATTCAAACAGAGTGACACTACAAGACATTCACATGCTCAGATATTGCAAATGTGATGAATTATGTATGACAGTTTTGACAGGTATGCTGTCTTGGAAAATGTTCATATCTTTTCTAAATATGAGATGACGCCTGATGTACACTTTTGCGGTGCAAAACAGACGTTTTGACACATACAAGGAATTAATAGTTCACCTAAAAATGAAAATGTACTCACCCTTGGGCCATCCAAGATGTACTGTAGATGAGTTGTTTCTTCAAAATTAGCATTACATCACTCAGTGATTGGGTGCCGTCAGAATGAGAGTCCAAACAGCTGATAAACACATCACAATAAGTGTTGTCCTGTCATATCAAAAGCCATTGACATGTTTGTTTTTTGTTTGTAAACAGTGCTTAATACAGTATGTGCATATTTCTCTCCTGATTCAGACAAGACAACTTTTTCACTGGAGAAAAGCAATTTTATGGATAGAGGACTCAGCAGTGAAAGCTGAGGAAACAGTGGTTTGAAGTTAAAGATGCCTTAATAATGGATTTGATTCTTACAAACACACAACTTTTCAGTTTATAAGATGTTAATTGATGTAATGAAGTGGTATGATTTACTTGTGGTTTATTTTATCAGCTGTTTAGACTCTCATTCTGATGGCACCCATTTACGGCAAGATCCATTGGTGAGCAAATGATGCAATGCCACTGCTTTCAGCTAAAACAAGAGTCCTCTATCCAAAATATTGCTTTCTTCAGTAAAAAAAAAAAAAAAAAAGAAGTTGTTTACAAATGAAAACAGTCCAAAACAGTTGTAAGCAAACATGTCAGTGGATTTGGGCTTGTATTTTAGCCAGAAGTGATGGTTGAAAATGTCTTAATGATGGATTTGTTTCCTACAAATGTGCAGCTTTCTGCTTAACAATACATTAATTGATAGACTAGAGTCACATTGTGGATTATAGTGATGTTTTTATTAGCTGTTTGGACTCTCATTCTGACGGCACCCATTTACTGCAGAGGATTCACTGGTGAGCAAGTGATATAATGCCACTGCTTTCAGCTAAAATACGAGATCTCTTTTCATAAAATTGCTTTTTCCTGTAAATCAGGAATCAGAATTCATCTGAATCAGGATTGAATTTTGCTTCATTAATTGATGGACTGGAGTCACGTTGTGATTTTTTTAAATGTTTTTATCAGCTGTTTGGACTCTCATTTTGACGGCACCTATTCACTGTAGAGGATCCATTGGTGAGCAAGTGATGTAGCGCCTTCTTTCGGCTAAAATATGAGTCCTCTATCCAAAATATTGCATTCTCCAGTCAAAAAGTCATCTCATCTGATTTAAGGAGAGAAATATGCAAAGATCAAACACTGTTTACAAACGAAAACAGTTGAAAACAGTTCTAAGCAAACATGTCAGTGGATTTGGACTCGTATTTTGGCCAGAAGTGATGTTAAAAAGTTAAATGTCGTAATGATTGATTACAAACATGCAGATTTTTGCTTAACAAGATTAATTGATGGACTGGAGTCGCGTTGTGAATTATTGTAATGTTTTTAACAGCTGTTTGGACTCTCATTCTGACGGCACCCATTCACTGCAGAGGATCAACTGATGAGCAAGTGATGTAATGCCACTGCTTTCAGCTAAAATACGAGTCCTATATCTATAATTTCTTTCTCCAATAACAAATGTTGTCTCATCTGAATCAGGAGAAAAATATGCACAGATTAAACAGTTTACAAACAAAAAACAGTTGTAAGTAAACATGTCAGTGGATTTGGACTCAAATGTATTGGCCAGAAGTGATGATTAAGAAGTTAAAATGTCTTAATGATGGATTTGTTTCTTACAAACACACAGCTTTTCACTTCACAAGACATTAATTAATAGATTGAGCCATGTTGTGAATTATTGTGATGTTTTTAATCAGTTGTTTGGACTCTCATTCAGACGGCACCCATTCACTGCAGAGGGTCCATTGTTGAGCAAGTGATGGAATGCAAATTTCTCCAAATCTGTTCTGATGAAGAAACAAACTGAGATGGCCTGAGGGTGAGTAAAGTTTCTTTTTTGGGTGAACTATTCCCTGACTGTTTTTATTTGTTTGAAAAACTCTAAGCCAATTAGCTTTCTGACAAAGAAAAGAAAAATTAACAAATCAGAATAAACAGGATTGCCTTTGTTACCCATCAAATGAAAAGTCAAGTCGAAAAAGAAAAACTGTTTGTTTAAAAAAAAAAAAAAAAAAAAGCTATATTTTCTCTATAGTAGCAGTAAGACATTTTAAAAAGCCTTTTGATGCTTTGAAAGATATGAAGAGCTTTTGTCTCATGCCTTCAAACACAAAACAAATAACTTGGAAGATGTTTCAAAGAAACAGAAAAAAAAGTTTCTTATTGTGTTTAAATGCCAGTTGACTTTGTTTCTGAGACTTTATAGCTCTATGTAATTCACTCCAAGGACACAAAATGGCACTTTGTGATTTGAAGTAGAAGAAAATACACGTTTATTATATTTTCTTGGAACAATTTTACACCCACTGGTTCGTGGTACTCTGCGTGATGTTATGCGTTAAGTGTTGGAAATCATTTTAATCGAATGGGATAAAAGGTTGACGCACCGCTGTCTGAATAAACAATAATATGAAGCCAAAAAAACAAGGTTTGTTAGTAAGTAAACAACATCCAAATATGTAACGCCTCCAATTTCCCTTGTTTTAGCATTTGCACCAATCACAAACCACCAACAGTGGCTATAATTACACTCTTATGTAAGAATCTGCAATGTTGTTCTCCGTTGCGTGCAAAACAAATAGGTCAGAAGCAGAGATGATGCTTTGGGCTTGTATATGTGTGATGGTGTTTGGATATGTTGGCTAAGGTGTGCTGAAGGTGCCCCGAGTACGTGCCTGTCCTCTTTTTTGGAAAGCAGTGGGGTGTTCATAAAGATTCATGTCATGTGTGGTTATAAATCGACAAAGACTCGTCAACAAAGCTTCCTCTGATCAGTGCTGAGAGACTCTCTTTATCAAAACCCTGGCAAAACAAAGCGGCTGGCTTACACCGCACAAGCTCCCAGTGCTATTTACAGTGTGTGCGCTGTGCCAAAAACAGAACAACGTTCAGCATGTACAATTACATGAAACACAAAGCAGCGAGGCTTTAAACCGTGCATGCAGACTCTTGTGTTAGAGCGACCCATGAAAGTGGAACCGCTGCTTCCCAATATCAATTAAAACACCTGAAGTGACACTGTGTTCTTTGCTTTAGGAAGTAAAGTTCATTGTGGGTAAATTGTAGGCAGATAATTACTTTTATAGATAAAATAATGCAATCAGAGTTTGTCTAAATAAATTCAATAAAAAACCTTTTGATTAAAAAAAATAAATTAAGAAATAAAACAAGTTAATTAGGCATCGCAGTGTTATAATGTACAGTGTGGCCATTCATTTTGTGATTTGCAAAATATACATATAGCAGTTTTATTACAATTTTTGTCTAAAAAATATATTTAAGTGAGTTTTGGATAATGAAAATAGTAATCTAATTAAAATCAGCAGTAATGAGCATGCAAAAGTGAATATCCAATATCTGCTGTATTTATTGCAGGATTATTATAGTTAACTAAAACCATAAACTTTGTTACTTGAAATAAAATAAATGTTATCTGAAGGCAAATAAAATAGGAATAAATGTATGTCCGCATTTTAATTTAGTTTAAATTGGGCTACTAACATAACTAAAACAAAAACTGAAATAAAAATAAATAAAAATATATAAATATATTTTTAAAAATCTAAGAAAATACTTGAAACTTGAACAAATTACATTGAAAACATAAAATAAAAAAGTGAATTCATATCATTAAAAAATAATAGTAGCATAAAATAGTAAACAGGATTAATACTAAAGCACCTCTAAATAACGGAAAAAAAAATAAACATGATAAAAACACAAGAAAATTATTAAAACTTCAACTGAAAGTATAATTAAAATTTGAATTTCAAAATTTCGATAATAAAAGAATAAAATTAGATTTTATGATTTTAAATGTAAAATAAAATAATAAATAGAATCTCAGTGAATATTAAAACAACTAATAAAAATGACAAAACACTTTAAATAAAATGACATTGAAAACGTAAGATAAAAAAGTGAATTCACAATATAAAATAATAAAATAATATAAAATAATAAATAGAATCTCAGTTGATACTAAACTCTGAATAAAGTAAAAACTAATAAACATGACAAAAACACACAATAAGATTTTTAAATATATTAAATACATTATATTAAATCTATCATAAATTTTCACTAAAAAATACACTGAAAAAGTAAAATTAAAAAAGTTAATAATATTAGAAAAATAATAATAAAATATAAATAGAATCTCAGTTGATATTAAAATAACTCTGAATAAGGAAAAAACATCAACTATGAAGTGTATGAAATGTAATTCCAACAATAAAATAATAACATTTGATTTTTTTGATTTTAAACATAAAATAAATAAAAAAATCAATATGAAAAAATTTAATAATAAATAGGATTTTAGTGGATATTAAACCAGTTTGAATAACTTCAAAAAATGTATAAAAATCTTTACCAAAAATAAACTAAATTATACTAATAAATTCAAAATAAAAAATAATAATAATATAAAATAATAACTAGAATCTCAGTTGAAACTAAAATAACTCTGAATAAAGAAAAAATAATAAACATGACAAAAAACACACAAGAAAATGATTAAAACTTCAACTGAAAGTACAATGAAAATGTAAATTCCAACAATAAAAGAATAAAATTCTAATTTGGGATTTTAAACGTAAAATTAAAAGAAAACTCAATGTACTAAATATATTAAACATAAATAATGATAAATAGAATCTCAGTGGATACTAAAACAACTCTAAATAAATGAAGGAAATAATAAAAATGACAAAAACTATTCAAATTATTAAAACTTTTAAAATAAACAACTTTTAAAACCGAAAGTACAATGAAAACCTAAAAAATTTAAAAATTAAAACACAGTATAATTGAATCTCATTGATACTAAAATAACTCTGAATAAATAAAACTGACTGATAACTATATTGTGCAACATTTGCCATCTGGGTCAAAGGATGCCAAGATGACATTTTTCGGGAAGAAAACTAAGGACTAGGAGTTTAATGAGGTCTAAAAATGAGTATTTTAGTATAATTCCTCGCAGCACTTATTCTTCCACATTTAAATACTGTTTTTGGAGTCATTTCTTTATACTGAGCAAGGTTTAAACATATGTACTTAACAGAAGGGCACTTTCATCTTACCTAGAAAGCCACAAAGCTTTAGCTAACACTCAGGCAAAAACAGTCTTCTAAATTTGCATGTTTCCACGGACCAACCTGGATTTCAGCTTGGATGATTAATGCGTGTTTTTCTTCTTTCTTATGTTTCCTTCTCTTTTTTTTGCCCTCCAGCTTTTGCAGCACAAGTGATAATGTATTAAGAGAGAAAGGGAAGGGCGGGTGCTAATGGTGCTCTAATTAGCTCATACGCCGAATGCTTAATATCAGTGTGCAGTGATTTGGGTCGGACGGCCCAGAATCCTTCATCAGCGGAGTCATCTTGTAAAAACAACTGTGTGTGCATTTTTAAACAGAAGGGACTGGGGCTTCTCGCGCACTGTCAGTTTTAGTCAGCGTGCGGCTGAAACCATCGGCTGGCAGCGAGTCAAGAGCCTGTTCCTCCTGAACATTGATTGTTGTTCTGTGGTTAATTGAATCGGATCGTATAATTTGCACTACGGTTTATGTGGTCAAAGAAAACAGAGATAAACATTACATTGTGGCACCATGTTGCTACAAATTCTAACGAATATGTTGGTTTGTGTTGAGTCTGTTCTGCACTTGTAAAATATGAGTTTGCTAATATTTTTTTCGTGTTTTTGTCTCTGATGCTCACCAGGGCTGCATTTATTTGATCCAAAAATGCTGTAAAAACAGCTAAATTCTGAAATATTATTACTATTTCAAATAAGTGTTTTCTATTTTAACATATTTTAAAATGTAATTTATTTCTGTGATGCAAAGCTGTATTTTCAGCAGCATTACTCCAGTCGTCAGTGTCACATGATCAATCAGAAATCATTCTGATGCTCAAGAAACATAACTAATATAATTATAATTGGTTGAAATTGATTGTAATGCTTAATATGTGACCCTGGACCACAAAACCAATCTTGGTCAAAATTATCAAATTTTCTTTTATGCCAAAAATAAAAAGGATATTAAGTAAATATCATGGTTCATGAAGATATTTTGCAAATTTCCTATCGTAAATATATAAAAACTTAATTTTTGATTAGTAATATGCATTACTACTAAGAACTTCATTTGGACACATTTAAAGGTGATTTTCTCAGTATTTTGATTTTTTTGCACCCTCAGATTCTAGATTTTCAAATAGTTGCATCTCTATCCTAACATACCGTACATAAAAAGCCCATTTATTCAGCTTTCGGATGTTGTATAAATCACTTTTTTTTTTTTTTTTATGGACCCTTATGACTGTTTTTGTGGTCCAGGGTCACATATTTTTGATTAATACAATTTTTGGAAGAACAACTTCATTTATAATAGAAATCATTTGTAATATTATAAATATCTTTACTGTCATTTTGATCAATATAATGTGTCCCTACTGAATAAAAGTATTAATTACTATTAAAAAAAAAGTACTTACCCCAACCTGGTAGTGTACATTATTAAATTTCTCTGGTCTTACCATGGTAAATTTATTGTCAAAACATTAATCAAATTGTAATTTTTTCCTTCTTGTTTTTTTTTTCTGCTGACAATGGTCATTAAGAATTGAAGAAACCTGTAAAGATGTACACAACTGATGGTAAATATTGATTTCTAAGCAAATGCATTGCATTAATAAGTTAAATTACCAAGATGAGTTGGTAATTAAACCAAAATTGGTAAATGATAATTGCACCCCACAAAAACATGCTAGAATTGCATATTATCCTTCACAGTTGTGCTATTACACTCTTAAAAACAAAAAATCCCAAAGGTGGGTTTACACAGCGATGCTATAGATACAAGAACCATTCTGGGTTTTCCAAAGAACCTTTTAGTGATTCGTTAAAAAAAAAAAAAAAAACTTTTTTTTCTTACTATGAAGAACATTTAAACAATCTAAATAACCTTTAATCATTATTAAGAACCTTTTGTGCAATGGAGAAAAGAAGATTCCATGGATGGTAAAGGGATAGTTCACCCAAAAATGACAATTCTGTCATTAATTACTCACCCTTATGTCATTCCAAACCCGTAAAACGTCCGTTCATCTTTAGAACACAAATTAAGATATTTTTGATGAAATCCGAAAGCTTTCTGACCCTGCATTGGCAGCCATACAACTGACACGTTCAAGGCCCAGAAAGGAACATAGTTAAAGGAGAAACTCACTTCCAGAACAAAAATTTACAGATAATGTATTCACCCCTTTGTCATCCAAGATGTTCAAGTCTTTCTTTCTTCAGTCGTAAAGAAATTGTGTTTCTTGAGGAAAACATTTCAGGAATTATCTCCATATAGTGGACTTAAATTTGAACTTCCAAAATGCAGTTTAAATGCAGCTTTAAATGGCTCTAAACCAGGGGTTTTCAAACCTGTCCTGGAGCCTCCCCTGCCCTGCACATTTTGTATGTCTCCCTTATTAGGCACACCCAATTCAGGTCTTGCAGTCTCTACTAATGAGCTGATGATTTGAATCAGGTGTATTAGATGAGAGAGACAAGCAAAATGTGCAGGGCAGGGGAGGCTCCAGGACAGGTTTGAAAACCCCTGCTCTAAACTATAAGAAGGGTCTTATCTAGCGAAACGATCGGTCATTATCAAAACAAATTGACAATTTATACACTTTGCATGTTCACACTTGGTCAGTACTTCTGCAGCAATATAAGAAGTTGGCGAAGAAAACGAGATGAGAGTTTTTCGACAATCCCTAACTGTCTTGAACCGGAAAAAAGAAACAGATGACAGATCATTTCACTAGATAACACCCTCCTTCCTTGGCTGGGATCATTTAGAGCCTTTTGAAGCTGCATTGAAAATGCATTTTGGAAGTTCAAACTCGCAGGCACCATAGAAGTCCACTATTTGGAGATAATTCCTGAAATGTTTTCCTCAAGAAACATAATTTCTTATTGACTGAAGTAAGAAAGACATGAACATCTTGGATGACAAGGGGGTGAGTAAATGGTCTGTACGTTTTTGTTCAGGAAGTGAACTTCTCCTTTAAAATAGTCTAATGTAACATCACTGGTTCAACCGTAATGTTATGAAGCTGAAAAAGAAACAAGAACAAAACAAAGAAAACTAAAAACTAAAATTCAGCGGATTTCTTCTCTTCCACGTCAGTCTTTGATGTGCATTCACGAGAGTACATGACGCATATTGAAATATGTCGTTATTTTTGTTTTCTTTGCACACAAAAGGTATTCTCGTAGCTTCATAACATTATGGTTGTACCACTGTTGTCACATGGACTTTTGTAACAATGTCCTCACTACCTTTATGGGTCTTGAACGTGTCAGTTGCATTTCTGTCTATGCAGGGAAAGAAAGCTCTCAGATTTGATCAAAAATATCTTAATTTGTGTTCAGAAGATGAACAAAGGTCTTACAGGTTTGGAACAGTGTTGTGGGGAAGTTACTTTTAAAAGTAATGCATTACAATATAAAAAAGTAATTAATTATGTTATTTAGTTGCTTTTTATGGAAAGCAATGCGTTACGTTACTTTTGCATTACTATTTAAATCTGGGCAGGGCTTGCTTGTTTGTTTTTAATATAAAAAGTTCTATTTTGGCAAATGTAAAAGTTTTTTTTACACCAAAAGCCTCAGGCTTAGAGAAAAGTAAATTCACGTCTATACAGAAGAAAAAATATCAACTTTTCAGCAATAAAAAAGGAAAACAAATGTTAGATTATCTTGAATCATTTTTGCTTATTAGTATGGATGAATTGGATCATCGAAGGTCGGCATCGGTTAATAAAATGGGATTAAATACATAAAGGATATTTGTATTATTTACCATATTTAATTATTGCAGGTTTGCGTTGAATTTCACTGCTTTTATTAATTTTGAGGAATACTGTATCTGTTTTTATTAGTGAGTGAGATGAATTAATGCATGTTCACATTGATTCTAAAACTAAAGTAACATCGTACTCACAATTTCTCTCAACATGAGGACAGGAGAGCTTTTAATCTGTAAATGGGGGGGAAAGTAACTGGCATTACTTATTTAAAAAAGTAACTCAGATATTTTCTTGTCAATTAAAAAGTATTGCGTTACTCTACTAGTTACTTGAAAAAAGTAATATTATTGCATTACTTGTAATGCGTTACCACTGGTTTGGAACAACAAACAGACAGAAATTTGGGGTGAACTATCCCTTTAGAAAGTTTTCATGTTAGAATATCTTTCAGATTTCCTTATAGTCAGAATTTGAAAAAACATCACAGTACAAAACCATACAGGCTGAGCAACATGATACCAACCAACCCAAACATAACCTACTTTCATTATCCTGTCAAATCCTGTCCACTGAATATCCAGCTTTATTCAATAATATAGAACATTAAAGAAGTTCAATGTGCTACAGAATGACAGAATGTCTTTTAATGGATTTCAACTTAAGAAGAAAGGGCCATACATCCATACCACCCGACTCACATCTCCAAAACGACACACACCCACATGAGCAACAGAGCAGAGCTCTTCTGTTGAGATATAATAGCATGTTGTACAACACTGAGTCAATGTTAGGGAGGGACCTGAAGAGGATTAGTTTGGCTCAGCTAGCGAACTGTACATTAACAGATAGACCAGAGATCCCCGAGGCTCAGAAAGCCGCTGTGCTGTCGGTTCGGACCTGTCTGCATGGCCTAATTCACTAGGAAGCATATTGATTAAGTGTGCGGTGGAAATACTCCTTCCTCTGAAGCGAACACTCACATCCAGCTTGTTTTTACTGAGCTTATATTTGTGTTTTGAAATAAATAAAGTTTCTCTTGAGACTTTGAAGTAGAAAGCAGTGACCTATCTGTTTAAGCATCTATTCATCAGTTGGAGGTTTTGGGGTTAGTAGACAGAAAAAAAGAAAAAAAAGAAAAAAAATGGCTGTGGTGTAACCATTTTGTCTCCATTAATTCTCGTTGTTGTTTTTCCACCAAACACCCCGCAGGACCCGCGGACACCGGATGCTTATCTGAGACCGAGAGGTTGTCAGCAGCAGGATTTTGCTTTCAGCTTTATCTTGAGTAGAGGTCCTGGCACAAACATGCTGCTGGAGCTTCGGCCCCAGAAGATAAGAGAGACAGAGATGCATGTTGGGACAGGGCAGCACCGACACCTGCTTGGATGCTTGGACCAAACACAGGTTTTTGACTTGAGAGCCACCCTTGAACTATCAAATTAGTTTATATGCTATGCTAGACTATATATATGTGACCCTGAACCACAAAATGAGTCTTAAGTAGCACGGGTATAATTGTAGCAATAGCCAAAAATATATTGCATGGGTCAAATTTATCAATTTCTTCTTTTATGCCAAAAAATCATTAGGATATTAAATAAAGATCATGTTTCATGAAGATATTTTGCAAATTTCCTACTGTAAATATATCAAAATGTAATGTTTGATTAGTAAATATGCATTGCTGAGATCTTCATTTGGACAACTTTAAAGGTGATGTTTTTGCACCCTCAGATTCTAGTTGTGTATCTCGGACAAATGTTGTCCTATCCTAACAAACAATACATCAACGGAAAGCTTATTGGATAAGCCAGTCATAAGTACCCTTATGATTGGTTTTGTGGTCCAGGGTCACATATATACCCATACACATACATTTTATGCATCCATTATATATACAGCATCTGTGTTTACAGCTTTTAAACTCCCTTAAGAATAATGGATGTTAAAAGCACTGAAGCACTAACATCTGTTTGCAGTGAGGTTCATGTCAAACAAGGCTGTTTCACCTGAAATGGCCCTGCATCATCTCATGAGCGCTCATATTATTTTTTAATGCGTTGCTGTGTTGGAGATGTACGAGTGCAATCCTTAACACAATTTAAGTATGTTGCATTTTCAGTGTCGCTGCAACATACAGTAGGCGTTTTTCTACAGTCAGTTTTTTAATCCATTAGCTAAGCATTTGCATATGCATAAGCATATTTGCATTTGAGTTTATTGCATGAGTTTTTTCTAATATATATAGGCTAAGAAAGTAAACAGGATATAAAAAAAAAATAGTGTGCAATTGGCTTTTCTACTGTCAGCATTCTGCAAAAAATAAATACATTTATTTAAATTAAAATAATATTTTGAAAATATGCATATATTTGCAGTCGAATCCAGCTGTGAGATTTTCAAAGGTGTGCATTTGCGTTATTAGTCACTAAATCTAAAACGATTAAAGTTGGTACTGTTAATTAAAATAAATAAAACAAAAAATATAAATGTTGCTTTGGCAAGTTCAGATTAAAGTATTAAAATGACTAAAACCAAAACTGAAAAAAAAAAAAATACAACATTACATAACAAAATTATGTATTTTTGCTTATGATTATTTATTTTTAATTGTAAATAAATTAATAAAAAGTTAAAAAGTTAAAATAATAATAAATGCAGTAATAATAATATTAATTGTCACAGCAAACTAAACAGTTGCAAATCAGTTAATTTGCTATGGAAAAAAGTTTTAATTGTAATGAATGTTTTCACTGCTGGGTAAAGTGGTGCACTGGGGAAAAAATGCATATTTGAACAATGAAATAAAACCAGCCACAAAAGCACAAATCCTTTCTTTCAATAAAAAGCCTATTTTCACATCCCTTCCATCTTCTGCTCCCGTTTGCTAATGCGTTCAAAATAAGTTGCTTCTTTTCATCTGTTGAGTCTGTTTCCTCGCTCTTCTCAGCTCTCACATTCTCTCCCTGACAGCTGAACATGATGTAGCGGAGGCATAACCTAACCTGACATTTCTCTCTACCTATCCCATAAACACACAAGTCCAAGCTAATGATCAAGAAGCTCTTTCAGCAGACGTCTCACTTACCGAAAATCATCATCTGCCTCTTTAGGCTGACTTTCTAAAATGTCAGAGAGGTTTTTGATTGCTGGAGAAATACCAAGATTGGATGACTAGACAAGGATTAACTCATCATTTTTGGCTTTTGTTTCATTGCACCAGTGTTGGGGAAGCTATTTTAAGTTGTGCTTTCCTGTTTCATTTTCTTGCTTCTGCAAGGAATGGATGAAAATCAGCAAGATATGTTTATAAAATTTAATATCCTGCTTACTCAAGCGTCCCTTTGAAGCAACGTCTCTGCACAGCTGTGTTACCTTGCTGTTCTTACGGGATCTGATGTTATGTTTACGGAACTTGATTAATCAAGACATTCTTAATAAGTCAAGATTTGTTGTTGAAATATGTGAAACATGTGTTTTTCTTTTAAACCACAGAGGTAAAACGTAACATAAATCTGTTGTGACAGAAGTGAGGGTGAAGGAGAATTTATGTATGCGTCATGGGTTTTAACAAAAAACACTTTTGTGTTTTCCTGTCTGGATGCTTCCTCTTTCCTTGATTCTCACCTCCTCGCAGTGCATTTAAAGAACTGACATGTCCTTCATGACTTCGATCGATTTCCGGGTAACTGGCTGGAAGTCGGAGAAGTGAGGAAACAAGGAAGCAGCTATTAAAGTATTGAGAAGCATTCACCAAGCACTCATATTTGCCCCATCATCTTCCTACTTTATAAAAAGTGACTTAAGGCCATGTGTATTTGAGGGTTTTGTATGCTAATTGTTTTTATCACTAAACCAACACTGAATGTATAAATGAAACATTCTTCTAACCAGCTAGTCACTGATTTTGTTTCTGAATAAATCAGTGGTTTTGAACAAATCGTTGAATGGATGATTCAAATGGCTCGCTTTTAAAGAATCAAATTTGTATCAAATTATGTTCCTAAATGAATCAGTGCTTTCAAATGAATCTTTAAAGGAATGATTTAGTGATACACTCATAAAATACAGTCACATGTTTACTTTCTAAATGAATCACTGAGTTTGAGCAAATCGATAGAGTGAATGAATCAATGACTTTTTTATATAAACAGCCATTTGTTTCATTCCTGAAGGAATTAGTGTTTATGAATGAGTATATTGAGTGGTTGATTCAGTGGCTCACTCATAAAGACAGTCACATGTTTAGTTTCTAAATGAATCACTGTTTTTGAGCAAATCGGTTGAGTGAATGATTCAATGACTTTCTCATATAGACAGCCATTTGTCTTTTCTGAATGAATCAGTGTTTATTAATGATCCATTAAGTGATTGATTCAGTGACTTACTTATAAAGAGTCATATATTCATTCTTGAATGAATCAGTGTTTTTGAGCAAATAGGTTGAGTGAATGATTCAATGACTTTCTAATAGAGACATCCATTTGCTTTGTTCCTAAATGAATCAGTGTTTTAAATTAATCGTTGAATAAATGATTCAGCGCTTCACATATGTTTAGTTTCTAAATGAAAGATTGTTTTTGAGCAATTTGGTTAAGTGAATGATTCAATGACTTTCTAATAGAGACTGTCATTTGTTTAATTCCTGAAGGAATAAGTGTTTATGAATGAGTCCATTGAGTGATTGATTCAGTGACTCACTCATAAAGTCACATGTTTAGTTTCTAAATGAATCTCTTTTTTGAGCATATTGGTTGAGCGAATAATTCAGTGACTTTCTCATAGAGACAGCTATTTGTTTTTTTCTGAATGAATTAGTGCTCTGAATGAATCGTTTGAGTAAATGATTCAGTGATTCACTCATAAAGACAGTCATATATTTAGTTTCTAAATGAATCACTGTTTTTGAGCAAATCGGTTGAGTGAATGATTCAATGACTTTCTCATATAGACAGACATTTTTCTTTTCTGAATGAATCAGTGTTTATTAATGAGTCCATTAAGTGATTGATTCAGTGACTTACTTATAAAGACAGTCATATATTTCATTCTTGAATGAATCAGTGTTTTTGAGCAAATAGGTTGAGTGAATGATTCAATGACTTTCTAATAGATACATCCATTTGCTTTGTTCCTAAATGAATCAGTGTTTTAAATTAATTGTTGAATAAATGATTCAGCGATTCACATATGTTTAGTTTCTAAATGAAAGATTGTTTTTGAGCAATTTAGTTGAGTGAATGATTCAATGACTTTCTAATAGAGACTGTCATTTGTTTAATTCCTGAAGGAATAAGTGTTTATGAATGAGTCCATTGAGTGATTGATTCAGTGACTCACTCATAAAGTCACATGTTTAGTTTCTAAATGAATCTCTTTTTTGAGCATATTGGTTGAGCGAATAATTCAGTGACTTTCTCATAGAGACAGCTATTTGTTTTTTTCTGAATGAATTAGTGCTCTGAATGAATCGTTTGAGTAAATGATTCAGTGATTCACTCATAAAGACAGTCATATATTTAGTTTCTAAATTAATCACTGTTTTAGCAAATCAGTTGAGTGGATGATTCAATGACTTTCTCATAGATACAGCCATTTGTTAGGGTATATGAATGAGTCCATTGAGTGAATGTTTCAGTGATTCACTCATAAAGACAGTCACATATATAGTTTTTAAATTAATCACTGTGTTTGAGCAGATCGGTTGAGTTAATGATTTAATGACTTTCTCATAAAGGCAGCCGAATGAATCAGTGTTTATGATTGAATCCATTAATTGAATGATTCAGTGATTTACTCATAAAGACAGTCATGTGTTTAGTTTCTAAAAAAAAAAGTTTTTAAAGCAAATCAGTTGAGAAAATGATTAATTTACTTTTTCATAAAGACAGCCATTTGTTTCATTCCCTAATGAATCAGCATTTATGAGTCAATTGAGTGAATGATTCAGTGACTCACTCATAAAGACAGTCAATTGTTTAGTTTCTAAATGAATCACTGTTTTTGAGCAATTCGGTCGAGTGAATGATTCAATGACTTTCTAATAGAGACTGTCATTTGTTTAATTCCTGAAGGAATAAGTGTTTATGAATGAGTCCATTGAGTGATTGATTCAGTGACTCACTCATAAAGTCAAATGTTTAGTTTCTAAATGAATCTCTTTTTTGAGCATATTGGTTGAGCGAATAATTCAGTGACTTTCTCATAGAGACAGCTATTTGTTTTTTTTCTGAATGAATTAGTGCTCTGAATGAATCGTTTGAGTAAATGATTCAGTGATTCACTCATAAAGACAGTCACATATATAGTTTTTAAATTAATCACTGTGTTCGAGCAGATCGGTTGAGTTAATGATTTAATGACTTTCTCATAAAGGCAGCCGAATGAATCAGTGTTTATGATTGAATCCATTAATTGAATGATTCAGTGATTTACTCATAAAGACAGTAATGTGTTTAGTTTCTAAAAAAAAACAGTTTTTAAACCAAATCAGTTAAGAAAATGATTAATTTACTTTCTCATAAAGACAGCCATTTGTTTCATTCCCTAATGAATCAGCATTTATGAGTCCATTGAGTGAATGATTCAGTGACTCACTCATAAAGACAGTCAATTGTTTAGTTTCTAAATGAATCACTGTTTTTGAGCAATTTGGTTGAGTGAATGATTCAATGACTTTCTAATAGAGACTGTCATTTGTTTCATTCCTGAAGGAATCAGTGTTTATGAATGAGTCCATTGAGTGATTGATTCAGTGACTCACTCATAAAGTCACATGTTTAGTTTCTAAATAAATCACTTTTTGAGCAAATTGGCTGAGTAAATGATTCAATGACTTTCTTGTAGAGACAGCTATTTGTTTTGTTTCTGAATGAATTAGTGCTTCTGAACAAATTGTTTCAGTGATTCACTCAAAGTCACATCACATGTTTAGTTTATAAATGAATCACTGTTTTTGAGCAAATGCATTGAGTGAATGATTGGCAAACTTTCTCACAGATACAGCCATTTGTTTATTCCTGAAGGAATTAGGGTTTATGAATGAGACGATTGAGTGAATGATTTAGTGACTCAATTATAAAGACTAAAAATTCTTGAATGAATCAGTGTTTTTGGACAGAACTGTGAAGTGAATTATTTAACTCAGTGTGTAGATGTTATTTGTTTAGTTCCCAAATTAATGAATGTTTTGGCTAGATAGATAGGTAGATAGATGATAAATAACAACAATATACTAACAACACCTAATAAAATAAAAAAAAGACCATAATAAATAGTGATAAACAGCAGTATACCGGTATACCTAAATCTTTATGCACTACAAAAACAACTGTAAAATTGATTAAATCTGTATATCTGAATAAACCCAATCTCCAAAATTAATTAAACTTCTAGATGAATTTCCACTACTTACAACTAATAAAATGAATAAAGACTCTAATAAACAGTGATAAATGGCAGCATTTACCTAAATATTTATACACTACAAAAAAGCTGTAAAATAGCTTCAGTAAATTGATGATTCAGTCTGAATGAACCCAATCCTCCCAAAATGAATGAACCTTCTGTTTGGGAGATATTCTAGGGAATTGTGTTTGGTTATTTCAACAGCTTACTCAGATGTAAGGCTGCAAGGCAAAGACGTGACAAAAACAGTGATACACTGCTACGCGTTGGCAAAAATAGCTCAATAGCTTGCTACGCTATTAAAAACAGTTCAGCTTTTGTTATGCAATTGAAAATAGTTAAGTTAGCAGCTTGCTACTTTCACTCGACGCACCACAAGAAACTTTAGTAAACTACTTATCAATCAATGTCTGGCTTTTAAAAGCATAAGAATATCTCCACTAACATTGATTTCTCAATATCAACACAATATGGCAGACTGCCGTCTCAGGTAAATGGAAACATACTTTCACATCTGTCAACAAACACATCGCACCTGATTCTTCTCCAAGCGCAATAGCAGTGTTTATTTCACACGTATGTAACTGCAATCATCTGAATAGATGAATAGCGCTGTCCTTGCTATGGTGCTTCATGGACGGAATTGTACAAAGTCCCATTTGTGATCTAATTGGAGCACAAAGTGCACTTGACCCCAGTGATCCGACGGGGCTCGTTTGGTTTAAGTGATAGCTCTGTTAGAACAAGGTGGAATCTGCAGCCAAGTCTCACAGCGGCGCCGTAATTTCCAGGCCCTTTGGTCCAACGGACCTCTCTGGCCATGGCGGCGTGACAACGCTGAAGACCACATGTGTGTACACTACACCTACTTGCTTTTTTATTTGGGATTTGCTGCTGGAAGACGTGTTGAAGGGAGAGAGGAAGGGTTATTTTTCTCATCTCCCTCCTACTTTGAATTGTGTCGACTCTGATTATGCAAACCGCCCCCGCTGCAGGAGACGCTTGTTATTTAAGTACAGAACCTTTAGTGAACTATCCTAATCTTTTCAGGTTTATCTGATGCTAACGGTGTCTGCAATCAGGAAAATATACAAGCAGATGGGTGTAGCGCTGCATGCAGATACAATCCCTGCAAAATCCCATCCGAGATTCCTCTTTGCGTGAATGCGCTCGTGTAAATTACACAGACGTGAATGCATAAATGAAATGGCTGCAGCGGCTCTTAAAATCCTCAGTGATGGGTCTGACCCACTATAACCCTCAAGGTTTTCAAAGGCTAGACTCGTAAAACGAGTCGGATCAGTTCTGAAGCTTTTGACACGTTAATAAATCCTAATTTGTGGACCTCAAGAAGGGTAAAATCACAGCAAGGATTCAAGCAGTGGGTGTATTTTAGAGTTTTAAAGCTGCATTTGCAATCCATTTTACTTTTATAATATGACAGATTTCTGAGTGAAACTATAGTGGATATTAATCATTTAAAAAAATCTGTCAGGAATTAAATGGTTTATAAAAAGTGGCAGGGTTTAAAAAACTAGAGTTGACATCAACCAAAAAGGATCAAGATAGTATATTTTCTCCAAAAATCATTGATTCTGTCACAGGGAGGAGTCAGAGACGTGCGGATCCAATTGCAAGGCTTTATTAGAATAGTCAACAGACAGGAGTAAACGCCAGAAAACAGGAACAACGTAGGTAATCCGGGAAACAGTTCAATACTCAAGCCTTGGTCACAATGGCAGGCAGCAGGAATCAATAACGGGGTACACAGTCCAGAGTCATACACAGATAATCCAACAATGGCAGGCAGCAGGAATCAATAACGGGGTACACAGTCCAGAGTCATACACAGGCAATCCAACAATGGCAGGCAGCAGGAATCAATAACGGGGTACACAGTCCAGAGTCATACACAGGCAATCCAATCCAGAGAAACACGCTTAGAATAATGACCATGGGAACAATTAGACTTCGCCAGGTGGCTGTGTGTGTGAGTGGCTTAAATGCATGTGGGTAAATGATAAACAGGTGTATGCAGCAATCAGTTCAGTGGGAAACGAGGAACAGATGTGTGCAGTGATTGGTGCAGTGGCTTATGGGGATTGTAGTCCATGAAGTGTGGTGCAAGAGTTCATGATGACAGGGAAGACCAGATACGTTACATAGCCCCTCCACAAGGAGCGGCTTCCAGACGCTCTAACCACCTTTACAATCTTGAGGGTGGTGGAGCGGAGGCGGAACAGGGGGAGGGATGGAGGGCCAGGTCCATGTAGGGGTACTGGAACCACGAAATGAGGCGGAGCCGACGGAGGGAGAAGCCATGGAGGAAGGGTTGGCTCCTGCATGGGGCCGACCGACGGAGGTGGAGCCGGTGGAGCCCGAGGCGGAACCGGAGAGTCGATGGTCCTGGGCGACACAGAGGATCCGGAGGGCCAAGGCGGAACCCAAGGCTCTGGCGACCCCGGCGGAGATGGAGGTCCGGAGGTACGCAGCGGAGCCGGAGTGACAGAGGATCGAGGCTGTGCCCACGGGAGGGAGGAGGTCCACAGAGCCGGCAGGACGGAGTGACGAGGCGCAGCCGGAGGAGTAGAGTCCAGAGGCGAAGGTGGGGTGACGACTGACCGGGGCGGAGCCGGAGAGACGATGGAGCCCGGAGGAGCTGTTGGGCCGACGGCCGACAACGGAGACGAGGGAGCACAGAGCCGGGGTGGAGCCGCAGGGTCGGAGGACCGAGGTGGAGTCCAGGACTCTGAGACTGGAGGTGATGGTGAGGGATCCTTCAGTCTGAACACCGATGGAGACTGGCAGTCCCACGGCCAGTCCTCTGCACCGAAGGTGGGATGTGGGTGAGCAGAGGGACTGTCAGGAGACAGAGGTGGCAGGACTGGAGCAGTAGGGAGGGTGGGTGGGAACAGTCCATGCATGAGCTCCGTGACCAGAACCGGGCAGACAGGAATCTCAGGACGACTGGATGTAACCAGCGGAGTCTCTGGAAAGCTGGGCGGAACCAGCGGAGGCTCTGGAAGGCTGGGCTGAACCAGCGGAGGTTCTGGAAGGCAGGGCTGAACCAGCGGATTCTCTGGAAGGCTGGGCGGAACCAGCGGAGTCTCTGGAAGGCTTGGCAGAACCAGCGGAGTCTCTGGAAGACTGGGCGGAACCAGCGGAGTCTCTGGAAGGCAGGGCTGAACCAGCGGAGTGTCTGGAAGGCTGGGCGGAACCAGCGGAGTCTCTGGAAGGCTGGGCGGAACCAGCGGAGTCTCTGGAAGGCAGGGCTGAACCAGCGGAGTGTCTGGAAGGCAGGGCTGAACCAGCGGAGTGGAGCGGAGCTCTTGTGAAGCGGGCTCTGGACGACGCTCTTGTGAAGCGGGCTCTGGACGACGCTCTTGTGAAGCGGGCTCTGGAGAACTGGACGACCCCAGCGGAGATTCAGGAGGGCTGGGCGTCTCCAGCGGAGACTCTGGAAGAGCAGGCTCTGAGCGAGCGGTCACTGGAGGGCGCTCTGGCGGCGCAGTCACTGGAGGGCGCTCTGGCGGCGCAGTCACTGGAGGGCGCTCTGGCGGCGCAGTCACTGGAGGGCGCTCTGGCGGCGCAGTCACTGGAGGGCGCCCTGGCGGCGCAGTCACTGGAGGGTGCTCTGGCGGCGCAGTCACTGGAGGCTCTGGAAGGGCGGCCATCTTGCGCTGTGACTCCTCCAAAACACCCACAGTTAAAGGAGAGCCACATAGCAACAACGCATACTGAATAACGTCCCTTAGTGGGCATCTGAATTCCCCTCCAGGCAGCATAGATTTAGCAGGTTCATTCAGTCCCATCCGAAATAAGTCCTTGAAGTAAACTTCATCAAAAAATGGTGTGTTCTTCAACAACTCACAGAAACGGAGAACATATTCCTCGATGGGGCGATCTCCTTGTCGGAGAAGCAGAAGTTGGTTGACTGGGTCCATGATGATGCTGGGGGTGAAACAAAGCCGCTGGATCCTGGTTTGGGCGAAGTCTTCTGTCACAAGGAGGAGTCAGAGACGTGCGGATCCATTTGCAAGGCTTTATTAGAATAGTCAACAGGTAGTAGTAAACGCCAGCAAACAGGAACAACGTAGGTAATCCGGGAAACAGTTCAATAATCCAGCAGTGGTCGCAAATGGCAGGCAGCAGGAATCAATAACGGGGTACACAGTCCAGAGTCATACACAGGCAATCCAATCCAGAGAAACACGCTTAGAATAATGACCATGGGAACAATTAGACTTCGCCAGGTGGCTGTGTGTGTGAGTGGCTTAAATGCATGTGGGTAAATGATAAACAGGTGTATGCAGCAATCAGTTCAGTGGGAAACGAGGAACAGATGTGTGCAGTGATTGGTGCAGTGGCTTATGGGGATTGTAGTCCATGAAGTGTGGTGCAAGAGTTCATGATGACAGGGAAGACCAGATACGTTACAGATTTGTTCAAAATAAAACCAAGGCTGTGTATTAACAAAGTTAAAATGGTCCATTTTAATTTCACACTGCAAAATCTTTTTGTAATTGAAAACTTAATCTGAAATAAAACATAAATATTAGATGGAAAACTAAGATATGTTGCCTTGACTTAAATAAAAACAAATCTAATAAGAGTTTAAAACATATTTAAAAAAAAAAAATTAATTATCAATGTCATGCATCTAAACAAGTGCTCCAATTTTGACGTTGATATCTCAAAAAATCTTTTTTAAGACCACTTAATTTTTTCAAATCAAACATGTTTTTTGTGTGTTCACAGAGCAAGTGCCAAAATCTTTACCAAGTTTTGTGCCATTCTGCTAAGAAAAAAACACACATAAAATGTTATATATCATATAATTTATAAATAAAAGATCATTCAGAATAGTAAATAAATACTATATTAGTATATTAATAATAATAATAAATAAAGACTGATTCGAAGTAAATTTTGGGATATTCCTGGTTGATTCTCCGACTTCCATATATAGTTGTTTTTTCATCAGGGAAACATGTACTGTAAAATAAATTGCACTGCTGGCATTGCTAATGTATATCACTTGCACATCCGCAGATGTTTTTGTTTATGCCTCAGGGACTATACATTCCACTGGATGGATGCTACATAATTAATCTGTTTTAATATACCGTAATATACATATTGCAATAAAATGTTTGCTTGACATTTAAGTGCTAAATGTTGCATTAAGCTAAAAGGCACTTGAGGCTAGGCTGTATTGAGCCAAAATTGGTTTCCTTGAAGTATCCAATGCTAAGATTTAGGATTTAAATACCTGCTGTAAAACCTGACAAGTTACGGTAACTTAAGGAAACTAATTGCCTTAAACCATTTAAGTTTTAAAACCAGTAAAACTTAATAAACTCATCTACATTGAGTTAAATTAACTTAACTCAATGTAGATGAGTTTATAGTACTCATATTTATTGGTTTTAAAACTTAAACGGTTTGAGTTACTGTAACTTGTCGGGTTTTACAGTGTGATATCTCTGTTTTGTGACCATAAAGACATTTCATTGCTCAGCATTTGTGAAATACAAGAAAAATCTAGCTTTTAGGTTCATAGTGTTTAATATGATAGTCAAATTCTGATGCTATTCAATGCTAACTTTCGTTGTGCAGGTCCATGAGAGTTATTTTCCATGTTTTATGCATGGCTGTCTCTGCAAATGTTGGCTAAGCAGTCATTTATTGTCTGAAAATTTACTCATTTGTGACCCTGGACCACAAAACCAGTCATAAGGGTGATTTTTTTAAAAATTGGGATTTCAATTGATGTATGGTTTGTTTGGATAGGACACTATTTGAAAATCTGGAATCTGAGGGTGAATAAAAAATCTAAATACTGAGAAAATCGCCTTTAAAGTTGTCCAAATGAAGTTCTTAGCAATGCATAATACTAATCAAAAATTAAGTTTTGATATATTTGCAGTAGGAAATGTATAAATATCTTAATGGAACATGATCTTTACTGATTTTTGCCTTAAAAGAAAAATCAATAATTTTGACCCATACAATGTATTTTTGTCTATTGCTACAAATATACCTGTGCTACTAAGACGTTTTGTGGTCCAGGGTCACATTTATGCATTTGATTTGTTCCAAACATCACTAGCTGTGTACATGCACCTTGTGTAATGAATTTCCTCATCATTATTCGAGTTGGAAGTGTCTCTGTTGTACTTTTCCAAGTACAAAGTTGCAATTCCAACAGCCTGAGCTGGTAATTGCAAGGTTGTAGGTTCAAACCCCATGCACTGAACCATTGGGCCCTTGAGCAGTACGTCCTTAACACATCAGGGACAGTCAATGTTTTCCTCTGTTAAACAAAGAGGGGGTAATGATACATTTATTTCGTCCCTGATGCTGTCGGCTTACAGTAACAAGAGAGGCTCTTATACAACTCTATAACGCTGCATTATTCACACAGCGGAGTTAGTTGCCTTGGAAACTATCGACACACATACAGTACGGCTAATGCTTTCAAACCACAAGCTCGCTGCATTATCAGCGTGGCTGACTAACACAATCAGAAAAGCACGAGCGCCGAAACACAGTCATTTGGGATGACAAAAGGGTAGCGCTCTAATTACGGCGAGGTTTATAAGGTGACGCGGTGATAATTGGTAAATCTGTGTCAGCTGACGAACGCCATCATCACTGATCTAGTTTCTCAGGCGACGCTTCTTGAGATTCTGTAGTGAGACAATGGCGAATAAATGAGTTTAAGCCATAGACTGTTAAAAATATGGACATAGTGTCCATGACGTCATCCGTAGGTTTCTGAAGAGCGATTTTGAAGCCTATAGTGGGCGGGATTCGCCGTCGCCATCTTGGATTCGCGTCATCGCGCGTCACTCCTGGATCATCGAAAATGGGCAAATAGGCGGGACGTGGGTGGAGCTGGGTGCTGAAACCACGCCTACTTAGCGCGCCAGTGGTGATAGCAGCAGCAATCCCCCTGTCACTCAAGTGGCCACGCCCTTAATTATGCAGAACTTTACGGCTTAATATAACTTAAACGGATGAGTTTATAAAAAATTCACCCCCCCCCCCCCCACAGTTGACATGAAGGGCGAAATTAGCTATATAGTCTAAAAACACTTTTTGAACCAGGCTGTAAACATGTTTTTTTCTGCTGTAAAGTTGGGCATTTTAACATGGGGAGTCAATGGGACTGACTCCCTTTTGCAGCCAGTCTCTAGCGGCCAGTCGATGAATTGCAGTTTAAGCCACTTCCGTGTTGGTTTCAATAGATAGAGCGGGAGGTTGCCGCTTGGTTTAAGCACATAAAGTGTTTACAAGCATGTATGTTGAATACAAAAATTCATGATTGAAAATAGCTTGAAGGTATGGGCATAGGTTAATAGCTGTGAGTAGGCACTAATGGCCGTACATGGAGGACAAATTTGCTTAATATAAGCCATATGGCTGTATTAGCATGGTGCACTTCATACTGTAAGTATTAAAGGAGAAGTTCACTTCCAGAATGAAAATTTCCTGATAATTTACTAGAGTTGGTTCCGATTCCGATGCTACTGTAGTATCGGAAATGCCACCGATACCGCAAACAAATCTAGCATCGTATCAGCGAGTACTTAAGCCCACCTACCGATCCGATACCATTTTCTTAAACAAGACCTAGTTATGCCCGCTAGCTTTGGTTAACGCTGCAAATCAGAAGTCAATTGACCATATGCATGGAGCGTTCTTTAGAACTTCTGCATAATGATAAGGCAGCTCATAAACTACCGCTAAAGCTCATTTTATATGTGCTATATATAGGTAGACACTCTTGAGACTCTACTGCCTCGTTCTTATCAGAAAACTGAGAAAAATAATAATTGCAAAATCGTAAATAATGATAGCGACATGAACATTCAGTTTCATATTATTTAACAATACAAGTAATTGAAATGCCGAGCCTGGTAATCCCAGAGTACCTGCATAGTTGTACATTTAAAATACTGACAGCTAAACACTATCATAATGTGTTTAGGATAATGTTAGCTAGCTAGCGATATTTCTCTTCAAGGATATCTTAATCGCATTCATTACCAATCAGTAACTTGCCTTCATAGTCATGAACAAATTTTTAAAATTTAAAACTCTACAGCTGTGCAATAAAATTCACTTCAAAGATGCACTTTTCATTCATAAAGATGACATGAAAAAATAGAAGTATTTTCACGGAAAACAACGTAGTTTTAAGATGAAAATGACATGAAATTACCCATATAACCAGAAGATGGCAGCAGAGGATCACTCATCAGCTGCAGCCGCCATTTCAACTCTAGTTTTTTCAAGATGTCTTGCTTTTCAATTTATTATAAAATTACTAGTATAATAAATTGTAGTACTTTAACCGCACTGAAGTATATAGTATAGAAAGTGCAAAAAAAGTTATTAAAAGAAATAAATTAAATAAATAAGCTCAGACACAGACACAGAGTCATTTTCCATGTTTTATGCATGGCTCTCTCTGCAAATGTTGGCAAAGCAGTCATTTAATGTTTTAAAATTTACTCATTTGTGACCCTGGACCACAAAACCAGTCATAAGGGTCAATTTTTTTGAAATTGGGATTTATACATATACATAAATAAGCTTTCTATTGATGTATGGTTTGTTTGGATAGGACACTATTTGAAAATCTGGAATCTGAGGGGGCATAAAAAAATTAAATATTGAAAAAAATCGACTTTAAAGGTGTCCAAATGAAGTTCTTAGCAATGCATAATAATCAAAAATTAAGTTTTGATATATTTACAGTAGGAAATGTACAAAATATCTTCATGGAACATGATCTTCACTTACTATCCTAATGATTTTTGCCATAAAAGAAAAATCAACAATTTTGACCCATACAGTGTATTTTTGTCTATTTCTACAAATATACCTGTGCTACTTAAGACTGGTTTTGTGGTCCAGGGTCACATTTATGCATTTGATTTGCTCCAAACTGAGATTTTTAATCAATAACTGTGTACATGCATCTTGTGTAATGGATTTCCACATCATTATTCACATTGGAAGTGGCTTTGTTGTACTTTTCCAAATACAAAGTTGCAATTCCAACAGCCTGAGCTGGTAATTGCAAGGTTGTAGGTTCAAACACCATGCACTAAACCATTGTGCCCTTGAGCAGTACGTTTGTCATTCTTGAAACGGTATAAATGGACGTTTGGTCCTCTTAGACTAACAAAACTTTTCTTCGATTGTGAATGGATTATGTAGAGAAAACGAGCAAAGTACACTCCTATTACGGCACAGTACAGTTGACCGGAAATGACTTAGCTGGCTTGTCAAGCACCATTAAATGAAATTACAATTAAAAAAGTAAATAAATAAAAATAGAACATGCAGAAAATAGCAACTGCATTCTGCAGAATATGTAAGTACTGTATTAAATGGCATACTGTAGTATATGGAACATTAAAACTGTATTGAGAACATCTATAAAAATAATAAACACTTTAAACTTTTTTTTATTTTATTTTCACAGTCATTATTCATTGTAGAGCGGTAAACATTGCAAATATACTGTACACTATAAAATGTAGTAAAAAATTGCCTAGTGCATTAAGAAAGAGAAATAAACACACAAAATAGATAAATCATATTATTGGCTATGCTGTATACACAGATGCTATATAAAGAGCTTGAAAAATCAGCAGTTTTAAAGCTAGAATTCATTCCTCAAAAAAAGCATCTGAATTTATCCTCCTCTGAGTGGCTTCTAAATATTTCATAAAGCAAAGAGAAAATGTTTGCGGTGGCCTGCTTTATCCTTCTGGCATTCTAACACATTGCCAGCAAAACCAACCAGGACCAGCATGTGGTAGTTAGAGGGGAGCTGCTGGTTTGACCACAATCAAAGCTTTCGATACGGTTTTCTCACTCGTTTTTTTTTTTTCATATTCCTCTTCAGTTCCTCTTCAGGCTTTTCACATCATTCCCATTTGCCAGGCAATAGAAATGAAGCAAAATGATAAAGCAAACCCCTTATTTTCCAGTTGGGTCCAAAGGTATGAGGATATCCTCACTTTCAGTGGTGTGTATCCTGATGGAGATAGAGTCCTGCTTTAGGATTCGTTTGATGTAGTTAGAACCAAAGAACTCTTTCACAAAGCCATTCAACACATTCAACCCTGCTCAAAATAGCCTAGTGTCTTACTACAAACAAATCTAACTATGCATTTAGACAGCTTTTTCTATGGTAGCTTGTTACTGCAATGGGATTTAAAAAAAAAAGGTAATTGCAACTGTTTTTTCTTGCATTTCTGAGTTTATATCTCACAATTCAGCTTTTTCCCTTTCAATTCTGACAATTCTGAGATATAAACTTTTTTTTTAATGATTGAAAAATTGTAATTGGAAGATGTAAACTCACAATTCTGAGAAAAAAGAATAGTGAGATGTAATCTCAGAATTCTGACTTTTTCTTGCAATTCCGAGTTTATATCTCACAATTCTGACTTTTTTTCTTGTAATTGCAAGTTTATATCTTACAATTCAGACTTCTCTTCTCAGAATTTATATCTTAGAGTTGCAAGTTACAAACTTGAAACTGTGAGGTATAATTTTCAATTTTTTTCTCCCCTAATGATGTTTCATTAACAAAGTTCGGGAGAAGCGCATCAGATACTTAGCGTAAACAGCACAAGAGGAGCCCACTCAAGTCAATCAGCGCCATAGGTTTAAATACAGCTGACTCACCTCCATTCACTTGATGGTTTATCAGTAACCCTCCACCACCCCATCTCCTCACTCCGAGTTCTCACTACTCCTATTGGGGGGGTACTCTGGGTTCGGGCCATCCCCGAGCTCGGAGCCCTTCACCGGACAGCACGCCAAACATGCATTTCTATTCTCCGGCTAATTATATGTAAGCGCGAACTCGTGAATCACAGAATAAAAAATTAAAAAGGAAATTGCGACATTTTTTTTTATCATCCAAGACAACTGAGGGACTCATATGCAACTATTACAGAAGGTTCAAATGCTCACTGATGCTGTAGAAGGAAAAACCATGCATTAAGAGCAGGGGGGTAAAAACTTTTTGAATTTGAAGATCTGGGTAAATGTAACTTATTTTGTCTTCTGGGAAACATGTAAGAATCTTCTGTAGCCTCTGAAGGGCAGTACTAAATGAAAAAAATATAATATTTAGACAAAATAAGAAAAATGTACACATCTCCATTCTGTTCAAAAGTTTTCACCCCTGGCTCTCAATGTATGGTTTTTCCTTCTGAAGCATCAGTGAGTGTTTGAACCTTCTGTAATAATTGCATATGAGTCCCTCAGTTGTCCTCAGTGTGAAAAGATGCACCTCAAAATCATACAGTCATTGTTGGAAAGAATTCAAATACACAAAAATGCTGAAAAACCAAAGAATTTGTGGGACCTGAAGGATTTTTTCTGAAGAACAGCAGGCAGTTTAACTGTTCAGGACAAACAAGGGACTCATAAACAACTATCACAAAACAGAAAAACAGTCATGGATCATTTAGGAAATGACACACAGTATTAAGATTCAAGGGTATGTAGACTTTTGAACGGGGTCATTTTTAGAAATTCAGTTATTTTTTCTTCTTATGGAGTATATATTATAATCTGTTACGTGAAATAGCTTATGCAGGTCAGTACTAAATTAAGAATAACATGCAAGTTTCATGATCTCTCTTGTTTAGTTAAAATTATTAACATATTTGCATATTCTGCAAGGAGTATGAGCACAACTTATGAGCACAACTGTAAACTCACAATTCTAAGAAAAGTCTTAACTCGCAATTGATTTTTTCCTCACAAACAGTTCATATCTTGCAATTATGACTGATTTTTCAAAATTGTGGAGATAAAAAGTAGCTATTACTTTTTTGTAAATTCTGAAATGGGCTTTCATACTTTTTGACCAAGTGCACACTACAATTACTTGCCATCTTATGCTTTTTGATTGCTTTTTTTAGAATTCGAGTTTACATCTTGCAATTAAGTTTTTTTTCTCACCACAGAATAAAAAGTTAAAAAGCTAGTTGCAACTTTTTATCTCACAATTCTGACTTTTCTCTTAATTGCAAGTGTATATCTTACAATTCAGATTTCTCTACTCAGAATTGTGAGTTTATATGTTAGAGTTGCAAGTTATAGACTTGAAACAGTGAGGTATAAAGTTGCAATTTTGACTGTTATATCTTGCAATTTAGTTTTTTTCCCCCACAGAATAATAAAATTAAAAAGGAAATTGCAACATTTTATCTGACAATTCAGATTTTTCTTCTCAGAATTCTGACCTGCCAGATGTTAACTCACAATTGTGAGTTTATAACTTGCAACTGTTAAGATATAAACTCACAACTTTTGTGTGTGTGTGTCAGAAATGGGCTTCCATACTTTTTGACTAAGTGCACACTACAATTAGTTGTCACCTTATGCGTTTTGATTCACATACACTTATTTTAGCACACAATATTTCAGTGCAATAATCTTCTGATTCAATTTAAATGGTAAAGAGCCTAAATTAATTAAATAATAATGAAATTATAAAACATAAGCATTTTCACTTATGGTCTGTACTGGATGTCCCATTTACGCTGACGCTTTCTGCAGTCTCAGCATTGGACTCTGTGTCATTGTAAGTGAAAGAGATGACATGCAAATGACATCCTGTCCTCGCATATCAAACACATCAGCTTGGTGCATTATCACATGATGCTGGAAATGAGATGACAAAGATTTTTGACCATTGAACATTTAACACATTTACTGTAGGAATCATCACTAATGCTCTGAATTGGGCAGCTGCAACCCAAAATGATTCTGTTCTGGTTGTGAAAAGCAGGAAAAACTTGATATGTGAACATATTTAAGATAGTAAGATAAATAGACTTAATGCTTAAAAGAGAAAAGTGAAAACTCTTCTCATATCTTCTTGTTAATGTCAAGTCCAATCAAATGTGCAGTATTCTGATACAGATTCATCAAAATTAGCCACATGGCAACATTGACAGGTTGTGATACATCTTCATCCTCAAAAAGCCTGAATAAAACCACATAAGGTAAAAGAAAACACAACCCAGACTACATTAAACACAGGCTCACTTATAATGAGGATAAATATGGTTTGTGTCAAGCACAATGTGTTTCGTAAGGTGAATTATTGGCTGCCGAGAGCATGAAACCATCTCAATTCAATTTTGCACAATTTTGGTTCTCGCCACTTGGTCCTGAAGTGTTGTAAAACATAGATCTAACATTTATGCACATACTATATAGAACAATTTGCATATTGAAGAACATCCTCGCATTTATCATAACGATGTGTCTGTCTTTGAAGTATACTGACTCATTTTTTATTAAAATAACATGTAGTGCCATTAGCTCTCTCTCGGAGACCTGAGCGAAGCATCTTACAGCAGCGTGTTGATTCACTAGTCACCCTAAAGGGGTTTTGAGGGGACGTGTCAGTAGTTGGAATACAAAAGCAAACATTTAGATTTTAATCAAGGTTTCCACACAGCTATAGAAAAGATCTTTGATCTCCAGCACATAATCGCTGTTTATGCTGCACCGACATGAAGGAAATGATAGAGAAAGAGTGAATAATGTCCTCTGTCAACGTGATGTCAGGAAAATAAGCAGCCGGCGTGCATGTCGTCCATTACTGAGTGCGGCACTGGTGATCTGACAATGTCTGAATTCCTCTGGGATGGTGTAATTTAACTGAGGGGGCAGGAATGAATAGGGAGTATCTTTAAAATGCATTTCCATTTCAATCCTTTATTCAAAGGAGATGAAAGCTTTATATTATTAAGTATTTTAAGTATTTATAAAGCTACAAGTAAGCATTCTGTCATTTTATTTTATTTGATCTGTTTGCAGATTGGATGTCAGTTTTTTTTTTTTTAAATAAAAATACAACTACTAGAAATTGTTAATTTAAATAAAGATGAAATAATTAAAATATAAAATTTAGATGAAAAAATTTAAAATTAGAAAATTAGTCCTGGTAATTAACCAAAATAGAATACGTTTATTATTAAAATTACTAAAACAGAAATAAATGTAAATTAAAAATAAATAATAATAATAATAAAGAGAGAAAAAAAATGAAAATGACAAATGGACAGTATGACTTTGAAAAAAAAGCTAATTCAAAATATTAATAAATAAAATAAAAGTCATGGCCCACTTTTATGAAAATATTTTATGATATTTATATTGCAAGTATAATATTTTCTCTATATACTAGTTCAATAAAGAACATAAAATTAGGTGTTTTAGACATAATATTGCCAGTTATTTTGTTAAGTTTTGTTCTGCAAATGAAAACATTTCAGTGTTTTTGAATGAATTGGTTGAGTGGATGATTCAGTGAGTCACTCATAATGACATGCAGTTGTTTCGTTTGTGAATAAATCAGTGATTTTAAATGAACGATTCAGTTACTTACATGTGTCACTTGTTTCTTTCATGAGCGAATCAGTGTTTTTAAAACTGGTTGAGTGAATGATTTAATACGTCACTTATAATGACAGTTGATTTGTTCTTGAATGAATCAGTGGTTTTAAATGAACTTGTTGAATGAACGATTCAACTAACTTATATGTCACTTGTTTCTTTCATTAGTGAATCAGTGATTTTAAACAAATTAGTTGAGTTAATGATTTAACAAGTCACTCATAATGACAGTCAGGTTTTTCGTTTGTGAATGAATCATTGGTTTTAAATGAATGAGTTGAACGAACGATTCAGTTACTTATATGTCACCTGTTTCTTTCATGAACAAATCAGTGTTTTTTAACTAATTTGTTGAGTGAATGATTCAGTGAGTCACTCATAATGTCATACAGTTGTCTCGTTCGTGAATGAATCAGTGGTTTTAAATTAACTGGTTGAACAAACGATTCAGTCACTCAATTATGTGTCACTTGTCTTTTTCATGAGCAAATCAGTGTTTTTGAACTAATTGGTTGAGTGAATGATTCAGTGAGTCACTCATAATGACATTCACTTGTTTTGTTTGTGAATGAATCAGTGGTTTTAAATAACTGATTGAATGAGCGATTCAATTACTCAGTTATATGTCACTTGTTGTTTTCATAAGTGAATATGTAGTTTTGAACAAACTGGTTGAGTGAATGATTCAGTGAGTCACTCATAATGACATTCACTTGTTTTGTTTGTGAATGAATCAGTGGTTTTAAATAACTGATTGAATGAGCGATTCAATTACTCAGTTGTATGTCACTTGTTGTTTTCATAAGTGAATCTGTAGTTTTGAACAAACTGGTTGAGTGAATGATTCAGTAAGTCACTCATAATGACAGTCACTTGTTTTTTGAATGAATCTTTTGATTAAATGAATCCATGATTCACTCATAAAGAAAGACTTACTGGTGTAACTATTTTTGATATATTTGACCTAATTTATTCCACAGAAGACATAATGACACGAGCGTAGTAAATAACCATTTTTCATTAGTTCTATGTAGTATCTCTTTAAATAAGCTACAGGAACCCTTTGAAGCTTCCTCTATTTAATCAGCTATTATTTAAAGCAGGGATATACTTTTCAAAGCCAGGCAGATAAAACTAAGTATGCAGACTTTTTGAGACAAGTATCTACAGTAGCCATGCACACATACTTATGGTTCGGTCAACCTGATCATTTGTATTCAAAGGCCCCGGTGGGCCGTTACAGGAATGAGAATGACGATAAATACAGCAACGCAGCGGGTCCCAAGGGTACAGCCATCATCATCTTGATTTTTATTGGCCTTTCGTTCAAGCACCTCCATCTTGCACTCCGTCATGCACTTTTTCTTCCAGATAAAGGGCATTCGAAAACCACCCAGACATCTTCAGACTAAAGCAGACAGGGCTCTTTTTTCTGGACAGCTTGTCAACAAACGGATTTGCTCATGATGCAGCAGTTTTCATGTAGAAACCCTGCTTGACGCGTTCGTGTCGTGCAAACAGAGTATTTTATTATCAGAAAAAATGCACAGTTCGGCTTTAACAATGTAAATGCTAATATGTGCGTTTTAATACCGCAGAATGTGGATTGATTGAAAGCACAATGCCGAACCCCTCTGCTGTAGTTAGCATCGAGTCAATTTTGTTTGTAGGGCACAAATTTAACAACGAACACAATGACTTCTCCATTATTGTTCACTTTAGGTATCGATCTGCAAGCGCTACATTCGAGGAGTTCTTTGCCCCCTCGAAAGCTACAAAAAACCCCTGCTGTTCCAGCTCCGCCTCGACAGCACCAGGCATCTCCTGAAACATTGATAACTGTTAGCCGGCTCTGTGATATTTCACCAGGGATGCTGGGAGAAACGGGGACCTTGTGGCCCCAATCGTGCTTTACAGCTCGAGCTAACAGTGCAGTAATGAACTTCCCCCCATCGCCCCTTCCCCGCTCCACCTGCCTCGTGCACGTCGGGTAATGAACTGACGGGACACACGTGCATAACGCCGTCGCAGTACATCAGCATGCTACAGGAGGGGCCTCTGCCCTCTGCATGCATTAAAGCAGCCTGGCTGGTCAGCCATGTTATGGACTGCTTGACTCTCACAAGTCTATTTGAGCTTTATTGGATGCTGAAGGCAGCAATAGAAAAAAGCCAGAAGCTTAGTCAAAGACAATAATTGGCAGTTATTCTTCTGTGGAAGGCTGCAAAATGTCATGTAATGTAACTGTAAGACTAGATAAAGAATACATCATGTTCTTGGCAGAGAAAAAATCGTAGAAAATGTTTTTTGATGCAAACAGGTTTCTCATTTTGCAGAGCATTGTTGCATTCCGCCCATGAACAATAAGAGGAACATAAAAGCATTCGCAACCCATTTTACTTTTACAATGTTATGCATTTATGAGAGAAATTGAATATTCAGTGAGAAAAATATCTGTAATTTGCAATTGACTGGATAGAAAAAGAGGGTTTTGTTAAAGGGATAGTTCACCCAAAATGAAAATTCTGTCATTATTTACTCACCCTCATCACGTTCCAAACCCATAAGACCTTTGTTCATCTTGAAAACACAAATAAAGATATTTTTGATGAAATCCAAGAGCTTTATGACCCTGCATAGACAGCAACACAACTACCACGTTCAAGGCCAATAAAGCTAGTAAGGACATTGTTAAAATAGTGCATGTGATAGTGGTTCGACCTTCATTTTTTCTGTGCACAAAGAAAACAAAAAGAATGACTTTATTCATTTAACAATTTCTTCTGGGCCTTGAATGTGTCAGTTGCATTGCTGTCTATACAGGGTCAGAAAGCTCTTGGATTTCATCAAAAATATCTTTGCCTTTATCTGTGTTCCGAAGATGAACGAAGGTCTGGATTGACATATGGGTGAGTAATAATGATAGAATTTTAATTTCGGGGTGAACTATCCCTTTAAGCTAGAATGGAGGTTATCATACTTTAACAAAAGATTACGTAGAGAGGTTGCCATTTTATGTGCACCTATAAACTATACACAATAAAACCAGGAATATGCATTGAGAAAGTAAATATGATTAAAATAAAAGAAAATAACAATTCATATGTGTGGCTAATAAATTGCAATACACAAAGGTTCTTTATTGGAATCAATGGTTCCATGAAGAACCTTTAATATCCCTGGAACTAATCCATTGCACAAAAAGGTTCTTTTTTAATGAATGATTCTTCAGATTTTCAAATACAGAAAAAAAAAGAATGTTTTTTTTAAGAACTGCTGACAGAAAGGCACTTTGGGGACCTCAAAATGGTTCCTCTATTGCATCGCTTGTAAAAAGTCCTTTTAGAACCATTATTTTAAAGATTTTGTTTCATTAGAGACAACAATTACAGTGAGAAACTGTTGCAGTAACATTCAAAGTGCATTGAGTAGTTTTGCTTTAACATTTCACAAAAATGAATAGTGAATAATAACATGAGTCATATATGATCTAGTTGTTTTACTTGACATGATATGACCAGAACATATGTTGCATATTAGCATCAAACCCATAGGAAATTGTGTAATTTAATTGGCACAATCAAATATGACTTAAATCTCGAAGAGACATGAATCATAGAGACAGGAGATGCCTCAAATGAGTCCTAACTCTTTGATCTCACTTGACACTTTTGATTATATAATTTCGACATGAGGTCGTAAGACAATTTTGACCTTTACAGAGGAAATACAGCTTAAATCACACTATAAATGCAGCAGGCTTTGCTCAGGAACCTCCATTCCTAATTTAGATGTACAGCATCCCACATATGTCAGAATTTCTATGGGTGTTTACATAAAATCCAAGGCTTTAAATTGAGGCTGTTGAAATATTTGGCATGATCTGTTCTAACCAGTGTCCTATTACTTAAGGGCTAATGGACTCAAATGAAAGCATCCCTGGTCGCCTACAAAACCTAAATGGATTTTGACGAAGGCTGCAGTTAAAACGAAGAACTTCCCGGCGATATTAATGACACTCCTCACATCATAACAGTGGGTGATTTTGCAGCAAACGCATGCCCACTCGAAGCAATTTTCAGGTCAGCGCATCGAAAATGTAACATTTAACAGAGAAAAACTCTGTCGTTGTATTGTATTGCAGAATGCAGAGATAATTCATCACTTTCAACAGTGCTCACAAGGGAAAAGCGGCATACAAACAAACTCCACACAGTCCTAAATTAGCCAGAAATGAAATAGAGAAGATGAAGAGGTAAAGTGACAAAGCAAAAAGCACATAATGGCTAAAGCGAGCCTCGTTTTCGAGAGTAATATCAGAGAGGAGACGAGAGAGGACGTTTTTACAGTAATTAAACAGGAACACAAACAGGCCACAGAAACATATTAGCGAGAGACTAATCATGACAGTTCAGTGCGAAGCGATCATTAATAGCAAAGATAAGCTTGTTAGCCTGCCTCGGTCAATATTTATACATGTTTTCCCCCGCTAATTGAGCGTTCATTTCGCTTTGGGCCTGCTGAAGCGAGCGTGGGACCAGTAAATGGCAAGAACAGGTTTTGCAAAATGTAAAATTTTATTTTCAAAAATGTAAGCAACAGATTACACAGTTAACTTTCAGCAATTGCAGTCCTAACTTAAACAGTACTCACATTCGGGACTTCAAAATGAAAGACTCACAAACTTACACACTATCTACCTATAATATACAAAAAGAATACAGAATAAATATTAAAATGGCCACAAGAGAAAAAAGTAAGTTAATCAAAACAATTAGTAGAGAGCAAATGTTGGGAAAGTAGAAACAAGACTCTGTGCCTTAAATACAATGTTTTTTGTTTTTCCTATTACATTTTTTACAAATTGTGCAAGATTTCAGACTAAGGCTCTGGTCTTGACATGACAGCTGTTCGCCAAGCACGCACACACGCACGCACTCGCGCACAGACGTCCACGCACACATGCTCCCTGTGCTCTGCGCACTCGGTGGGGTGTAGCAAACGTTACAGGGTAAGAAATGGGCTGTCGGTGCATGGCCTGTGCCTGTGAGAGTGGTGGTGGATAGTGTTTTGCAAATGAACATGCACTTCACCCTGATGTGGAGCGGATTTCGAAAACAACCCTCACCTTGCGAATTATGAAAACATGAAGAAAACACACCAGAACCATTAAGGCAAGAACAGCTGGAGTGGTATCGGTAACAAAATTTTGCGTGTTCGGGTACATGGATATGCCACACTGAATTTAGCTTAACTGGTTCTCCACTGTCAGTTTAAGTACAAGGTTCTCAAGAGCAACGTTTTAAAAGTCAAACATTAGTTTTTAGACTTAGAAAAATGAGATAAGAAAATAACATTGCCAGACAACAGAGACATACCATATGGATCATAAAACTACAGGAAATAATTTAAGTTGCAATTCCGGAAACCACACGACAGTACCCGCCCCCTTAAGACCCGCCCACCAGCCCGACCCAAACCCCGCCCTAAAAGGAAAAAAGATATCACTTACATTTAAACCAATTTATCCTCTCGTGAAGGTGTATTCCAACAGAGTTAGTCTCACCCCACATGTTTTGTTTACTTACAGTGAAAGAGAAGTCTGTTGCAGATTAAAGCATTCGTATTTCAGTTTGGGAAAAACAAGACATCCTTGCAATGCGACGGAGCGAAAAAAGCATCTTCGGGTCTTCTCGTTAGTGCAACTTTTTAGACACAAATTCCAGTGATTCCTTAAGGTAACAGTTTTTTGATTTTTCTTTACACCCTTTTCCAGAGTCTTCCACATATCCAAAGCAAAGGTCAGTCCCCTAATCTCGATGTATCCGTTTTTTTCTTTTCTTTCATTTTTTTATTCATTTTTTTTTTTTATAGATTTTTTCTCTTTTTTTTGCGTGTTGGGTTTCAAATGGCCTTTCGCATCGGTTGTTTACTAGAACATAAACGCAGGACGTGTCCTCTGTCCGTTCGTCATCTTATTCCACTCAGACGGTTCAACTACAGGCCTCGAAAAAGGGAGCGAGAGGAACGGGAGGAGGAGGAGGAGAGAGCTGTACAATTGAACACATCCCCGATCAAGCAGGGCATCCAAACAAAAACCACGAGAAATGCCACCGAACCTTCATATAACACAGTAGGGTTCCCTCGGTAACCTGGATTTTCTGCAGTAGAGGAGCGTGGTGCTGAAGCATCGCCGGAGCTCCCGGTTGGAGAAGATGCAGATGAAGGGGTTGACTCCTGCTTGGGCGAAGCTCATCCACACGGCCGCCGTCAGGTAGCCTCCCGGGATCACTGGGCCTCTGGCGAACACCCTCCAGTAGCAGGCTACCAGGTAGGGTCCCCACAGGCTCAGGAAGAAGAAGGTAATGATGTAGAACATCCTGCTTATCCTCTTTTCAGTCTTAAACTCGTCCAGCACCAGCAGACGCCTGCGGCCCGCCGCATTGCTGTTCTGCCGGATGCCCAGCAGGGTCGGAGGTGTGGGGCCCCGGCCGAAGCCGGCCAGCCAGTTGGCGGCGGCCTGGCCGCTCGCCCCCGGGCCGTGGAAGGTCCAGTTCTGGCTGACGGCGGGCACAAACTGCACGGGCTTCATCTTTCGGCGGTCGTGGACGAAAAAGATGAGCTTGAGGTAGACAAGCTGGGTGGCCAGGAGGATGAGTGCAAGGAGCAGCATGAAGCCCAATGAGTCATTGGCACGGAAGGACCGGTGCTGGAAGGTGCACTGGTCCTCCTCGCGTATGAAGGAGTACGTGCCCACGTCCAGCACTGGTGGGAACGCCATGGCCACCGACAGGGTCCACACCATGCATATGACGGCCAGGCATGTCCAGAAGGTGAGCCGCTTGGTGTAGAAGCGGTGGTGGGCGATGGCCAGGTACCGCGTCACGCTAACACAGAACAGCATGAAGGCAGTGTGGAAACAGGAGAGCACGCCCAAGAAGGCGATCACTTTGCAGGTCAGCGTGCCGTACGTCCAGGCCGAGCCATTCTTGACCGAGGTGAACACGAAGGGGAAGCAGATGGCCGAGCGGAGGATGTCAGAAGCGCACAGGTCCAGCAGGAAATAGTAGGGCGCTCGATGAAGGCTCTTGTCTTTGACCAGCAGGATGGAGATCAGGAGGTTTCCGACCACGCCGACGCCGATGATAAAACCCAGGGAGGTCAGTTTAAGGAAAGTGGCGAGCGGAGAGACATTCTGCAAGATGTTGTGGTCCCCTGCATGGCTGTAGTTCGCCATAGATGGAGAAGGGATCATAGAGAACGCTTAAAGCTTTAGCCAAGTATCATGATCTGGATGGAGAGTGGAGCGATAGATCCATCTGGTGTGCTTTGAAGCAGGTTCCAGCCTTGTTCGTCGCTGCCTCTCTTCTAAGGCATCCTTTGTTCCTTTGTCTCATCACACCTAAAAGGATCCCTGAAAAACACGATCCACCCATTAGGATTCGCTCACACAAAACAAACTGGGGGGCTTCGCGTTGCATCGCTCATTTCTTTTGTCACTGAGATTGCTTTTCTAATTGCATACCAAATTGCGGCTGCGACGGTATGCCGTCTGAGCCGAGCTCATACGGTTGCTTAATTCAGCACAGGGATTCGGCCATGGACGCCAACATAAATCCTGGTTAAAATAACAGACCCCCACCCCCAACATCTCCCCTTTTTCCAAAGCAAATTAAATAAATAACGCCAAAGACAGAGAGCGCAGTCGACAAGATGCTCATCACCACGACTAGACATCCGTCTAGAGGCGTATTCATCCGTGCTACGATGGAAAAAGACTTGAAATCTAATGATTGTTATCCCCTACACCCGAAAGGAACATTTGTCGAAATGCAGCAAGAAAAGCTGTTGATCACACCCAAAGATCCTGCAGAATCTCACCGTGTTCATTCCCTCTGTTAATCATCATACTGTGTAAAATCAGTCATGAATCCTTATGTGTCTGTATAAAGGATGAAATGCATCATCTCATATTTTAGATATATATAGCTTATTCGTGTCTTTGACACAGATGTTCAGTGCAACAACACAATTTAATGCAAGTCATTTAGAAAAAAGCACAAGATTTAGAATTACATTCCTGTTTTTTTTTTTCTCCTCTAACCTACATTTATTGTTTATTAGTACTGGTATGATGACGAATTCGAGTAAAATAAAATAAACGACAGGATTGCATCTATAAATCGACTTTATGTAATAGCCTCCAGTTTCTTTCATATTAAACGCACGAAGAGCCTTTCCCATATAATAAAATAATAAACCTTTGTGTCTCCACTTGCATTTCTAACAAAAACATCCACCGTTGAACACGTTTCTGTGCGTTGCATCAAAATAAGCAACAGATACAGGATCTTTTGGGTGTCTGCGTGTGATTTTAGTACACGGGCGATCTATTTTTCCCTTTGCTTTTTAAATCGGAATGATTTCTGGATGGCTGAGCGTCCATTATAGGCACAGCAATTCCTTCAAATACATGCATGCAAATACCGAGTGCAACAGAGACAGCGCTATCAAATATCAATTAAAAACATACCTGTTGATATTCCCCCTTTGTTTCCCTGGCGGTTATTTACATGGCAGCAGTCACTTTGCCGTAAAAAAGGTTTAGTTTTGTTGCCTGCTCTTTTTCCCCCACTGTGATTATACAGTAAACGGTGCGGACGGCGCATGCGCACTGGCGCTATTTGTGATCCCAGCAGCAGCAGCAGCAGCATCATCTGCACTGATGGGTGCAGCAGCATCACGGATCCCTTTTGCCCTTTATCACTGTGTACTAGTGTCATATGTGCCGTCGCATGTGGTTTAATAAATGTTTACAGTGTATACTGTATCGGCATTGTGTCGGTAGTGCAGTATATGTCACTGTATATATCGTGCCTGTTTTCTGATGCACTGCAATATCTATCTATCAATCTATCTATCTATCTATCTATCTATCTATCTATCTATCTATCTATCTATCTATCTATCTATCTATCTATCTATCACATATACAAAAATAGAAAACAAAATAATAGCATAAATAGGCTTCCATCTTTTATTTAAATCTTTTATTCTTATTTATATATTGTGAACTACAATTTACATTACTTTTGTAGTCCAATGTAACATTTTGTATTTGACAAACAACACTTGAACTTGAACTTATCTAATTGGGGTATCATTACCCTCATTGTGTATTTTAATGTGCTTCGAAAGAGCAAGTAGCCTATATTACATATGGTTCAGCACAGGATAAACTTACTCTACATATAAATAATTGACAAAGGCTATTGTGTGTGATGCACATCATTGCCCTGAATAAGAACCAAGACGGGTGTCTCATTCTGCTGCATATTCGGCACTGGACATACAGTGAACCCAAAGGAATTAACACTTAAACATTTATAATTCAAAATCTATGTATTTTACAGCATAAAGATAAAATGTAAGATGATCCAGAGTTTAGTGCTGGTTTCTTTAGCTCAAACATTATTCAAAAAGCAACACCAAGGTCCTGAATTCAATTACTAATGTTTGCTAAAAAGCATATCTTGTGTTCAATGTAAATCGCTTTAGATCTGTGTTAAAATGCATAAATGTAAAAAGTTATCCTTAAATGCATACACTCCTAAAAATAAAGGTACCAAAAGGGTGTTTTTGCAGTGATGCCATAGAAGAATCATTTTTGGTTCCCCAAAAACCCTTTCAGTGAACAGCTCTTAGAAAAAAAACTATTTTTAAGAACATTTTAAAAATTTAAAGAACCTTTTTTGACTATAAAGAACATTTTCTGCATTTAAAAGGTTACATGGATGTTCAAGGTTCTTCATGGAACTATAAATGCCAATAAATAATCTTTATTTTTCAGAAGGTAAAGATATCAAGTGCATAGACATTTGATTCACAAATCTTTTGACAACCATCTGTTTAGACCCCTTATTGACTTAATTTTAAACATCTACAGTTTTATAACTTACAGATAACAAACTTATTTTGTGAAATATTTTGCCTGAAAGTTACTGTGCCATCATTCTCAAAATCTATTTTATGTTATTATCTAACGAAATTGCACAAAGGAATACTGTACATTTAGTATATCCAGCTAATTTTAGAGCACATTTTAAAATAAAATAAACTTGTTCCACACCTAAAATAAAAAATGTTTTTCTTATGATTCAGTATAGTGAAAATAATTTTAATGCATACAATTTTAAATGTGGTCCATCACATGTAAAGTCTCATACTTGAACACAATTGGCACTTACAGTTCACAACGTTTATTAACATAAACACACAAAGCAAGCAGCATCACCCTCCTTCTGTAAAGCACATTGGCATTGAATGCTTTATAAAGACAGAGAAAGCATTAGCAATTGAACAATTTAGTGATTTCTAATCATACAGTGTTGAAACTGGAAGTAGATTGTCTTGCAGTGATTGTAACATGGCAGTCCACCAGTAAGTTATGTCCAAGTCCATAGAAATGTGCAGAGAATGTCTGCATGTGATCTTGTAGTCTTGTTGTCATGCAGTAATCATCTAATGGGCTTTTGAACGCTGATACTGTTGTAGAAGTTTTCCACATGGTGCACAGATACAGGAAGAAGTGTCCAGTGTCTCATATAAGAGACATTAATAAGGATAATTCGTCCAAGAATACAATCAACAGCTTATCCACACAGGTCCTTCCACTGCGTGCATTTCCAATTATTTTCAGTATAAATGCATGACTTTATGCACTCAAGCCACATTTCCGGATGAGGCCTTGATCCCAGGTTGTCATCAAAACTGTCCGTTTCGTGTGCGCGCGTACCAGCCCAGGCACGCGCAGATTCCCACGAGCGTCACCGTCGCGCCCAGCAGCAAAGCCACCGCGTCTCCTCCGTCCAACGCCTCGGCGGTCCGGACAAGCGTCAGGAGAAAAAGGCAGAGCATCATGTGTGTATTTTGGTCTTTGGGAGCCATGTTGTTGGTCGGCTGTGAGGAGGGAAGCGCAACAGCGATGACGACGCGTCAGGTGATCCCTCTGCATTTCCTGATTTTACGAAACCTACTATGGGAGATGTTTGGCTATTAATATTCATAAGCTAGGACGAGCCATTGGAACGTAGGGACACAGCGTCAGCATGACAATAATAATATTTGATAGCAACGTCTGCATGGCGTAATTAATATTCATGAGCGAAGACGTTCGCTATAGCAAGATTCGTAATTTCTATCCCCTCATTTGGCATTTTACATGTGCTTTTTTGTAGTAAAGTGTTTGAAATGTTTATTTGGTGATTAACTAGTTGTTTGCAACTAAATACCTGCTTATAATACCAGTTTATGGTGGTTGAAATAGTTTTTTGAACATGATAGCTGGTCAACCAGAGAATGAACGCAAACCAGCTCCAACTTTCTTAAGGAGAAACAGGTTCAGATATTCAAATAAAAAAGCTTATTAAAATAGCATGAAACACTGAGTTTATGTTTTAAATTGTATAGTTTTTTATGTATGAGAAAGATAATGTCTGTAATTAACATAACTGAAGAGACTTTTACTCCATAACATATATTAACTATATATTTATTTTTGTCCTAAGAGTGGACGTGCCATTTGTAAATTATATGGGTGTGGCTTCCGGTTTCATCTCCTCCCAGCAATGTTTTAGCTCTACAAAAAGCTTGATATTGCAATTTGTGTGTTTTACCATGTTATTTTAATGCACTACCTTAATTATGTAAATTAAGAAGTCAAATCTCTGAACTTTTGGTTGTTAAACTACCCAAAGTAAATCAGATCTGAAAAACAAATATTCAAAAAAGTTTATTAAATTAGCATGAAACACTGAGTTTGTGTTTTAAATAGTATAGTTTTTGATGTATGAGGAAAAATAATGTCTGTGGTTGACATAACTGAAGAGACTTTTACTCCTTTCACTCCGTATATTATTATACGTTGTTTTTGCCGTACGAGTGGGCGTGGCCATTTGTAAAAGTTATGGGTGTGGCTTCCGGTCTCCGATCTGCATCCAGCTATTTTTTTAGCTCTACAAACAGCTTGTTTTGCTGCTTAATATTGCAATTTGTGTGTTTTACCGTGTTGTTTTAATGTATTACCTTAATTATGAGCACAAACAGTTTACTGCACGTTGTTTTTCCAGCAAGAACACATAATGGTGGCCTAACAAACTTAAATTAGGAAGTCAAATTTCTGAACTTCTGGTTGTTAAATTAACCAAAGGAAATCAGATCCGAATAACAATTATTCAAATAAGTTTATTACATTAGCATGAAACACTGAGTTTTTGTTTTAAATAGTATAGTTTTTAGTGTATGAGAAAAATAATGTCTGTGGTTAACATAACTGAAGAGACTTTTACTGCATGACATATATTATTATTCTTTATTTTTGCCGTAAGAGTGAGTGCGGCCATTTGTAAATGTTATGGGTGTTGCTTCCGGTTTCATCTGCTTCCAGCAATGTTTTAGCTCTACTTGATATTGCAATTTGTGTGTTTTACCATGTTATTGTAATGCATTAAACAATTTTACCGCTTACTGCACGCTGTTATTCTTGGTTATTTTCCAATGGCGGCTAATGAACCAGAAGTCTCACCCATAGGCTTACTTCCGCATTAAAGAAAAAGTTAGATACCTTCAAGGCCCTAAAAATTCACATAATTTATGTTGTAGGACAAAATCTGAAAGTCTCTTTTTCATTATTTTGCTCATAAACTGAAAACCGTCAAGAATTTCTTAAGGGAATCAATAGCAAATAAGTCCTCTGAGTTTGTCTATAGATTGGCATCGTGACTGAAAATCTCTATAGATTTAACTAAAAGAAAAGGCATTAGACTGCTTAATAACTTAATTAGCTAACAGGAGCCAAGAAGAAAAAATCTGTGCAGTCTTGGTTATGTAATAAGGTAATTAGCTTTTGACTGTAGTTTGAATTGAATCCTGAGCTCTTTTGGAAATGGACATCTAATGTGAAGGGCTCCTATGAGGAGGGCCTTGAAAAAAAAAATAATTGGCGTATGAAATTCAGATAAAAGTATTAGAGATTATCTATAAATGCTTAATGTGACACCATGAATGCAGACCTAGAATCAAAGATAAACTGTCTGTGGGTGCATTTTAAGCTCAACATAAATCTTTTAATGCTAGTTAATACAATTTTGATGCAAGCCAATTAAACATGTTTTTAAAAGCAAATCATATTTTTATCTATCCAGCAAGAGCACATAATGGCGGCCTAACAAAAGTAAATTAAGAAGTCAAATTTCTCAACTTTTGGTTGTTAAACTAACCAAAGGAAATCAGATCCAAATAACACCAGACACCGTTTCATAACAGCGGAGCTAGAAATTATTAAAATTTCCTAGTAGAGCATGAAAACATTTCCATCAAAGCTTTCACACTGTGCTGATTAAAATAAAATGAAACGGGGAGTTTGTTTGCTAACAGGATTTTTTTTTGAGTGGTTCTGTGAATTCCTAAAAGGTTTCTGCTAGTGAAAGGTCTTTTAGTTTGAGGGCTTGGCTTGACAAGTACTAGTTTTGGCCTGATTTTAAGGTCCCCTGCTAGTAAGGAGTTCATAATATGTCACTAGATGTAATTTAACAAAGATCTCATTACGGCAAGCTTGTTTCAAGTTTTAATATTGAATTAATTTTGTTGTTTCCAAAACGCTCTGTGGTTTTCAGAAACGACTTAAGAACATCTTTATCACTCTCACAGCAGGTGAGAGACTAAAGAGTAGCTAAGATAAAAATTAAGATAAATTATGAAGGTATCAAATGTCCTCAGTAATAATTCACTTTGATTGGTAGGTCCCACTTGACAATTTATAGTCGTATATAAAGAGTGTCACTCTGTGTCAAATTACAGTCTTCCTCTGTGTACTTAATGCTGTGAGTGATGGCTTATGTTTTTTATTCCAATATTTTTAAGGGATTTTGCCAGCTCTAGTTGGACAGAAAGAAACAAATCTGCTCTAGTGTTTCCACTACTGGTGTTTCTTTTTACCCCATGCCACAGATTAATTGGCGTATGCCACGGAGGGGGCTTAGTACTTTTGCATTTCACTGTCTGCGTGCCACGCAGATCTATGTAATTTAATTAGGGCACACCTGCCAAACTAAAAAGTATTGACCTTGTAAGCCTGCCATGGTGCTTGTACGACCTTGTCTTCCTCCTGCTGACCCGTTTCTCTTCCCTCCCGCATGCTGGCTCAGAGATTATCACCTGGTTTGAAATGCGAGCTCGCTGCTAAAGCGTTCATTTAGATGTAGGACACATACGGCAGGAGTTGAATGGCACTGTCCTGAGCCGCTAGAGAAACACTCTCATTTTTCGATATTTGCCGATTTGAGTGCTGATTGATGACCAGGGCTGCTCCAGGCCGCTCAGAGCCGGGTGGGATGGTAGGGTTATGGAGAATTCGATGATGAAGACACGTGGGTGGTACATGAGAAGCTGGAGACCAGCACAACAACATCCAAAACACGACTTGTATGTGCTGGCGACTAGCAGTACTGGTCTTTTTTTAGCTGACTTAGTAGGAGTTGGCAGTATGACCGATGGCAGCTTGATATTATATCATTGTATGAGATCATTTTATGCCATTAAATAATACAGTACGTTAGTATTTTTAACTGGAACTAATGCATATGTTATGTGCAGTATATTTACATTTATATTTGAAGCAAAAATTTTATACATTTGTAATATATAAATTTGAAAATACAGATTATGAATCACACATGTAATATACAGGTCAAAAGTTTACATACACTTTGCAGAATCTGTAAAATGTTAATTATTTTACTAAAATAAGAGGGATCCGTTCAAAGGTTTGCTTATGCTTGATTTCTTCAGGTCCCACAAATTCTTTAGTTTTTCAGCATTTTTTGTAAATTTGAACCCTTTCCAATCCACCTTTTTACACTGAGGACAACTGAAAGACTCATATGCAACTATTACAGAAGGTTCAAACACTCACTGATGCTTCAGGAGGACAAACAATGCATTAAGAGCCAGGGGGTGAAAACTTAAATTATTTTGTCTTCTGGCAAACATGGGAGTATCTTCTGTAGCTTCTGAAGGGCAGTACTAAATGCAAAAAATATGAGATTCAGGCAAAATAAGAAAAATGTACATATCTTTATTCTGTTCAAAAGTTTTCACCCCCTGGCTTTTAATGCATTGTGTTTCCTTCTGAAGCATCAGTGAGCATTTGAAGCTTTTGTAATAGTTGCATATGAGTCTCTCAGTTATCCTCAGTGTGAAAAGTAGATCTCAAAATCATACAGTCATTGTTGGAAAGGGTTCAAATATAGAAAAATGCTGAAAAACCAAAGAGTTTGTGGGACCTGAAGGAAGATGTAAGCATCTTTTTTGTGAAATATCTTATTCAGGTCAGTACTAAATAAAAAATAACATGCATTTTGTATGATCCCTCGTATTTTGGTAAAATAATGAACATTTTACAGATTCTGCAAGGTGTATGTAAACTTGACCTCAACTGTATTTTGAATAATCCAGTTTTTTAAATGAAGTTCTTTTTGTTATTTTGGACTTTGATGAATGTTAACCAAAAGATAAAATTATTCATGATATGCATAGTTTATGTATATGTAACACTCTAGAAACAAATATTGTAAGATTGTCATTTTCTACATTTTGATTGGATAAACATTAATTAAATCCTAAACTAAAGTGCGATATTGCTCTGCATATCATAACTGAAAGCAGTGCAAATGCCAAATTTTGGTTGACACATTTTAATCGCACTACCCAGGTATCATTAGTGTCATACGTTTACTTGGTTGTCTTTCAGTTCTTTTCAGTTCTAGTAAACTTGAGTGCTTAATTACGGTCATCCACTGACACAACAAACCAAAGCACCTGTGTTGGAATAGAACAAAACACTCCCATGATTAATTGTGCCCTGAAATAGGTTTCTTAGTAGAGATGAGAAAAAGACAGACTTGAAAACGATGGGAGTCTTTGTACTGAGCCTTGGTACATCCATAATGAATTCCTTTGAGGAGACATGACGAATGGATTGTCCTGTGGCTTTTGTGCTAATGTTCTGGATGTTAAATACTTAACAGAGCTCAGATGCTGGCCGAGACGATGGGCGACGGCTCTCATGACTCACGGCTGGACAACCCAACTAGGGACATTGTGAAACGACTTCAAGGTAAGTTTCTTCTTCAAAGTGTTCTTCATAATTATCTGCTCCGTTTTCTGGTGGATATGCTGAACAGCTTGTTTCTTTTCAAAATTTGAGTTGTGGGCCAATAATCAAGAAATCAATTAATCTTAGAGAAGCTTGATTGCCTTTTAATTCAATTGTACCTCAGAATTTCATTTCTTTTTACCCATATTCCCATCTCTAGGTGAAGGAAGCTCACTGCCCTAGTTCCAATCTGGTGCGCTGTCAAATCTTAATGGATTTTATGATCAATGGTTTTGAGACCAAACCACTTTATTTTCTTGTTTTGTTTGTGTTCTGTCTGGTGGTTTTTTTTCCCCCCTTTTTTCATTCTTTTACAAAGATAAATTACACAGAAGCGATTCTGCTCCTTTTTCTTCCACCGCTTCTGAATTCACCCCTCGAGTGCAGGCCTCTGTCCGAGGAACCAAAATCCAAAACCATTTCATGGGCCAGTGCCTAGGTGGTTACAACGGGACCTTTTTTTGCCTCTCAGAGGCTAACGTGTGGTCGCTCAAGCAAAACTTCTTACATCTTCATTTTCAATGTATATATGAGCTCACATATAAAACGTTGAAGTTATATTAAGCAGATTTTCAAATAGATGTTATCTTTAGTAACAAATTGCATATTTAAAGTCTAAACAAGTACATTCTCACCTAAAACTACATTCCATGACACAAAAACAGAATTATTTATAAAATTATAGTGGCATCTGCCGTAACACTTCCTGTGAGAAATATCGCAAGCGAAGTGACACAAGCGGATTCGAGGATACTGTATATACACTACCTGTCAAAAGTTTTTGAAACAGTACGATTTTTCGTTTGATTCAAAGTACAGCAAAAACAGTAACATTTTGAAATATTTTTACTATTTAAAATAGCTGTTGTCTATTTGAATATATTTTAAAATGTAATTTATTCATGTGATTTCAAAGCTGAATTTTTTGCATCATTACTCCAGTCACATGATCCTTTATAAATCATTCTAATATTCTGATTTGCTTCTCAAAAAACATTTATTATTATTGTTATGTTGGAAACAGCCTTTTTTCAGGTTTCTTTGGTGAGTAGAAAGTTCAGAAGGACAGCATTTATCTGAAATAGAAATCTTTTGTAGCATTATAATTGTCTTTATCATCACTGTTGATCAATTTAAAGCTCTTATTCAATTTAAATTAAAAAATAGTTACATTTTAAAATATATTCAAAAAGAAAACAGTTATTTCAAAAAGTACAAATATTTTAAAATTTTACTGTTTTTGCATTACTTTGGATCAAATAAATGCATGCTTTACATCACAGGAATAAATTATATTTTAATGTATATTCAAATAGAAAACTGTTTTTTAAAATTGCAATAATATTTCACAAAATTAAATTTTTTTTCTTTATTTTTTATCAAATTAATACAGCCTTGATGAGCATAAGAAACCTCTTTAAAAAACATTAAAAATCTTACTGTTCAAAATCCTTCATGCACATATGTGACCCTGGACCACAAAACCAGTCTTAAGTCGCTGGGGTATATTTGTAGCAATAGCCAAAAATACATTGTATGGGTCAAAATTATTGATTTTTCTTTTATGCCAAAAATCATTAGGAAATTAAGTAAAGATCATGTTCCATGTAGATTTTTTGTAAAATTCCTACTGTAAACCTATCAAAATGTAATTTTTGATTAGTAATATGCATTGCTAAGAACTTAATTTGGACAACTTTAAAGGTGATTTTCTCAGTATTTTGATTTTTTGCACCCTCAGATTTCAGATGTTCAAATAGATGTATCTTGGACAAATATTGTCCTATCCTAAAAACCATACATCAATAGAAAGCTTATTTATTGAGCTTTCATATGATGTATACATCTCAGTTTTGTAAAATTTAACCTTATGACTGGTTTTGTGGTCCAGGGTCACATATGTTCATTGAACTATAACAGTGTTGGATAATTTTAAGTATACTACCCAAATTTATGTCAACACCACTTTATTTGCAATGTTTTTGGACAGAAGCCATAATTTTCGCCTTATTTGGAAACTTTATCTATCTGTCAGAATGTCTTTACATTCAGATTATCCAGATTATGTCTGAATACCATATTTCTAGCAGCACAAACAATGTGTGTGTATATATATATTGATTTAATCGAAAAATAGAGAAAAACTCTGTTATTTTGTGAAATATTATTGCAATTAAAAAAAAACTGTTTTCTATTTTAACATACATTAAAATATATTTTTTTCCTGTGATGTAAAGCTGAATTTTCAGTGTCACATGATTCTTCAGAAATCTTTCTAATATGCTGATTTATAATCAATGTTTTGAACATTTTGTTTTGGGACCTGTGATATTTCTTTCAGGATTCTTTGATAAATAAAAAGTTCTAAAGAACAGTGTTAATTCCTATATTGTTAGAAAAGATTTCTGTTTTGAATAAATGCTGTTCTTTTTAACTTTGTATTTATCAAAGCATCAAAGACAAAACAGTATCACAGGTTCCAAAAAATATTCAACAACAGATTCAACACTGATAATAATCAGCATATTAAAAGGTTTCTGAGGGATCATGTGACACTGAAAACTGGAGTAATGGCTGATGCAAATTCAGTGCTACATAACAGAAATAAATTATATTTTAAAGTATATTAAAATAGGAAACCAGTATTTAAAACTGCAATAATATTTCACAATATTACTGTTTTTTTTCAATATTTTTAAATCAAATAAACACAGCCTTGATGAGCAAGGAATCTTTAAAAAACATTTAAAAAATCTTTCTGATCCCAAACTTTTGAATGGCAGTGTATATATAGACCCAATTTAATGTGTGTAGAAATATTAAAATATCATTGACAATTTTATTTTAAGTTGACCCTAAATCAAAACATAAAATGCTGTCAATATATTATAGAGAGAAAAATAATTGATCTATTTCCTGATTTCTGACCTTTTGTTGTTGTTTTTTTTTTACATAATTTTATTCACATAGTTTTTTTCCCATGCATTATTGACAATTATACATTGTGAAGTTTATTTTTTTTTATACATATTTTTTAGTTATATTTTAACACAGTTTTGTACTTTTCCACAGAAAACCTATAACCCTAGGACCCAGGACCCAGAAAACCCCTGCAGTAAGGTATGGAGTTACTAAACCAGAGTCTCACCCCAAACAAATGCTAAATACAGATAGATTTCTAGGCTGTACTCATGGTCTTTGTTCAAGCCTTTGTGTATTTGTCCTTATTAGAATTATTATTAGAAACTATCAGTGCGGTTCAAAATCTGAAACCATTAGTGTCTTAAATTGCATTTTTCCAATTTAATACAGTTTTCCCCATTACAAATTATATTATCAGCATGATGATTTAAATGAAAAGTCGAGCTGAAAAATAACATTACTTTCAGAATGTCTCAGTGTGGGGTTTGTCACTCTTTTTTGCACCCCACTGTAAATACTTCAAAAAACACATCAATAAAAGCAGCTTTTGGCTCTTTAACAAATGCATGAACAAAATATAGTGCCATGCACAAATTGCTTGATAAAATGAGGACGTAAAAACAGTCATCAAATTGTTAGCATAAACGCCGTTCCTCATAGAGTGATTGCATGGAGTGCATTTCTGCTAAGAGGACTGTTTTCAGGGTAGAGAGACGGCAACATTTCAGTGGTTTCACTGTTTCCATGGTGATGCAGACTTCAGCCTCGCTTTCGCTGTTGTCATGAAGCTCTCTGCCCTCGCTCGGGGTTCACAGTCCACATGAAAGCATCAGGAGAGGATTCTTGGCTGTTTCAGGGAGGGATGTCACAGACTAATAATTGGGCCATCGCGCCCTCGGTGAACGCACACTGACTGTTTCCTCAAAGCAAATTACATCTGCAATTCTCTTTGTTGGAAGGTTTTACCACAGTGACAGTTGTAAACTGTCAACGTTTTTTGTTAGATGTCAAAGCTTCATGCGGTCCCTTCTGAAACGAGCAGCTGATGATAGTAGCGCTGCTGTTCCTTTGGCCAGTCCATTTATTATTATGAAGGCTTTTCTGCACACAGTTGAAATGGGTTTTAATTACTCTTTCTGGATTTCTGGCATGTAAAAGGTGTAAACACTGAACTATGGCAGCTCTGTCATGCTAATCAGCATGCTTGCTTTCTGTCTGCTGTGCATGTGAATCAACAATCAACGTTCGACGTGTGATATTGTTTCCTGTGATTTCCTGTTTGTTTATGCTGCCTCTGTATGTCATCTAAAAGTGTAAAAGCACCATATATATGATGCCTAGATGTGTTTCTGTACCATAATTAGTAGAAAGAAGAGTTCAACCCTGTTGAAAAAAACAGCATATGCTGGTTGGATAGGTTTTGATGCTGGGATGCTGGTTTTAGCTGTTTTTTTGCTGGTCCTTTGCTGGTTAATGCTGGTCCTTAGCTGGTTTATGCTGGTCCTTAGCTGGTTTATGCTGGTCCTTAGCTGGTCATGTTGCTCAAGGACCAGCATAAACCAGCAAAGGACCAGCAAAAACAGCTAAGGACCAGCATAAACCAGCAAAGGACCAGCAAAAACCAGCATACCAGCATCAAAACTTTGTGGTAAAACCATGCCCTGCTGAAACAACAATAGAAACCATCACAGCAATTCTAATGGTTTCCACTACATATACTGTTACAAACATTACAAACCATCAACTTTTAACCATTAAAGCCATTAAAAATGGTTTTCTGTTGTTTATTTTGGGACATATTCTATTAGGATTTAGTGGTTTTAACAAGCCACCAAAGGAAGGTGACCAATTACCAGTAGAAACCATTAAAACCAATACAAGTCCCATTATAACCAGTAAAAACATTTTGTGATGGTGTCTATTGGGTTTTTCAGCAGGGTGGTTAAATTTCGTAAGGGTTGATTTAGGGAATGTCATGATCTGGGCTATGGGGTTTCCCTCAGCCACCTGAGAGCGCTGTTTCCCTTCCCTTGCACTGCACTTCCCTGATCGTTCACACCTGTCTTTGTCATTAGCACTCATCATCCCACACCTGTTCTCAATCACTCAGACTATAAGAACTCTCATTTCCCACTCATCGTCCGGTCTGCATTGTCTTCCGTACAGTTTGTTTCTGTTCATGTCCTGCTTTATTCTAGTTCTTGTCGTGTGTGCCGGTTTGGCCTTTTGTTTGTTTGTTTATTTGTGTTTATTTAATTAAAATCTTCTTCCCGCATTTGGACCCAGACCCCTTCCCTTCTCACGTGACAGAATGCAGACAGCACAGATTGGTCCAGCGGGGAAGATTTTTTTCAAGGAGGCGGCGTCCCCCCGCTTGGGGGCGGCGACCACCCACTCTGTTCCGGAGACAGGGGAGATGTCCTTTGAGGCGGCGGCGGCCGCTCGCTTCGAGTTCTTCTACGCCTGTCTGGCGCAGATGGACGCCTATAGGGCCGAGGCTGCGCTGATGCGAGGGCGGAGGTTGTTTTTAACAAGCCACCAATGGAAGGTGACCAATTACCAGTAGAAACCCACAGAGTCCATTACAGTTACCATTAAAACCAATACAAGTCCTATTATAACCAGTAAAACCATTTTGTGATGGTGTCTATTGGGTTTTTCAGCAGGGTGGTTAAATTTTGTAAGGGTTGATTCAGGGAATCCTTGAATTTATCAAATTTTCCTGTTGAAAAAACAGCATATGCTGGTTAGGCTGAAATGCTGGGATGCTGGTTTTAGTTGGTTTATGCTGGTCCTTTGCTGGTTTATGTTGGTCCTTAGCTGGCCATGTTGCTCAAGGACCAGCATAAACCAGCAAAGCACCAGCTTAAACCAGCATACCAGCATCAAAACCTACCTAACCAGCATATGCAGTTTTTTTTCAACAGGGAAGTCTTATTTGTGGTAAAACCATGCCCTGCTGCATCAACAGTAGAAACCATCACAGAAATTCTAATGGTTTCCAAACATTACAAACCATCAACATTTAACCATTAAAGCCATTAAAAATGGGTTTCTCTTGTTTATTTTGGGACTTATTCCATTAGGATTTAGTGGGTTTTAACCAATAGAAGGCGACCAATTACCAGCAGAAACCCACAGGGTCCCATTATAACCAGTAAAACCATTTTGTGATGGTGTCTATTGGAATTTTCAGCACCGTGGTTAAATTTTGTAAGAATTGATTCAGGGAATCCTTGAATTTATCAGATTTCCCTTTTGAAAAAAAAACAGCATATGCTGGTTAGGTAGGTTTTGATGCTGGGATGCTGGTTTTAGCTGGTTTATGCTGGTCCTTTGCTGGTTAATGCTGGTCCTTAGCTGGTTTATGCTGGTCCTTTGCTGGTCATGTTGCTGCTTAAGGACCAGCATAAATCAGCACAGGACCAGGATAAACCAGCAAAGGACCAGCATTAACCAGCATACCGGCATCAAAACCTACCTAACCAGCATATGCTGTTTTTTTTTCAACAGGGAAGTTTTATTTGTGGTAAAACCATGTCCCGCTGAAGCAACAGTAGTAACCATCACAGAAATTCTAATGGTTTCCAAACATTACAAACCATCAACATTTAACCATTAAAGCCATTAAAAATGGGTTTCTCTTGTTTATTTTGGGACTTATTCCAGTAGGATTTAGTGGTTTTAACAAGCCACCAATGGAAGGTGACCAATTACCAGTAGAAACCCACAGGGTCTATTACAGTTACCATTAAAACCAATACAAGTCCCATTATAACCAGTAAAACCTTTTTGTGATTGTTACTCCGTCCACACGAAGCCGGTGCGTTCCCTATCCGATCATTTTTTTTCCTCGTTCTAAAAGAAAATTCCGTAAACACGAAACCACTGAAAACGGTGCAGTATATATGCCAGACCAGTGTGGGGTGCTGTAATTCTGCCATAGAGATACGCTATACACGGAGAAGAAGACTTTGAGCATGGCATAACCTTGCGCGCTGTATACGAACTAAGAAGAAGAAGACGAAGATGCGAACATTATCACTTGTTGCTCATAACAGTTGCATAGAAGCAATAGATTTTGCTGTAATAAAGCTAGTAGGCTTAGTAGCAACACGAACACAATCATGTAGTCCGAAATTATTGTTGTTGCTGTTACGTGTGACGCAGCCGACACGTGATGTGATGACATTATCGTTTCACAAAATTAACATATTGGCTGTACACACGAAACCGCGAGGGTGTCGTTTTCAGATTTATCCACTTTGGGACCCGGTTTCAAAAAATAGCGGATTCAGTCTCCTAAAACGCCGGATCCGTGTGGACGAAACGCCAATACGATAAAAAATTTATACGTATACAGCGAAACTCGTCTCCGTGTGGACAGGCCCTGTGTCTATTGGGTTTTTCAGCAGGGTGGTTAAATTTTATAAGGGTTGATTCAGGGAATCCTTGAATTTATCAAATTTCCCTGTTGAAAAAACCAGCATATGCTGGTTAGATGCTGGGATGCTGGTTTTAGCTGGTTTATGCTGGTCCTTTGCTGGTTTATGCTGGTCCAGCTAGTCATGTTGCTCAAGGACTAGCATAAACCAGCTAAGGACCAGCATACCAGCATCAAAACCTACCTAACCAGCATATGCTGTTTTTTTTCAACAGGGAAGTTTTATTTGCGGTAAAACCATGTCCTGCTCAAACAACAGTAGAAACCATCACAGAAATTCTAATGGTTTCCACTAAATATACTGTTACAAACATTACAAACCATCAACCTTTAACCATTAAAGCCATTAAAAATGGTTTTCTGTAGTTTATTTTATTCCATTAGGCATTGGGGTTTTAACAAGCCACCAATAGAAGGTGACCAATGTCTGTTGGGTTTTTCAGCAGGGTGGTTAAGTTTTGTAAGGGTTGATTCAGGGAATCCTTAAACTGATCAAATTTCCTTGTTGAAAAAAAAAAAACAGCATATGCTGGGTAGGTTTTAGCTGGTTTATGCTGGTCCTTAGCTTGTCATGTTGCTCAAGGACTAGCATAAACCAGCAAAGGACCAGCAAAAACCAGCTAAGGACCAGCATAAACCAGCAAAGCATCACAACCTACCTAACCAGCATATATTTTCACTTTTTTTCAGTTTCATATGCTGTTTTCATTTCAACAGGGAAGTTCATTTGTGGTAATACCATGCCCTGATGAAACAACACTAAAAACCATCACAGAAATAGTTATTCTATAGTTTAGTTTATTTTGGGACATATTCCATTAGGATTTAGTGGTTTTAACAAGCCACCAATGGAAGGTGACTAATTACTAGTAGAAACCCGCAGGGTCCATTACAGTTTCCATGAAAACCAATACAAGTCCCATTATAACCAGTAAAACCATTTTGTGATGGTGTTTGTTGGGTTTTTCAGCAGGGTGGTTAATGTTTGTAAGGACTGATTCAGGGAATCCTTGAAATGATCAAATGTATGAGTTGAACGCAATGTGACCTCTATATTAAACCAGTCTAAGCTGGTTTGCTGATTTCCCAGGTTGGTCTGTTGACTAGTTTTAGAGAGATTATTGGGTTTGTAGGTAATACAACTGAAAAAACAGCTTGACCAAGATGGGAAACCATGATTTGTGCTGAAAATCCCTTATCTAATTTTGTGTTCCCAGTCACAGATGACTGGCCTTTTAAAAATTGCTTGTAAATCTCTCGCATATCACCAAATGTGACCCTGATCATCAGTCGTCAATGCTCTGTAAATATTGGTCAAAGCCAGATTTACTTTTAATTTCACCAAGCTGATTACTCGCTTAAAAACTCACACAGATTGTATTTTGATGTAACAAAGTGGTTATATCTGGTTATATTTGAGTTGTGTACCTACTTTTTAAAATTAGCCTTTCCATTGACGCCATTATATTGTTCATTCAGACTGGTTCGCAAATGCATAACGTGCGTAAACACAGGAGGCAGGATTTATCGCATGAACCTATCACAGCCGATCATAACCAGTCATATCCAATCATATTGCAAAGAAAGCATTGTCTTTGCTCACACCCCCATTAATTCACACTTTAGGGTGTCTGTTAAAACTCAATGTGCTCAGGGGAGGCGAGAGACACAGACTCCCCCTGTAACTTTACCTGATGGTGTCGCAGTTGTGTAATGTTTGTCTGGAAAAACAAGTGATTTATAGACTTTTTAATGTTATATTTTGTAATATTGGCGTTTAAACCAATATGCATTAGCGTGCTTAAACCAGTATGCATTTCCATGCTGTTACAGGCCAGTAATGCTAGTTAGGTCCGCCTTTACCAGGTGTTAAAGCTGATTGATCATTACCATTCTGGTCTGAACAAGATACTCTTGTTGGTTAGGCCAGTTAAGCAGCCCAGCAGGAAGCAAAGCATGCTGGGGACACAACATATGCTGGTGATTTTTCACTGATCTTTTCTGTAGGGGTTGTGCTGGCTTTGTCGAAAGTGGCAGCAAGCCCACAGCTACAAATGCGTTGTCCATCATAATCGCAGCGCCATCCCAGAATTCCCTCCACGGCCCGGTCCACAGGACCTCTGCTGCTTTCCTTCCATGAATCATGTCCAACTGCGTGGTAAACAACCTATTAAGTGACCTATTTGTCCGTGGCCGGTTCTGCTAGCTCACTCACGGCAATTACTTTGGCTGAACGTCTGCGGCGGAGCACTTCAGAATGCTTCGCTTTCAAATCAATGGCCGCACCCCTCCCTCTTGGAGAAAAGGCACTCTACTGTAATATTAAGATTACATGAAGTGGTCCAAGACTGGACTGTGAATGTATAGGAGGATTCATTGGCTTTGGTTCAAAAGCATTAGAGCTATTTAACTCGGCAACATACGGTTTTGACAGCCGAGATTTGGCGTCTATGTTCCCGCCTCATGGAGTCTGTAGCAGGCGATGTTTTAGTTGACGCTTGATGGATAATGGTGCTTAGTGGTCAGGTGTCACACGGTGGAAGAATCGTATGGTTGCACAGAGAGTTGCGCAACCGCATGCATGTCAGTTCCATTTAGTTATGAAGTTCGTAGTTGTACATTTCCTGCAATTGAGCCGTCAGCGTCTGTCAATCAAGGGAAATGAACGACACTGCTGATTGCACTGCTGGTAATTACAGAGTGCAGTGAAAGCGCTGCTGTGTCAGAGAAGTGGGTTATTTTTAAGCATGCATTTCTTCTGTATTCCAGGAAAGACTTACAGGTAAAGATGTCTGAGAGTACTGAGGCAATAATTCTTCGCAAAAGCAAAAACCTTCAATAGGGAAATTGAAATTATATAAATATGGCTAAAATTACAGTTTTTGTTTGCCGGCTTGAGTAGTTTCAAAGCAAAGTACTCAATTTATTTTTCCAAGTGTGAAACTGAGGTCAGAGTTGAAGTCAAATGTTTACATACACCTTGCAGAATCTGCAAAATGTTAATTATTTACCAAAATAAGAGGGATCATACAAAATGCATGTTACTTTTTATTTAGTACTGACCTGAATAGTGTTGTTAACTAAATGATTCACACCTGTGTGTGTTTTTTTGTTTAGTGATAATTGTTCATGAGTTCCTTTTTTGTCCTGAACAGTTAAATTGCCCACAAATTCCTTGGGTTTTTCAACATTTTTGTGTATTTGAACCCTTTCCTACGATGACTGTAGGATTTTGAGATCCATCTTTCCACACTGAGGACAACTGAGGGAGTCATATGCAACTGTTACAGAAGGTTCAAATGCTCAGTGATGCTTTATAAGGGAAAAAACTATAAGAGCCAGGGGTATAAACTTTTAAACGGAATGAGGATGTGTAAATTTTTCTTATTTTGCCTAAATAATACCATACTTTTTCATTTAGTACTGCCCTTCAGAAGCTACAAAAAACTTCCATGTTTCCCAGAAGACAAAATAAGTTAAATTTAACCTGATCTTCAAATTAAAAAAGCTCTTAATGCATTGCTTTTCCTTCTGAAGCATCAGTGAGCATTTGAACCTTCTGTAATAGTTGCATATGAGTCCCTCAGTTGTCCTCAGTATGAAAAAATGGATCCCAAAATTATACAGTCGTTGTTTAAATACACAAAAATGCTGAAAAACCAAAGAATTTGTGGGACCTGAAGGATTTTGTCTGAAGAACAGCAGGCAGTTTAACTGTTTAGGACAAACAAGGGACTCATGAACAACTATCACTAAACAAAACCAAAAAAGAAAAAAAAGAAAAACATAGCTGTGGACAATTCAGGTAATAACATAGTATTAAGAATCAAGTGTATGTAAACTTTTGAACAGGGTTATTTTTATAAATTTAATTATTATTTTCTCTTGTGTACTAAATGTAAACGTATTTTATGTGAATTATCTTATTCAGGTCAGTACTAAATAAAAAATAACATGAATTTAGTATGATCCCTCTTATTTTGGTAAAATAATTAACACTTTGCAGATTCTGCAAGGTGTATGTAAACCTTTGACTTCAACTGTATGCCCATTTGTCTGTTTGCAATGCCTTTAGAAACCTTGTGAAAACAGTGGGTTTTAGTCCACGGCCTCTTTTGAGGCCATTAGTATGCTAGTATAGTTTTAAAGTTGACCAAATCCACTTTTAAAATTTGAGCTTCTCAAAATATGAGATGAGAAGGTGATGGAATTGAGAAATGACACATCAGAGAGACCCATTTTAAATTACCAGGTGAATGTCTTTGGATGGTCATTTGGATTCTGTTAGTGAGTCATCTACTTTAATAACCACATTCTGCTGGTGGGAGGATGAGAGGTGAAAAAGAAAGCGAGAAATCAATTTGATCAAAACAAGATTTGGCGGTTTGGAAGAGCAGAGAATACCAAATTTGAAAGGAGAGACTTTTTAAAGTTGAAGCGTGTAATTTCTGTGCGGCTAACCAGAAATCACCAGAGAGAACTGCAAAAATGCTGCTTTTAATAATGAAGAAATTACACCTCTCGAGTCTGAATGCCCGCACAGACCCTTTTTGAATAGCCAAACATGTTTACCACTTAATCACTGTTTATTTTCTTTGTAAATGTTTGATAAATGTTTCTTTTTGGCAGAAATGTATAAAATGTGAGTCAGCTGTAGCACCACATGGGCCGCTGATTAATTGATGACTCAGGCTGTTCTCCAGAGCTCTCAGTCCAAGGAGATTCGGTCCATTGTGGCCTCTTCATTTATATGACAGAACAAGATTCATTCTTATCAATTAGTCACTTGGATGTATTATTAAAACCCTTCGTATTCATCAGAACATGTGAATACACTGAGGTTTCACTCAGAAGTGAAATTGCATTGTGAATGCCATTTCATATTGACTTTAATAAAGGTAAAAGACTGCACCCACACTCACACACACTATCAAAGATTCTGCAAGCCTTTGTTTTCCCTCCTGAGAGACGTTCAGTTTTATTGGAGCGAACATTTTAGATGATAATTAATCTCTTTGCTTTTCATACCACAACACCTTTCAGCACGTTGTAACTCTTGGTGTCACCCGCACAGCAAGAAATTGTGGCTACAAGTCATCCTAATGCAATTAGCATATCTTTTTTTAGCCGTAATTTGATGTTTGGGTGCCCTATGAATGTGAAATTCCTTGACTTGGCCTCCTATGCTTAAGTGAGTGTGAAAGGTTTCCATTGCCATTCTTTCTTTTTTAATGTCTCTGCCCTTACAATAAATTGCTGCATATTAATCACAATCAAACACTTGTGTTTCTCACGCAGAGCATGCAGATCAAATGGACGTGTCTTAAGAAGAGAGCTGTCGAGAACCATGTGCCATTTTGGTGAAATTCCTCCTGGAATCCCTCTCCAGTCATGCACCGTAAGTGAGGTACTTCTTAAATGCATAAAACATCTCTGCCCATTAAAACCGTGATTCTTCCACTAGCAATTTTGTCTGAGAGGTCTAAATACAATTTGAATGAAATGATGGTACCATCTAGAAGTCATTTACATGCTAAAAGTGCTTTATAGAAACTTCAGTGGAGATTTTTCATGATAATCTTAAAGTTTAACATCTGCCCCTAAAACTAACTTTTTTATATGAATTATGATGGTTTAATAGTTCAGCTGTAATTACATTTCTTGGCAGACTTTTTTTTTTTCAAATCCCATTCTGCAAAGCTTCTTGAAGACAAGTTCAGTTATATATAAGTTTCTCTTTATCTTTAAGTCTATGTGATTTTTTTTTCCCACCAGTTTTATCATCTGCCACGTTAAAATGGCAAGTCTGATTGCCCACTTGGTGAGTTTTCTGAAATTGTTGACACATTTGTAAATATCCACATGCATATGTTAAACCTTGGGATTGCATAATGGCTCTGCGTGTGAATGGACACTGGTTGTCTTTGATTTTGCTGTGTCACATGGAGACACGGAAGGAGGAGTAATCCCTTCGGATTTAATAATTTAATCCTGGCCACCTCATGAGGAGACATCTTTAAGTGTCTAATTTAGCCAAACGAAGAAGAAAAGCCTAATTTTTCCTCCTCCTCTAATTGATTTTTATGACGTGCCCTGATTTGTTCATCTACAGAGCCAGTGGCCAGCAGATATATTTGCCGTGCAGAGAATTATCAGACGGTTGTGGGCGATTTACAGCAGTCGGTCTCTGGCTTAATCTATAAAAACATGATTATGTACACAAGGCTTACATAGATTTACCCCAGCGTTGTCATTGATTACACTTCAACTCCAAAGCTTTCTCCTGTAGGTCATTTTGCCAGACACACAAATAAAATGCAAACATTAATTCTGAATGTGATGCTAGCATCTCAGATCTTTGTAAGTTTGATTTATTTGACACTTTGTGAAGAGTAGGCGGAAGCACAAATTGTGAGCTTTTAAATGGAAGTTATCAGAGAGACAAAGACCAGATGCACTGCAGCTGCGGTAAGCGCTAAGATGACACAACCTTGTGTCATGAGTCCATGTGCTCCCTCTCTTTCTGTTCTAATAAAAGGAGAGGACTACATAACAGCGAAGTGCTGTACAGAGAAAGAACATTCGATGTGTTAAGCGGAAGGAAGCAATCTCAGGATTGCGTAAGGTGTTGGGGTACCGAGAACAATCCCCAATCGTCCTCTGTCGCCAAGGACGTGAAATGACACATTCATTCACAATCAATAGAGGTGAAAAATTATTCTGGAGCGATGTTCCCAAGGACAAACATTGCACAGGTTCCTAAAATACACTATTGATGGTTGCATAATAACCTCTTGATGTGCAGCAGGAACCATAGCGGAAATAGTGCTAAGAAAATTACAGTTTTCTTATCCTAGAGGAGTGTTTTTTGTCAGAGTTCAGTGTCTGTTATCTTTTATGTATTGTACACATCAATCTTGTGTCCTAACATCCAAAAAGGTTTGACATTTTGTTGAGAACTTTAGAGGAAGCAAACATACAACCCTTCTGAGATACCTAATTAAGCTAAATGATGAGCTAAAAAGTTTCCAAAACCAGCCAAAAGACTAGCCTAGACCACCAAACTCAAGGCAGGTTTTTTTTTCAGCTGAAAAGTTTCCAAAACCATTCTAAAACCAGCCAAAATACCAGTCTAACCAGGCTAGGAGACCACCAAACCATCTTAGGCTGTTTTTCTTTAGCTATAAAGTGAATGTTGATGGCATAGCTCAGATAATTTGGGTTTGGAAGAATTTGATGACAAATATTTGAGTTCATATTGGGGGAAAAAGCCAATTGTTGACATACAACCCTGTTGAAATACCTAATTAAGCCAACCAAAGATGGTTTGGTCCTGGAAGTCCTGGTTTCAGCTTGAATAGCCTGCTGAAAAGTTCCCAAAACCCTTCTAAAACCAGCCAAAAGACTATCCTGACCAGGTTTGGAGACCACCAAACCATCTTAAGCAGTTTTTATTAGCTATGAAATGACTGTTGATGGCATGGCTCAGATAACTTGGTTTTGTAAGACTTTGATGAGAAATATTTGAGTTCATATTGGGAGGAAGCAAATGAGCCAATTTTCGACATACAACCCTGCTGGAATACCTTATTAAACCAACCAAAGATGGTTCGCTGGTCTTGGATGTCCTGGTTTAAGCTTGCATGATCAGCTGAAAAGTTTCCAAAACCCTTCTAAAACCAGGCAAAATACCAAGTCTAACCAGGCCGGGAGACCACCAAAGCATCTTAGGCAGTTTTTGTTTAGCCATAAAATAAATGTTGATGGCATAGCTCAGATAACTTGTTTTTGGAGGAATTTGATGAGAAATATTTGAGTTCATATTGGGCAAAAGCAAATTAGCCAATTGTGACAGAAAACCCTGCTGAAATACCCAATTAAGCCAACCAAAGATGGTTTGCTGATCCTGGATGTCCTGGCTTAAGCTTAAATGCCCTGCTGAAAAGTTTCCAAAACCCTTCTAAAACCAGCCAGTAGACTATCATGACCAGATTTGGAGACCACCAAACCATCTTAAGCTGTTTTTTTAGCTATAAAATGACTGTTGATGGCTCAGATAACTTGGTTTTGTAAGACTTTGATGAGAAATATTTTTGAAACAACCCTGCTGAAATACCTTATTAAACCAACCAAAGATGGTTTTCTGGTCTTGCATGTCCAGGTTTAAGCTTGAATGTCCAGCTAAAAACCTTCTAAAACCAGCCAAGTCTAATAAAGCCAGGAGACCACCAAACCATCCTAGGCTGTTTTTCTTTGGGTATACAATGAATGTTGATGGCATAGCTCAGATAATTTGATTTTGAATTTGATAAGAAGTAATTGAGTTCATATTAGGATCTAGAGACTTTAAAATGCAAACTTTGCTGAGAATTCTAGAGGAGAAGCAAAATTAGCCAAATGTTGACATGTAACCCTGTGGAAATACAGTACGCAGTTAAACCAACCAAAGGTGGTTTTACCTGGTTTAAGCTTGGATGACCAGTCAAAAAGTTCCAAAAACCCTTCTAAAACCAGCCAAAAGTCCAACCTGACCAGGCTTAGAGACACCAAACCATTTTAAAACCAGCTGTCACTTCTAAAATTAGCCAGCAGACCAGCCTAACCAAGCTGGAAGACCACCCAACCATCTTAGGCTGTTTTTCTTTAGCTATAAAAGGAATGTTGATTGAATCACGCAGAAAAGTTGGTTTTGGAAACATTTGATGAGAAATCAAGTTCATTTTGGGATCTAGAGACTTCCAAAAGCAAACCTGAGCACATTTTGAGACTTTGCTAAGAATTCTAGAGGAGATACAAATGAGCTAGTTGTTGACAGTCCTATTGAAATACCTAATTAAACCAACCAAATATGGGTTGCTGGTCTTAAGCTCAAATGACTAGCTAAAACGTTCCCAAAACCCTTCTAGAACCAGCCAAGCTGGGAGTTATAAAATGAATTGATTTAATCACTCTGATCATTTAAAATGAATTTGATGAGAAATATTTAAGTTTATATTGGGATCTAGGGACTTTCAAAAGCAAACCAATGTTTAAGACTGCTGAGAACTCAACAGGAGAAGCCGATGAGCCCATTGTTTACATGCAACCCTGCAGAAATACCAACTTAAACCAACCTAAGATGAATTGCTGGTCTTAGATGGTTTAAGATGGACTAACCAGCTGAGAAGTTCTAAAACTTGTTCTAAAACCAGCTAACTTGACCGGGCTGTAGACCACCAAACCAGCTTAGGCTGGTTTAAGATTGATTTTTCAGCTATACATGTTGATAGCATATCTCAGATAACTTTGCGTTCGAGGAATTTGATGAGAAATTTGAGTTTACATTGGGATCGATAGACTTTTGATTGCAAACCTAAGCACAGTTTACTACAGTATAGATGAGGCTGGGTCTTTTTTCTTCTGAAAAGCTGCAGTTTGCTCTCTGTTTAGTTTCATTGCTGTCTAGGAGAAACATTTGAGATATTAAAAAGAAATCAAACCATTTCCCATTTAGTTTTCAACTAGCATTTGTGAGAATTCGCTGACTCTCCCATAATACATGGGGTCGATATCCAATGCTGTTTGTGCTGGTTTGGAGATGCAGATTGTTTGCATGCATTATCACTGCTCCATAATAGACCAGTACCCCACTGGGCCAAAGAGTCTGATTAATGAACCAAACGCCCACCAAACGGCAAAGCGATGTACACAAACATGCACACTGGAGTGTCAAAACAAAAGGACTATCAGTGTTGACTCAACAAGAATCATTTTGCCTGTTTTTGTGATGCTCTTTTTGTAGAAAATGTTTGGCGCTTACTTGTGCAAAATCCACCGCCACAATGCTCTAGAGTGCCAGGTTGTTGCTGTGAGGTTGTTAAGCTCTTCTGAATGGTTACTAGGTGGTTGCTTACTAGCGCAAATCTCTAGATATGGCTCAGTTTCCCTATTCATTGTATGGAAATGTGCTAGTCGGATTGTTTAGAAAAGTAATGGCACGCCTCAATAAGCCTGCGTGATTTGAGACATCATGTTCATGCAGAAAACCGTGAGCTCCCTAGGTTTTATATAGCACTATTCATGTATTCAATGAAGATGTACTAGTAATTTATAGGAGCTTATATTACTACAGTTTCAATTTTGGCTCTTGGAACCCGTCCTGACAAAGATGAAACTGTTTTGCTAAATTCGCCTCTCAGTTTGACAAGCAAAGAGCATGTGACTGAAATCTTTCAGTATGCATGGATTATCTCCAAATTTCCAAAGGGAACAGAGATTATCCCTCTCAAGAACTACATTTGCTCAATAGCTTTGACCAAAAGGTGCCCTTCTGGGTATTCCAAGCTGATGGATCTTATTATTAGCAGTGCTTGCTAAAGCAAACATTACTATTATATTTATGGCTAGAGATCTGAACAAACCTCCAAGCCTAAGGCTGCAACTGAATGTGCATACTTCCCTATATAGCCTAGGAGTGGGTCAAATACCAGTTTACATGATTAACTTGCTTGGATGCGTTTTTAAGCATTGAGTTTTATAAACAAGCAATTTTAAGATGTCAAAATGCAATCAGCAGTGACTCTGGTCCACAAAACCAGTCAAAAGTAGCACGGATGTATTGGTAGCAATAGCCAACAATACACTGTACAGGTCAAAATTATTGATTTTTCTTTTATGCCAAAATCATTACGATATTAAGTAAAGATCATGTTCAATGGAGGTATTTTGTACATTTTCTACTATAAATATTTTAAAACTTAATTTTTGATTAGTAATATGCATTGCTAAGATCTTAATCTAGACAACATTAAAGGCGATTTTCTCAATACTTAGATTTTTTTGCATCCTCAGATTTCAGATTTTCAAATAATTGTATCTCGACCAAGTATTTTCCTATCCTAACAAACCATACAGTACATCAGTGGAAAGCTTATTTATTCAGCTTATGACTGGTTTTGTGGTCAGGGTCACATATGCACACCCTGTCTGAAGGACTATTTCTGAGAGGCGCGTGCACATGAAGACTCGCAGGAGCATTGAACAGTGTTATTTTTGCCGCTTTATAGGCCTTGAACGGTTAAATACACACACTTGTATGTGTCAAAATGCCCATCATTGCAAGCATCCTCAGATACACAGCAGTTTAGGTCTTAAGTGAAAGCAAACAGCTGAGAAAGACAACATATGTGTAACTGTATATTGGATCTAGGCAGCTCTTAAAGTGACAGCAGTCTAATATTCATGCTGTCTGTCATTCATGTTAATCAAAAACAAAAGAGAGAAAATCTCTCACTGCTCCTGAATAAATCACTTTAATAAGTTTAATAAGTAATACGTTTTTTTTCTTTATACAATGTATGTAACATTTCATTTTTGTTTGTTCTACTGTAGTTTCTTTGCCTTTATTTTTTTTTAATTGCTGACTGTTTACTTGTCTTCAGACTTTTTTTAAATTTATGGTAGTATTTTTGTGATTTTGACATTGGTGACAAGAGTTATGAAATTCTATCATAAAGTCCTTATTTAAAACAAAAATAACTAAATGCGACCTTGGACCACAGAACCAGTCACAAGGGTCATTTTTAAATGTATAGATCATCACTGAATGATCTATACACTGACTATTTGAAAATCTGGAATCTGAGGGTGCAAAAAAAATCTAAATATTGAGAAAATTGCCTTTAAAATTGTCCAAATTAGGTTCTTAGAAATGCATATTACTAATTAAAAATTAGGTTTTGATATATTTATGGTAGAAAATTTACTAAATATCTTTTTGGCATAAAAGTAAAAAATGATAATTTTGACACATACAGTGTATTTTTTGCTATTGCTACACATATTACTGTGATACCTGCACTGGTTTTGTGGTCCAGGGTCACATATAATTTGATTTATATCATTACCATGAAATAAAATTACTCATATTGTGATATAAAATTTTGGTCATATTGCCCACCCATAAAAAATCTACATGAAAAGAATACTACTCTTGATGTACTACTTTCAAAATGCACATCCAATAGACACTTTACTATCCCATTAAGCCATGGGAAAGCATTTGTGAATGGCAGTGTAGTGATGAAAAATGACGGATATACTGTAGCACGTTTCTTCTACCCACATGAATATTATATAGAACATTTTTTTCTTAATGGTTGCATACTCAGAGAGCATGCAGTTCCAGATGTTTCATGTGCAACCTGAATATTATGGATAAAAAAATGATATGGCTTGCATGTTTTTTTTCCCGGCTGTCACACCATAAAACTGGCAAAAAAAAAAAAAGAAAAACAGGTGAAAAGATTTACTTTGAAGGAGCTCCCGAGCTGATTCTATTGACCACAATTTCACAGAGGCTTAGAAATGGACTCTTTGGATCACCCAGAATGCCCTAGCAATAAAGAACGCACCTTTCACATTTTCCTTAGAGGACATCAAAATAGTTTCGGTCGGATCTGAACGCATTTTTTTTTTCATACTTCATACGCTCTGGATCTTAGATGAAGGCACACAGAGGGTGATGAGCTGATGGAGCTGTTCCAGTCACGTTTATTAGCTGTTTGACATTCAGGCAGAGGCGACGGAGACGAGAGGGGTGGGGTAGCCTTGGAAACCCTCCGCATCGCCACACGTGTGAGCTGCCATTGGTGGAGTCTGTCCTGATGTGTTCGGGTGTCTCTGAGCGGCTGATAAGTATTCCTTGTGTCTGTGCATGAAGAAGGACATCCCTCCTCTTTCTCTCTTTCTCTTCCTCTCGCTCCCCAAAGACACCCTGTGCCTGTTTAAGCAGGAATCCTTTTCCCCTCGCTGCAAAACGAGGCCAGGACCGTTCCTGATGTCTCAAACGAATGTGGAGCAAATAAATTTTTTACGCATTTTACAGATAAAATGCCTTTATGGTAGGACTGCTCCCTAATTGTGGACCAGACATTGGTTGATAAAAAGAGGCTTGGTTGACCAATATTTTATTAGTCGCTTCGTCGCAGAAAAACAAATCCACAGGAAGTGGTGAAGTCATGTCTGTGATGGACAGATCATTAATGGCTGGTCCAGCCTGATCTCACAACAATTTGTTTGTATTTTACGAGGTGACTAATTCGTATGACCTCACTTGTATGCATTTATACGTTTTTGACGTCGTACGAATTCATACGAATTAGCCACCTCGTAAAATATATGCAAATTGGTATGTGGTAATATCGGGCAAGACATCCAAACGCATTTACCTATCATTAATCAACCCCAAATATGGCTTATCATCTGAAACATGTCACACTATTCAAGTGTGGAAGCTGAATAATAGTGCGGCTATTGCATGACTGATGGAGGCTTAAAATACTCTTATACAGATAAGAGTAATACATTTTTCGAATCTGTAGAGACTCTATCTTTATTTGTGTGCGCTCACAATATCAAAGAAATGTTGTGCTTTTGTAAAATGCTTTTTCACATTTCTGGGTTTCTCAGCAGCAGAAGTTTTAATAGTTGGGTTAACTTCGAGAGCAGTTCAATGGGAGAGTACCACACATATATTTTTTGCATTTACATTTGCTTAAATAGCAAAAGAAAAACTCCATGATAGCTTTTCCACTTTTTAAAAAAAAGAAAAAAAATGAGAGACACTGATGACGGCGGTCAGAATAGACGCTGCATTAGAAACACCCTAGCATTAACGTTATCTAGTTTTTGTACAATTTAATGGAAAGGGGATAAAATGCAAAGTACAGTGTTATAAATGCAAATACATTTAAAAGCAAAAAAAAACTTTTGAGGATTTGCAATGCTGATGACCATTAAAACAGTCATTACAGTCTTGCGAAAAGAGTCCATAATTAAAGCAAACAGGATACGCTTTCTGCCGTCTCGGTCTCTGTGAACTTGAGTGCGAAACTTCGAAACTCAGCATATACTTGCCTTACAGACATGAAAAATATATGTGATGTGATCTGGGAAAACTTGTCGGATGTTGCGATGGGACGTTTTCAGGAAATGCGAAATCCAGGAAATTAGGTTTTCATTAAATTATTATTCTATAACGTCTTGTCTATCATCGCAGAAAATATCTTGCCAAAATTCACTTGTTTAGTGCAGAAAAACAGCGATTTACTGCAGCAAGCAGAAATGACTGTCTTTCTTTTGAGAACGTGCTGCGAAGGTGCTTTCCCATAACACCACAAAAACAGTTAACATATCAAAATAATGTAACATATTTAATAAAGGTGTATCAATGCACATTCCCCGCCAGTCCTGTGTAAACTACTAGTTTTATTTATTTTTTTATTTTTTTAATATCGTGAGATGGCGGAGCGCAACAATGCAGTTTGAAGTAGCCTTCTGTAGCTGCTCACTTAAATGATCTTACTCGTTTCAATCTGCTCAATCTTTAATGTCAGTGCCCTAAACAATGTTAGAATGGACGATTTCACATCCAGAGATGATGGTTTGGATAACGAAGTTACTAAAGAGGATGAGTCCAATGACAGTCTGTTTTATGCACAGTGTGCAAACAGTTGCTCTGCGCTCGCTTTTCTAAATGTAAACTACAAGGTACACTATTCATGCTATCTAAGCATACAAGGTGTGATCAAAAGTTCAGAGACTATGCCCATGATAAACAATTGAAGACAGACGTTAGTCTGTTTGTGTAATGATGCAGTATAGTGCCCCAGACTTGACAGACAGCTCTCATTAAACCTGTGAAGTGAAAGTAAAACCCATCTCACTTTATACCTGTTTTTCTCAAAATTCCATTTCTGAAAATCATAGCTATCAGCCAACTTCAGATAGCCATAACTTTTGTTAGGTTCAAGCTTTGGATAAAATAAAAACAAACAAAAAATATTTGGAAAGGGCTTTCATATGGTTTCAAAACCTAAAAAAAGTAAAATTTCACCATGTGTTGGGTTTTCCTAGATCACATCACATATTTATAAAAATATCTATATAAAGTGAAATGTCTACTTTTAAATTAACCAATTCAAATGGAAAACAAAAATTCACAGATTATGTAATCCGTATAAAAAACATGCATACATGTGCATGATGATGAGTCAGTGTCGCCGAATTTGTCTCTTAAACCGAAAACAAAGAAAGCACTAGCTTATCAATAAATTATTAAAATATTAATGCAGACTCCTTGCTGTTTTTCCCTGACACATTCAATAATATAATTATTATTATCTGCCGGTGCACTGTGGTAAGCCTTTTTTGCATTCGCTTGAGCACCTATTTAGGCTATGTAGGCAATTAAAGACTCATTATTATAATTTATATGGTTTATTAATAAATATGCGACTAATAATCGACCAGAAAAATCTTTAGTCGAGGGCAGGCCTACTTTATGGCGAATTGGCCCATGTGTTTACTTTGGCCGTTTGGTAATGATTGATCCCCCGATTGATTTTACTAAAACAGTTTGGACAGGCATTAGCAAAACCTCCCAAACATTTGTCCTCCCAAACACGAGCAGACCGAACCAAATGGGAATTATTCAAATGCAAACACTCGTATTTACAAATCAAGCTGAATCTGTCTTGGGCAGGCTGGCATGTTTCATTTGATTTTTCTGGGCTTCAGCTGAATTGCATGGCTTTTTTTTTAGATGGCTATATCGATTCAATGCAAAGACAGTCGCTATGGCAACCTATCAAGTCTGGAAGGGAGCTTTTTCCGCCCCCTCATACACTTATGCCAGGCATAGGCCGTGGAGACGTGATATGTGATGGCTCCTATAGCTCTATGACAGCTGTGAAAACTATCTGATTGGACGGCTTCCACCTCTGCCATCATTACCTATCCGTATGGAGTCCAGCGACCGCTTTCGCTTAAGAAAAGCGCAAATGGCCTGTGGTGAACTTGTGTTGGCCTGTGTGACTGAGGGTATGTAAGTGTTTCTATGCAGAAAGGGACCGGTCCGACCACACACTGTAGCTCTGTTTCAAAGCTGCCGCTCATCTAGGCAACATATTTAGGAATCATAGGCATGCTCCTGAACAAATGCATGGAAATGCCTTTCAAAATAATCAATCAAGACAGTCGCAATTTTGATATTTTAGTGAAATTTCTCAGACAAAAATGTCCATTGACAGTTTGCACAGCTTACACAGAAGTCACAAACCAAGCAGCTTTCTGTTGGTCAACACAGTGAATTTGCATTAACAATTTTAACCTGATGCAAAATCTCTGTGGGGAAAAATTTGGTCATTAGGTCATTGTAGAATTTTGTGGTTACATATATATTAGATTTTTTTTTTGTACTGAAAACTGTATAATTGACTGTTTCAGGTATTTTATGTCTTTTTTGTTGTTTATTTAAGTTTTTTTTTCTTCCATACATGTTTTCAGATGACCCCAGAATCCATCAGGGTTATTATAGTAACCTAAAATTAAAACCATAACAAATACATGATAAACAATTAAACATGTTGAACAATAATATACATTTTCGAAAATTACATATTTTGTGGATAACTATAGCCTATTTAATTTTTTTTTTCGAAAACTGATTTAAATGACTGTTTCAGGTATTTTATGTCCTTTTTTGTTTATTTATTTGATAAATAAATTGTCCATATCACCCTCTCAATTTTTCACAAAGAAAGTTTTCTTTTTCTTTTTCTTTTTCTATATATCCTTTTAAGATAATCCCAGAATCCATCAGGCTTATTCTAGTAACCTAAAGTTAAAACCGTAATAAAAAAGAAATATTTCAATTAAATTAAAAAAAGAAAAACCATAGCATTCATAGCAGCATTTCATTATTTTATTTTAAAAAAACTACAACTAAAATTAAATAGAAATTAATTAAAAAAAAACTGTTTAAACATGTTAAATGATAGAAATTACAGATTTTGTGGTTAACTACATTTGAATATTTTTTTGTTTGTTTGTAATGAAAACTGTATAATTGACTGTTTCAGGTATGTTCTTTTTTGTTTATTTATTCATTTGATAAATACATTGTCCTTACTCCCCTCTCTCAACTTTTCACAAAAAAGTGTTTTTTCTTTTTTTTTTCATATATCCTTTTCAGATAATCTCAAAAATCCATCAGGGTTAATATAGTTAATTAAAAGGAAAACCATTAAAAAATAAATAAATAAATAGTTTCTTAAAATAAAATGAAGTAATCTAAAAATAATAATAATAACTTTAACATGCTGTAATAAAAACTACAGCTGAAATTGAAATAAAGTGATTAATTAAATGTTTAATTAAAAACTGTTAAAAACATGTAAAAAAAATACTACTACAACTTTAACTGCATCTATACTTAAAACAGAAAATTTATTAACCTAAATATTAATAAAAGCTATAACTCTAAATACTACTAAAATAACACTGAAATGCATTGCATATTATTAATTGTTTTTAAAAAAGCCATTTTTCCAATTAAAAAAACATTATTCCAATTATAATTATATAATTATATATATCCAATTAATTACATTCCACCAAATATTCGTGTGTCATCTGTATATGATTAACACAGTTGCCACCAATGAAAAACATCCCAAACCAGACACTCAAGAGGTTGCATTTTGGTTAGCATGCTTTGTAGTAGTCAATCCAGCCAGTAGATACTAAGTTTTGGAATAAAAAAATCATTTTTGGCTGAACTATCCCTTTAAAATCCTAAACTGGGTTGATGGTTTCCAAACCTGACCAGGCTGGTCTGTTGTCCTGCTAAATGCAAGCTAAACACCAGCAAACCACTTCAGCCTAGTTCAAGCTGTTTTAGCAGATGTATCCAGCACACATACATAAGCCGGTACACCACGTCCACATGAGCTGTAGGCAGTAATTCTCATGAGCTGACAGCTGCAGGCTGAGGTGCTGTTTGTCTAGCACGCCACTCAAGGTAAAATCAATCTTTGTGAAAAGCCGTGCGAGGAAATGTACGCTTTTCCCCCCTCATGCATAGCAACCTCCACCAGAGCAATAAAAACAAGCCCACTGGTTTTAGTAATCAAGGCCAGGTTTTTGGTGTGAGTCAGGTGTAATTTGTGAGTATTTGTAAGTGTAAGCCGTGTGTGAGTGTCTCAGTGGAGGTGGAGTTTAGCTGCCAGCATTTGCAGAGGTGAAAGTCAGGGCTGTCGACTTTGTTTCACATCCTATGGAAGCTGCGTACCTTGTTTCCTCACCTCTCTGCTACCATTAAATGACTTGCTGAGGTGAAAGGACTGGTGTTATTTTTTTCTTTTTTTGTTAAACATGAGATCACTCATTCACGCTTTCCACACAGTTTTATTCGAGCTTCTGCTCTGTGAGGTTTGAAATGTGTCCATCACCCTCACAGTGAAGTACTGAAGTGATACCATGGTATCAGATGGTAATACCCCATCTTCATGTGTACAGTACTATGATATAGAATGCTTATCATATTCAGATTTTTGATAAGTAATATTTTATTGGTTATTAAAGTACATACTATATATATTTTTTCTTTTTTATTATTATTATTTTATGTTATGTCTTATGTCTTGCTTTAAGTTATGATTCTGAGTACCTTCCCTTACAAAAGGTTATACTATTGTAATACTAATGTACTTTGAACCATATATAGAATATTGTAACAATTAATAAATTATTTTAATATTTTAATAATTATCGTATTTAATTATTATATTATATTATATTATATTACATTCAAATGTAATTACTATGTTATGTTACTAATACTATGGTACTATAACCCATATTTTAAAAGTTATTAAATTATTGTAATATTAAAATAATTATGAAGTACAAATATAATAATACAAAAATGTATAAATTATTTTAATATTTAAATAATTATTACATTATATTAAATTATATTCATATATAGATTTTTTTATTTAATTATTATGTTTTTTGGAGTACATTCCCCTACAAATATATATAATATTTTAATAGTAATTATTAAAATATTATTAGTAATTATTACAAAATATTGTAATATTAAAGTAATTATTATATTATATTATATTATATTACATTACAGATATTTTTTTAATTTAAATTTAAATTAAATTTTTTTGAATGTTATGTTATACAGTGGTAATATAACATATATAGATGTGTATGTATAATATTAATTCTTAAAATATTATATTATATATATTATATATTTAGTAGTTAATAGTTAATAAACTATTTTAATATTTAAATAATTATATTATATTATACATATTTTTTTTCGTTATGTTATACTATGGTAATACTATGGTACTTTATATATACTGTATATATGTAATATTTAAATAATTAATACATTTTTTATTATTGAAATACTTCTTACATTTTATTTTAAATTTTTTTAATTATATTATAATTATATTGTTATTATTGCTTTGTTTTTTCTTTCGTTTTTTTTTTTTTTTCTTTTACAAAAGACTGTGTTGGTACTATGGTATAGTGCTGATATCAGATAGTAATACTATGGTACTACAATTCATGTAGCATAGTATATATTTAAATACTTCTAATGTGTCCAAAATACCATGATATGACTATTCATGTACAATGGTATTTACATACATACATATTTTAGTACTTTAGTGAATTTTTAGTACCATAGTATGCATCAAAGTAACACAGTAAAACTATCTGATCTGATTACTCTACCATAGTGCTTTTTTGTAAGGTATATATCCAACAGGCCATTGTACGGCGGTATAGCAAACCTCTCTCCAGAACATAAACCAGCAACAGTTACCGATTGGAGGACTTAAACTTTATTTAAACCGACACGTTTTGGCAGCCCAGTCAGAAATCCAACGAGGAAGAGTATAAATGTTGTCATCGACATTAATTACCATTGCTGATGTAATCGTCAGCAACATCAGCTTGTATACAAGACAGCACCAAGCAGAAAAACCCTTAATGCCACACACTGGTCACCAGTAGAGCAAGTTAACAAACGCTGTCCTGAAGTTTTTCGTATTCCACCATTAGATGTTGCACTGAAACGCCTTCACGGTCTGATCTCTCTATTGCGTGTAGCGGTAACATATGCAGCCTCAAAACCCTGTGATGTGAATCACTGGCGACGTTCTCCACGCTGTATTGAACGGATGATGTTAGCGAATGTGTGTGCGCATCAAAAGAGGAAGCCAGACGTTTTGAGATGGCCCCAAGCCTTATTTTCTGATGTCGTGCGAACAGACAGTCGTTGACGGCTGTGGGGACAAAATGCACAAGAATAATATCTCACGCATAGCGTCTCTGCATGCGCTTCATCATTACTGCGTATGTGGCTTCTGCTGTCGGCATATGTTGAACGTTTTTTTTAGCCTGAATAAACATGGTGACTTGTTGAATGCGTCGCTACCTAATTGTTCTTTATTCCTGTAGGTATTAGTATAAAGCCTGTTTTAATCGAACCTCCCAGACGTCCCTTCAAAAATATGCCTCGGTTTACTTGCACCTACTTGTGTTTCCACCTACACTCCACACCAAATATACCCATCACGAACTAGCCATCATTATCCAACACACCTCCTCTTCATCTCCACAAACAAGCATCTCGCTGGTCGCTTTCCTTTCAGGCTGGACTCTGCGCCATCGTTTTTGCCTTCAGCAATGGAAATTACAGCAGAGGTTGTGTTTATGCCTAGTCTGAGCACTTGTCAGGCGGCGAATGTTGCAGTGGAGGAGATGGATGTCATGTTGGGGCCCATGTGTTGGACAGGCAGCGATAATAAAGCGTAATTCGATGGCCGTGGAGTCGAACGTTGAGTTAGGCCTGGAGCGGGGGATTGAAAGCTTAGAGGCTGCTGTGTGCAATCCAGTGGATGGAGAAGACTCTTCCTCAATCCATTTGCCGCCTTCTTTAGCTTCTTCCGATGTGTTTGGATGTGTGTCGGTGTGTGCAGAGAGCTGTGACCCTAACAAAAACGTATATCACTGCAGTAGACTTCTGCTTTCACTAGCAATGAAAATGTACTTTGGTATTATCATGGTAGTTTAGAAATGTGTTTTTGGATATTGTACCTTGGTAATATTATTGGAAGTACTGTGGAATACTGTTTTAACAATGTTATCGCCATAGTACTTTTGTAAGGGTACCAATATCCACCGATAACTATTACAAAAATTATACTAATTAGAATTTTCTTCAATAAATTATAATTATTTATTATACATTATAACCACCAATAACTTTTTGTCCAACCCAGAATAATTTATTTATAATGTATTGTTATTATTATTTAAAATGTAGTGTACATTTTTAACAAATTATTACTACATATTTATTTTTAATTCATTATTATAATCATTTACAATAACAGTTATTATTATTATTATTATTATTATTATTATTATTATTATTTATCATTATTATTATTGTTAGTGACTCTATAATAAATCTTAAATTTTTGTTGCAAGTACATTTTAATATATATATTTTTTATTTTATTTTATATACATGTATTATTTTACATGTACCAATGAAATGCTGTGCTTTTGGGTATATACCATGGTAATACCCTGTTATTTTTTGGAGTACCATGTAAATATCATGGTATATAAATGTGGTAATTATTATATTTACTTCAATGGTAAACATCAAAGTACCATAGTATTATCATGATACCATTCTACCTTGATACATGTCCTGCTAATAATAATAATAATAATAATAATAATAATAATGTTGTAGTATTTAATAAATTGTTATAATACATTAGAATTATTTATAATTCAGTATTTATTACTATCATTGTTATTATTATTATTTAAATGTATTGAACATTTGTTTTTCTTAAATTATTACAAATTTATTTATTAATACATTATTATATTCATTATTGATAACAGTTTTTTTATTATTATTATTATTATTAGTGACTCTAATAAATCTTACATTTATGTTGCAAGTACATTGTAATATTTTATTCTATTTTATTTTATATACATATATAGTAGTTATTGTTTTTATTATTATTATTATTAATAATAATAATTATTTTAAAAACTTGCTAAGTGATTTTATTTTATTTGTATTTTTTACATGTACATTCCGAAGGAAATTATGTGTTTTGGGCATATACCATGATAATACCCTACTATTTTTGGAGCACCGTGTAAATACAATGGTAAATGCTTGTGGTAATAATTTAGTACCATGGTAAACATCAAAGAACCATAGTATTATCTGGTTCTAGGCTTATAGCATTAAAATACCTTGTTTTTCATGGTATACTATGCTACCTTGATACATGAAGGGTACTTGCATATGGTAATTATTAGGAACACATCAAGTACCATACTATCACTGTACCATGGTACCACCACAGTACTTTCTGTAAGCATTTTGCTTTGATTATACTTTCCAGTTATATGTAATTACATGACAGTCTGAGTGTAGGATCCACTTAATATTAAGCGTCTTTTTATTAATCATTTGAAAACAATACACTTTATTGTATATATACACATTGTATTTATATTTGAAAATACCTTCCTGTAATTGCTCCTGTAATTAATTTTATGTAGTTACATCTATAAATACACTGTTGACCCTGTTAAAACCTAACCAAACCACCAAAACAGACTCTAGCTTTAACCATATTCCACCTCAACAGGAGCAAAAGTGATATGCAATACAGAAGTTTTACAATGGTTCACAATTTTTTAACAAGCACGTAGTAGTTAAAGACACCTAATATAAAGTGAGACCTGAGTGGACTGTATATAGAATAAAACGCATCGTTATTGAGGTACTGGAAGAGAGCGAGTGCGTAACAGAAAGAGCACAGGAATAAAAGAGCATGACACACTGAGACATACTCATCTGACATTCACAATCTCACAGTGTACGTGTGTGTGAAAGAGAGAAAGAGAATGAGACAGAACATTGAGAGTAGCGTGGGAGTGAAACTCTCTCTCGGAACAGTTGGGATGAATCATCCAGTTTTCACCTCTCTCCGAGTCTTGCAATAAACTGTTCTCATGGAAAAAAAAAAAAAAAAAACAGCACACAGTAATGTTAACACACGTTCTGACCAGCCGTGAGTGTCAAGTTTCCAGCTACAAGTAATTTGTCTGTTTACACTGAGATCATATCTGATCTGTTTCGAGCCAGATTCGAAATAAAATTTCCCATATGAGCACCACAACTCAAAACAAAATTGTTATTGCTATGGTTCCATGTCCAAAAAAAAAAACGTAGGTAATGCATCAACCACTAGCCCACAGCTCCAAAGCTATGCTAACATTTCATTTGTCTTGGCACTTCACTAATCGGTATAGACTGCTGCAGAGGTATCTGGGGCCACGGTACACTCGCACTGCTGATTGCAGACTGTTGTGAACTCACAGATGACTAATTACCGTAAAAACAAACTGAAGTGATTGGCTCAGGACAAGTGGCTGTCCAGACTGGCCCTGTGACAAATTGCGGAAGGAAAAAGAATGAGTGAGTGTTAGAGAGAGAGCAACACGGGTCAACCCCTATTTCCCGTGGGACATTGTCTCAGGAGCGACCTGTCTCCTCGCATTGACGGCTCGTGCCGCAGCACAAGACGACACCACATCGTGATTCATCGGGTGAAGCCACTGCCACCAGGGCACCACAGAGGCCCCTAGGGGTCCATGGGCACAATTCCAAACACCTATAACACTTCTTTTTCTTAACTATCTCCATTTTTCATCCTCTATTCATTCTCAGCTCTGACCTTGAAGAGTTCAGAAGGTTTTGGATCCACGTGACATACAAGCTTTGGGTGACTGACTGAAAAACAGCAGAATGAGAGAATTTAGAATTTAGTCTATCTTCATCTGAAATCTGAATGCTGATTCAGAGTCTGTTATTTATGTTAAATTTACAATATAATGAAAATGTATCTTTAGAGGCTGTGTTTTTTAGCATTCTTGTCAGTGCACCCATCTCCAATGCTGGAAACTCCGGTTGAATCCCATTTGGTGCCGTGACCCGGCTGGGAGTGATATTTAGGGGAATGAGTGTAATGGAGGCCTACTAGTAAGAGCTGTGAGGTTAAACCTCACTCCCCTGACCTCAAGGGGTGCACCAGTGAATGACATTAGAGGCTTCAGTCTTTAGCATCCTTTCTGACACGTACCTCCCATGTCAAAAACGCCAGTTCAAATCCTGCTCAGAGCGAGTAGGGCTGAATAGAACCAAAAGGGTTACACTGGTGCCATGACCCAGATGGGAGTGAGGTTTAGGGAGGTGAGTGTAATGGAGGCCAGCTAGTAAGAGCTGTGCGAGTCGCCTTCTATGCCGTAAAGCCAGTTCAAATCCCACTCAGAGGGAGATAAGGGAGTAGAACCAGAGGGGTTACATTGGTGCCGTGACCCGGGTTTGAGTGAGGTTTAGGTGAGTGAGTTTAACGGAGGCCAGCTAGGAGGAGCTATGTGGGTAAACCTCACTCCTTTGATGTCAAGAGGTGCACTAGTGACAGACTCTATAGGCTGCAGTCTTTAATGTCCTTGTCAGTGCAGTTGCCTCCCATGCCGGAAGCGTTGGTTCGAATCCTGCTAGGAGCGAGTGAATGGAGTAGAACCAGAAGGGTTAAACTGGGGCATGACCCAGATAGGAGTGAGGTTTAGGGGAGTGAATGTAACAGAGGCCAGTTAATATGAGTTGAGTAGGTTGCCTCCCATGCCAGAAACGCCAATTCGAATCCCGCTCGGAACGAGTGATGAGAGTAGAACCAGAGGGGTTATATTGGTGCCATGACCCGGGAGAGAGTGCTGTTTAGGGGGGTGAATGTAATGAAGCCCAGCTTGAAAGACCTATGCAGGTAAACCACACTCCGCTGATCTCAAAAGGCGCACTAATGACTTGGTGGTCTTTAGTTTCATTGTCAATGTGCCCGTCTCCCATGCCAGGGAATGAGTGAAATGAAAGCCAACTGGTAAGAGCTGTGCGGATGAACCTCAGTCCCCTGATCTCAAGAGGTGCACTAGTGACTGACACTAGGGGCTGTGGTCTTTAGCCTCCTTGATATTGTACCCACCTCCCATGCCAGAAAAGGCCAGTTCAAATCCCGCTCAGAGTGAGTGAGGGGAGTAGAACCGGAAGAGTTACATTTGTCCTGTGACCCATATTGCAAGTGAGGTTTAGAGGGTGAGTGAAACAGAGGCCAGCTAGTAAGAACTGTGCAGGTAAACCCCACTTCCCTGATCTCAAGAGATGCACTAGTGATTGACCCTAGAGGCTGCGGTCTTTAGTGTCCTTGTTAGTGTATTTCTCATGCTAGTAACACCGGTTTGAAACCCTGCTCAGAGCGAGTAAGGGAAGTAGAAGCAGAAGGGTTATATTGGTGCCATGACCCAGATGGGAGTAAGGTTTGGGAGGGTTAGTCTAACAGAGGCCAGCTAGAAAGAGTTGTGCGGTTAAACCTCACTCTCCTGATCTCAATGCTGGAGGATTTGTTTGTTACCATCCTTGTTAGTGTGCACCTCCAATGCCAGAAACAACAGGTCGAATCCCGCAAGAGCAAGTGAGGGGAGTAGAACTGGAGGGGAGTAGAACATTGATCATGCAAAGATCATTTATAGTAGCAACTAAACCATTGGTTTTAAGGTTTACCTTTCTTTAAATTACATCCTAATCTATAGTCTGGTGGTCCTTGCTGGTTTATGATGGTCTTGGGTGGTTGTCTATCTATTCTCCCAGTCTGATTAGTAGATAAGTACTCTAAACCTCTTTAAAACTTGCCAAAAGACCCGAGGAGGCTAGGAGACTTGCAAAGAGTTTAAGATGTTGTTTTTCTATAATTCTGAATTCTTTGAAGATATATTTTAAAACTGCAATAATGAAATAGTTGTTTTAAACCAGCCTAAGATGGCCTTAGCTGGTTTATGATGGTCTTAGTCATCAGTGTGGTCTCCAAGTCTGACCAGCAGAAAAGTGCACCAAATGTCTCTGTAAACTAGGAGAACTAGTTAAGACCAGCAGACCAGTTTAGGCTGGTTTAAGATGCTTTTTTTTCCCAGGTTATATTATATCTAGATCTACAGTACCTCTGTTGATTTAATCAAACTACCATTTCAAATCTAGAGACTTTAGGATTTGTTCTAAGATCTACCCTGCTTAAAAAAGTCCTAAAATGGTCTACAGGGTCTTACCTTTTTTATAAATGTTTTGGCTGGTTGTCCATTTGGTCAACCAGTCTGATAAGCACTCGTAACTTCTCTAAAACCTGCCAACAATATGTTCAGATCTGAAACACCTCTGGTAATTTATTCAGACTGCACTTCTGATTGTAGATATTTTATTGTTGAATCTTATTGTTAAATCTTATTTATTGAATTTAATATCCATAACTTTCTTAAACAAGCCTAAGATGTTTTTCTGGTCTTACCTGGTCGGTTGGGTGGTTTTAGAGGTTTTTATGCAGTTATGACCTACCTTCTCAAGCACTTCAAGGCTTTTCATTCTGATTGCACTATTAGTCAAATTATTAATGAATCATTAGGCTGCATGTAAACTTAGCAACTGTGGTTATTTATCAAAAGTAGAGTTATTGTGAATAGCATGAAAGGACAGTCGTTTAACTTGATTGCTTCTGCAGTTTCCACAATTTCTGCCGAGTCTGCAGAACGCTGCTCTATATCCTGTGCGTAACATACTCAACACTAAATAAATGCCTAAAGGGAGGGATGAGGTAACTTGGCAAGCCCACACATAACCCAGAGAGGGAGAGAGAAAGATTAGAGAGCGTTAGGAGGTATGTGTGATCCGTCCTCGGGAGCTTGGGATGTTTCAATAATGATGTATGAGAACTTGGCCTCCTGGGATACTCAGGATGTAACCCAGATTCTGTGCTCGGACGTGCGAGAAGACGGATGACGGTGTTGTGTGTTTTATGTGTTTCATGTGTGTGTGTGTGTGTGCGTGCATGCATGAGAAAGCAAGGCAGATCTCAGTGGAACGTGCTGCCATCGTGTGTCAGGTATCCTGCTCTGTTTTTGCAGTGAGCTAAAGCTAGCCGTTCAGTCCCCAAAACAAACATATTCAATCAATATTTGTGTATATTACAATCTTCTACGTGGCAGCTACACATTTCATTGGCTTCCATTGCTGCATGAGTGTTTGACCCAGCACAATCTGTCACGGTGAATTTCCTCCAGACTGCTTTATTCCAGTTCCTGTCGTGAGTAAAAGTGCTGTTGTGGCTCCATCTAGTGGCTGCAACCCTACTTTGTAAAAAAAAAAAAAATATATATATATATATATATATATATATATATATAATTTTTTTTTATGCCAAAAATCATTACGATATTAAGTTAAAATCATGTTCCATAAAGATATTTTTGTAAATTTCCTACCGTAAATATATCAAAACTTAATTTTTGATGAGTAATATCCATTGCTAACTTCATTTGGACAACTTTAAAGGCAATTTTCTCAATATTTTGATGTTTTTGCATCCTCAGATTCCAGATTTTCAAATAGTTGTATCTCTAAATAGTCTTAGTTGTAACAAATCTCAGTTGTATATTGTATGTCCTTATGACCCTTATGGTTTTGTGGTCCAGGGTCACCAATAAAATACAGTTAAATACTAATAAATTAAATAAATAAATAAATAAAGTATGAATTAAATACAAAAATAAAAATACATATAAGTATGTGCTTTTATTACATACTTATATGTACTTTTAAGTAATACAAAAAAAACTAAATACAAATAAAATGCAAAAAAGTGCAAATAAAATAGGGAAAAAATGTATATAGTACAAAAATTGAAAATACAAATAATATAAAAAATACATACAAAAATACAAGTAAAAATAAAACAAATTGAAGTTCAAAAAAAAAAAAAAAAAAAAATATATATATATATATATATATATATATATATAGTATAAATAGTATAAAATATAAATAATAAATATATAAATAAATAGTATAAATAATAAAAAACAATAAGAAAGTTAAAATCGTAATAATTATACAGTATTATTTTTTAATGATTTAGTTACATTAACGTTTTATAAGGGCATATTTGTCATGAAGTTGGCACATTAAATTCAGATTGGTGAGCTCAGCTCAGCAACTTTTAGACTCACCTTTAAGATGCCTGTACTTTCAGAAAAAAAGAAAGGGTGCCAACACGTAGCACATACTTAACTGCAAAGCAAGCATGCATGAAACATCTGAAGTATTCACGCCTCAAAAAAAATCCCTCATGTGACCGTGGTGACATTTTATTGCATGCCCTACGTGTCTTTCATCTGTGAGCCGGGTATGGGAATATCATGTTCCTCCTGAGTCATTTTAATAACAAACCATCCTGAGCTCAATGGAAACGCACTAGAAAAACTCAATGTGAAGTTGGTCAGCACAAACTGCATATTAAAACCACAAATGGTGCAAATTATTTTGTTATGAATAACTGTAATTGCTCTGGAATATTTGCTTTGGGTGGCTATTATTTATTCACTTGAGTTGTTTTTATGCCAGTGTTTAGTGGTTAGTTTATTTGAGGCATTTTTCATTCGCTTTCATTTTTCTCTGCAGACCAACATAAAATACCATGTGTGAATGCCTGGATCATCTGCAAACACTTAAACACTGAGAGGGACAGCACATAAATGGTACGTGACATTATTATCTACAGACAAGTTTAAAAACACATCTGAGAAGATTAGATGCCCTTTGAATGTCCTTAGATGATACAGTATCATTTTTCTTGCTCTTCTAGTCACCAGACCGGCTCTAACCAGCATAAACCAGCTTGGTTCAATGTGAACAGTTTTTCTTTTCTCTTTCATAAGACAAATTTTCCTTGAGTTCACTGTATTTTTTCAGCCTTATGCTTTGTGTGAATAAATAAAAAAATAATTCTTAGCTTTCTTCCTTTTAAGGATTTTAGTGTTCTTAAAAAATAGTTACGTAAATGGTAGTAAGTGTTGTTTTGAATAGGGATATTAAGAGCAGTAAAACCATGAATGTGTTCTCTCTCTGTACAGATGAACAGCTCGAGTTGGACGTGAGGTCAGCAGCTAGACACCGAAAGGTCAGAGTCATAGTAGACAGGATCATATGACTGCAGCAACACACATGCAACATCTCTATTACAACACTCACAGATAAACAGAGATCATGCATTTGTCCAGCACACTGGCAAATTCAGCTCAAAATTATGCGTTTTACTCACTAAACATCTATAATCCAGTTCAACGAGGCGTAAAAATCATGCCGCTCTTTTCCGACCCCAAAAACTGAATGTTTTTATGTAAATTACGCTCATTATAGATCGTGCATATTCACATATGAACTACTTTTATGATGCTTTATGATGTTTTAATGGCTTTTTAAAGCTTGAGTCTCCATTCGTTGTAATTGCATGGAGAAGAGCATGAAAACTCATTTTGTGTTTCTGCAGACATGAGGGTGAGTAAATGAGGGTAATTTTCACTTTTGCATAAACTATGCCTTTAAGGCTATCAGGTATGAATTACATAGAGTTATGCTCACAGATCAGAGGGTTGAGAAGCCCTGTCCTTTCTCTAGCCCTTGTCTCTCTCACTGTCTCCCTTTTGGGAACAGAGACATGATGGGATTTACAGGAAATGTCACGTCCGTCACACAGATCCCCCAAAGAGACATGAAATGCAGCTGTGTCCTCACGAGCTACATGGGGCATTCAATACGCCTTTGTATGAACCCAGTGAAACATTACATAAAGGTACAGTACCAGTCAAAAGTTTGGACTGAATATTGTTCCTTGTGACATGTTTTGATACAGAAGCTCATGCCGAAATGCTACAGTTATAAACTGTGCTTAGATATGAAATTGTTTACAAAAAAGTTACATTTTACAGCCAAAATTGAGTTTAGCTGGTTAAAACTGGTTAAAATATTTTAATTTGTCCAAAACACATAACAGAAAAAAGTCAAACAAAAACAGAACAACAAAAAGAGGGCCCAAAACAAAGCAATAATAACCCAAACAATAAAACAACAACCTTAAAAACACACAAATCAATACAAAAACACAAAAGAAGGCTCAAAACTAATAAAAAATGGCCAAATAAAAAAACTCAAAGCAACCCAAAACAAAATAAAACAAACAAAAACACTAACCAAAATGTAAACCAAAAAAAACCCCACAAAACAATTTTAAAAATGACCAAACAAAACAAAATAAAAACCTCTAAACAAAATGAAAAACCTCAAAACAACACAAAACTAGACCTAAAACAAAACAAAAAATACAAAACAAATAAAAATGGCCAAATAAAAAAACTCAAGGCAATGCAAAACAAAATTAAAAACACTATCCAAAATGTAAAACAAAACAAAAAAACACAAAGCGAAAAAAAAAAATCCCAAATAAAAAAACTCAAAGAAACACAAAACTAAAAAAAAAAACACTAAACAAAATGTAAAACAAAGCAAACAAACAAACTAAAAACAACACAAAACAAGACCCCCAAAAAAAAAACACAAAACAAATAAAGAATGCCCAAATAAAAAACCTCAAAACAACAGGAAACAAAATAAAAAGCACTAAACAAAATATTTAAAAAAAAATCTCACAACAAAAACACTAAACAAGACCCAAAACAAAACAAAAAACCCAAAGCAAATAAAAAAAACTAAAAGCAAAAGAAAACAAAATATTAAAAAAACAGTAAATAAACACTTTTGACTGGCACTGCATATCATTGAAATGTCTGTGAAAGTAATTGTTTGTTATAAAAGTGTTTTCTGTCATTTAATTATATCACAAAACTGAAGTAGCATAGGTCCACTATTCTAGCAGTTTGAGCTTAGTATTATATTAAAACACTTTTGTTTTAAATAGTACTTTTAATGGGAACACAAGTGAGAAGAAAGAAACAAACAAAAATGCCTCCTAAATCTAATTTTGTCAAGTGATTTTGGGCCCGTAGAATCACTTCATGTCACTTTTTGTTTCAGTGTCACATAATTTGACAAGAACTTCCTCAGAAACTTTCAAGAACTTTCTCTCTGGTCTCAGTCCACATCGACAGCCCCGTCGAGGCGCTGCTTCATGCCATGGCTGCACCACCAGCACAGAGAAAACAGATAGAGGGCCATGCAGGTCGGCAGGTCGTAGAGATACGCCGTTACGAAGATCACAAACAGAATAGCATACACAAAAGCTTTGGCCGTGTGACCCAGCGAGCAGAATTCTCTCAACAGCCTACTGCTGTTGCCATCCACCCAGGACAGGTGAATGCTGGGTAGCGGCGTGGAGAGTTCATCCTCTCCATCCAATCGCTGGGGTTCTTGAAAATTTCTGAGGGTCTTCCCAAGCTCAAAGTCCTCCTCTGCAGAAGTGACCGATGAAGGTGTCCGACGGAGGTGCTTGGATGGGTCAGTGCTAACAGTCGAATATGTAGGTGCGTGGGTGGGTGCAGGTTCGGTAGCATGAATCTCAAACTCTTTCTCTCCTACATCTGCCTGGGAGTCCTCTACAAGCTCTCGTTTGGTTTCTGAATGCACTTCATCCTCTTCAGCACTAGCAGTCATCTCATTCAATTTAAGTCCTTCGTTTGCCACAAAACGCCTCTCTTCGTTTTTCAGCAGCTGTGAATTGTCTTTGTTAAAATTCTTGTTCGACGTGCATAATTCGTTCTCATTAAATGCCTCGCTCTCGCACCATGAAACGCTCTGTATTTCTGCGCTGTGATCCGTAGTTGTCTCATCTTGTCCTTTTCTACTGCCTTCATGTAGTTCTCTACAAAACGCCCTCATTTCCACCTGCTCCTCGCTATCGTCTTTATTTATATCCTTCCTTTCTGAAGAAGATCCCTCGGCCTGTCTATTTGTGAGCGGCACGTCCCCGATCCCCGTAAATGTCAGGGTGTCTTTGACCGCTCTGTGTGTGTTTTCTTTAACCTTTGAGGTGTCAGAGCTGCCCGTGCATTCTTCAGGTGAGATTGCATCTCTGGCTTCTGAATTCTGAGTCGTGGTGTCGTGTGTGGTTCGAGTTTCGTCCCCAGGGTTTGCTTCGGTCGTGTCTTGACTCAAAAATCCGCTTGTGTGCTCATGGTGTGGGGCTTGGCGGTCACAAGATGCCTCTAACTCACTTCCCACCCTCTCTGGCTCTGATCCCTGAGCTGAACATGGTAGGGTAGTGACCCTTGGCTCTTTTACTAGTTCCTGATCTCTAGAAGGACTCGTGCTCAGATCCTTTGATTGCTCTACAGTATCAGATTTTATAGTTTCCATTGCGTTCCTGCCAGCATACTCTCGACTGTGGTGTTTCTCAGCTTCCTTGTCCTCCACAGGGACTACAACTTCTGACTCTGCAGCAACGCACATGTGGTCCTGTGTATCAGTGTTGTTAAGAAAAGCTTCCCAGGACTCAGAGGCCGATATGGCTTGGTGATCTTCAACCTGACGGCTTGTTTCATTGCAGGCATCTGGAGGGTTTGCTTGGAGAGGTGTTGTTGTGGTACTACCCCAATCCAGGGAAAGCAAAGGGATCTGGTGGTACATTAGTATCGGTGGCGTGTCCATACCATATCCTTGTTGGCTGTGGACAACAGGCAAGTTGGTTCTACTTGGTATACTCAGCTTTGGGTTGGATGTGGTACTTTCATCTGTGTTGGATTTACATCCCATCTGGGTTTCCATTGTTTTCTGAGCAAAGTAGTCCTGCGCGTGTGCCAAACGAGCAGCTCTGCGTTTTCTACGACGATCCACCTGTTAAAAACCAGACAATATAAAATTTGTTACCACAGAATAGTAACTAATAACTTTTGGCTTTGCATTTAAAGAGATTGTTACGGTGGCCGAGAGAGCTCAACGCGCTGCAATTTAAGAAAACACATGCAAACAGAAAAAAACGACAACAACTTAAAAAAAAAACATCTTCATCAGTTTGACAACACAGGCGCTGCAAATCCTCGCAACGCAAACACAAATACGGAAACGCACTGCAAACACAAAAAAAGCACTGCAAACACACGAACGCGCTGCAAACACAAAAAAGCACTGCAAACACAAAAAAAGCGCCTGTGTTGTCAAACTGATGAAGATGGTTTTTTTAAGTTGTTGTCATTTTTTTTCTGTTTGCATTTGTTTTCTTAAGTTGCAGCGCGTTGAGCTCTCTCGGCCACCGTAGATTGTTCACCCAATATCGTTCCAAGCCTATATACTGCTGGTTTTATTTTGTCAAACTACCCTTTTTATTGGTGAACGACCTCTCTAAATGCCCTGTCTTTGTCTCTGTACCTTGTCAGGGCATTCATTGACCCTACCAGAGTTTTGCAGCAGTCCTCAAGGGATTTGATTTTCGATTCTTTCTCTGGTTTGTTCTCCGTAGTATGCCCAGCCTTGGGTGTGACTTGTTCTGGAAAAAAAAAAAACCCACTCAAACTCAGTCTCTCATTCTCAGAATCAAAGCTCCTTTTTCCTAGATGTCCACATAAGAAACCCACCTGAGATCTCACCGCTCGCCTCTGCAGGTGTTGCCTCCGAGTAGGTTTTTTTACTGTAAATACATGGCAGCTTTTCAAATGCACACATCAGCCATTTGTTCATAACATCTCCAGTCAAAACAAAGATTGCTTAATTGGACAACCAACAAAATGCATCTAGTTTTATTGAGCTACACAAATCCAAGTTTACCTATATAAAGGGGACATCGGATGTCCATTTGGAGAGCAAGTTAGTGTGATTCTTTAGGGTCATTGGTCATTGTCATACCTTGTCAAAAACAACGCAACCATTTCACTGCACTCTCAGTGGCTCTCATATCAGGAGAAATTGAAGACTCTTACAGTATGTACACTTTACATCCAAATACAAAACACCTGCATTTCTTAAGAAACATTGTTGGTGGACAGCGTACAACTGGCTGAGGGCAGAAATATGCTAATACTGAACAGTCAGTCAGCGGTTGTGGGCGGGGCTTGTGCAATATGACATACTGCTAAGAAAATCAAAACAGCTTGATAATTAACACTGTTTAGTTTTTTTTTTTAGAGATTTAAAAAAAAAATTTTTTTTCATTGTAGGTGGTTAAGTATATTAAGACAAACTGTTAAGACACATTTATTTGCAAACACCCATGTAAAATGGAATTTTGCATCCTCTTTAACAAAGTTTAACCAGTTGTTTGCTATTGTAAGGTGTCCGGAGTCATTTTTAGTGCTGCTATGCAATTGGCAGGATGTTTTGAATGGTTGCCAAAGGTTTGATATGCAGATACCCTCCTGCATTCTGTTTTAAGGACTATTTGTTCTTTCAATGTACATGTCATATGAGTAAATAGCTTTAATAAATAAGCTTTTTGTTGATGTATGATTTGTTAGGACAGGACAATATTTGGCTGAGATACAGCTATTTAAAAATCTGAAATCTAAGGGGGTGCAAAAAAAATCTAAGTATTAAGAAATTCGCCTTTAAAGTTGTCCAAATTAAGTTCTTAGCAATTCATATTAAGTTCTGATATGTTTACAGTAGGAAAAATACAAACTGTCTTAATGGAACATGATCTTTACTTAATATCCTAATGATTTTTGGCATAAAAGAAAAATCAATCATTTTGACCCATACAATATACCCATACTATGGTGTATGGTACTATTGTACTGGTTTTGTGGTCCAGTGTCACATATATGGAATTTTGGTTTGACAGTCATTTACAAGGCTAAAGTAGTCTGCATACTTGGTAAAAGTAACAACACGCATCTCTTCAACGATCTGCCTGATTTACAGTATCAATCACCTCCAAATACAAATCCCTAACACTAAGCACTAAGTAATAGTGATGATTGCAGTGTTCCCCACCTGATTGTTTTAAGGCAGCTCCTGATACCTTTTTGGTTACTCTCCTCCATCTTCTCCTTTTCATTCTCTTTTTCTTTCAGATCGCTCCTTCGTCTTTGGTAACAGAAGAAAATGTAGTTTGTCCCTCCATTGTTGGCCCAGAAGGTCCCGACACCGCTTTCGTACCGCAGACAGAACTCCACCCGCAAACCTTCAACCTGGAATGGAGGCGCCAACACGAGGTGGAAAGCAAAACAGTCAGTTTCACCATCACTGGACCCGGGCATGTACTCCGCTAAGAGGTCGAAATGGCTCTGCCAGCTGTCCAGAGTAACACGGACATAGACGGCCTTGTGGAAGCTGAGGTTAAGCACGCGAACGATGCCACGGATCGTGGTGGATCCAGGAAGCAGCACGATGCGCTCCAGCTCTACCTTCTGCTGGTGAAGTCTCACCTCCATGTCCTGGTGCAACGCTGGGATATTAAAGAGGCACGAGATGTAATATTCCTCAGTCTGTCTGCCATCCAGCCCTGATGAATCCCGGTTGTCGTACTCTTTCACAGAAACTAGGTTCAGACCAAAGGCATCCGCAAACGACACCTTTCTTCGTACGGCTACCGGCGGAGGCTCAGGTTCCACCTCCTCGGATTCATCTCCAGAACTTCCCTCTAATACCCGGGCCACCGTTTTCTGCAACTTACCATTTTCCTTGCTGTTTTTCATTATCAAGTCCTTACAGATGGGAGGCTCCAGGTTGCAGGAGATCATGGAGAGTACAAGCTCTTCCTCAGACATGCCCGGGTACTGCTGGATGGAAGTCTGAACTACACTGACCGCCTGAAAACCTCTCTGACAACGTGTGACTAGGCACAGAGCATCAGGTTGCAGCTGAACATTGTGTGGTTGCCATGCATAAAAATAGCTGCGGGTGCTACTGAACTGTCCTGGTCTTCCTGTTCACTCGTGTCTGGTAGACGTGGGACACTTTGATGTGTTCATGTCGTCTGTTGAACTCTGCTGAACCTGATAGCTTGGATAAATGTCCTTGAATTATATTTGTGTATCCGTACCGAAACAACACAATGCTTCTGTTTAGAAAGAGACTGGGGCTAGTTGTCACATGGGAAATTGGCTCAAGTGCTTGTTTCTGTATTTTAGTCTCACTACTGAGAGCAATTTTTGTGAACTCTGGACTTTACAATGGTTTTGCAATGGTTTAACAATGAGCATATTTTGTTATGTCTGTTGGATAAGCAAACAAACAAATAATATTGACCACATTGTCATTACATTCAGATAATATGTGACGCTGGAGTATGGGTCAAAATTATCGATTTTTCTTTTTTCCAAAATTATTTGGATATTAAGTGAAGATCATGTTCTATGAAGATATTTAGTACATTTCCTACTGTAAATATATCAAAACTTAATTTCTGATTGGTAATATGCATTGCTAAGACAACTTTAAAGGTGATTTTCTCAGTATTTAGATTTTTTTGCACCCTCAGATTACAGATTTTCAAATAGTTGTATCTCGGCCAAATATTGTCCTAACAAACCATACATCAATGGAAAGCTTATTTGATTATTGAATGTCAAAAAAATGTCCCTTATGTTTTGTTGTCCAGGGTCACATATAATGATAATATGTCAGGTTTTGGCAAGTTGTCATGGTTTTTTTTTAATACTTTTATACAATATTAATTAATTAATGATTATTTCCGATGGCCAGATGTTTTGTTTTATAGTTTATATGTTGACTGCGGCTTAAATTGTTTGTATTAGTTTTACTGTTTAAATTTGATTTTAAATATTTTGAAATAATTTTTAAATACATACCATATAAGATGGATTTTATTACATTTATTACGCTCATCTCAAATGATTATGAGTGTTTGATATATTTATAGGTGTAAATTTTTATTTTTTTTAGAAAATCAAAATCAGGTAATTTATTAGTTTTGAAATTTCTTAAATACATATTAAGATAGATTTTATTATATTTCGAACAAATGTATTTTTTTTTATCAAATAATTGTCAGTGAGCAACATTGTGACAACTTACCCCATATGGTGACAACTTGCTTTGGTATGGCACATGTTGTCACACAAGATCAGTTTGTGTTCAATAAATTGTATTTTTTTATGTAGCCTAGCGATGAGAGACTTTCTGTTTATTCATGGGCTTTTGACTTTTATTGCATGGTTATTTAAACAATGGTAGATTCTTATGAGAAAACTTTTGCATTCAGTGATGTGCATCATTACAATTGACCACTAGGTGGCAGTGTCTAATCAAAGTTGTGTGCACACTGTTTGTGTCTTTGAGAACCAAAAGTGGATTCCAAAACTTTCCAGTAGGTGGCAGCAAATCCTTATGTTTCATGCCTGTTTCGTCAAAATGATTTTTCTCTCTAAAATCCATATACAAAATGCATGTGTTTTTGATTTCTTTGTGATAAAACCAATTAAAACGGTGCATTTTAATAATAAAACATTTTATTTAAAACATGCATGTGGTGAAAAGAATGCATCAAATATGCTATTTCTGATCAATTAACAAAACACCTCTGTTTTGTCCTAACACCCCTGCAGAAACATCTGGCAGATATTTGTTATCAGATTTTAGAGGTGGTAAAATGTTCTAATAAAACCAAGTGAAATGCTATACAGCCTCTTTATTTAAATATGCATGAGCAATATTTTGATGATATGCAAATATACAACTTTAGTTTTTTTTAAACATGACCATCCATCCTTTATACCAAGATAACGCCACAATATATAATAAAAACAGTTAATTCAGACACAGACAGGGATAATTAATCCACAAAGGGAAACATGATATTATCAATCTTTGATCGTAAAATAATCCCCATTTTATTCATATGAAAATTTCAAGGCAGTGTCACAGTTACAGTACACATATAAAGCATAACTCACTATTACAGTATGTGTAAAAACTAAAGAGCTATAGTAATTCAAACACAGAAATATTTAAAAGCAAACATTATTTCACAACATCAATTCATCATTCAAATAAACAATATTTATATAAGAAAAATGATGATCTACAGTTGTTCAGCTTGAGGTGCATTTAAATAAACCTGGGATGTGTGAACTGACCAAGTGTTAATACATTTCATATTCAGAGAAATAATGCTTCTTAAAAAACTATATATATATATATATATATATATATATATATATATATATAGCTTGAATTTATTTCAAACAATTAAGGAAAATAAAAAAACTACAAAGAAAACAAAAGGCAGCACACAAGAATTCTCAAGTGTTCCTTTGTTTTCACCAAACTGATCTTTTCTTTATTTGTTTTTTATCCTTTTAACATTTTTAAAATGACACTCAATGACTTATTTTATTCATTCATGAATACTATAGTACATAAATATGTATACTTAATCACAAACACTGATAAATATGAATTTAACAACAAAAATAGGGACCGTGATAATAAACTGGTAAATAAAATAAAAGATAGCACTTCACATTCTTGTTCCTCGTCTCCTCAGCAAATAAAACTACTCATATTGTTGTCTTCTTATTAGTATATTTAAGACTCTCGATAAACAAAACAAACTTTTAATGACTGTATTGTTTACCCAGCAGGTGGACATGACGTCACGTGGGGTCGCAGTACGCCAAAAAATAACAACATGCACGTCCGCGCAAGTGCCTCCCCGCATTCTAATAAGCTAGTCCCCCCCTCCAAAACTCGGCCGATACATTGCGATGTATTGAATCGAGATACAAAAAAACAAGCCGCCGCTTCGCATTGCGCGTCATGCGAGCGCATTCAAACAGGAGTCGGTGTTACCCGGGCGTTTTTTTTACTGTTGCATCGGTAATAACAGCAGCACACTGACTGAAGACAGCAGCGTCTTGCGACTCCGAGCGGAGGAATATCAACAGCGCGTGTTGTGCGTTTGTTTTAAGCGCTTTTTCAAACCACCGACTCGTAAACACGCCAAACTTTGCATCCGCGAAGGAGATACATTGACTTCTTTTTGGTGAGTTTCCACGTTTATGCCTTTTTTATACGAGTTTGACTTAACTGAGAAGTTGCAGACGGCTTGTTTGGTGCTTGTCGGATGGTTTATTTGTTGTTTTGACAGTGTTTGTGTTGTTTGAGAGTTTGAGAGAAGTCGGTACTGTGATTCTGTCCTTATAAACAATAAACATTTAGTGACAGTTTTGACATTGGATTGTTGTATGTGTTTTCATACTCAGGAACTTTTGTTGTGTTTCTAACAGTGTTTATTTGAGCATCTTAGTTTTAAAACAACCTGTGTGAAACGTTAACATGCATTACTTTGTTATTAACGATAATAACACTGCGATTTCTTTAACAATCGATCTATTTAACAGTAAAAGATTTTATTACGGGATAAAATGTAAATATGTTGAATAGTACACGATCTATAATTGATTTAACTACGTTCACAGCTTGTACAGTTATTCTCAAATGATTGTGAGTGTTTAGTATGTTTTACATTTTTTGTTAGTTTCTAAAAATGAAATCAGGTAATGTATTAATTTTAATACAATGTTGTAGTTCAGTAATTTAGTTTGGGTGTGTTTTACAGCTTTGTGATTTTGCATTAAATTTAGTATTGTCAGATTAGTTAAAAAACACTAGCCTATTTGAAAATGACTATATATGTAATTTAACATATGTGTGTATATATGTGTATATATTAGATTTAATTATAATTATTATTATTAAGGTTAACATTAATCTTACCGTGGTTGCTTGCTCCATTTCCATAATCCAGAGTGAATTCTTCATTGCTTTAGTGCTGCTCACAGAAGCAGCAGTGAGTGTCAGGACAGTAAGGTTGATGTATTGGAGTGTTAATGGACAGCACTCCTCTTAAGACTCAGCTACATCTACTGCCAGTGCAGTTTCAGTGGGTTCAAGGGATCTGGGACTAAATCAATAGGGTACGTGACTTTGTTTTTTTCTTCTTTTTTTTAACCAAGGTGTATAGTATTACAGCTCCTATGGTGGCTGTGGTTAGCTCTGAGAGTTCTGGTTGCAGAAGCACCTCAGTTTCACTCCGGCAGCTGTGCAGGTGAAGTGCAGGTGTGCATCACGGCGCTTCGTCACTCAACGCCGTGTCGCTTCAAAGAGGCCGTAATAGCAGTAGTAAAATTTCAAACACACACACACACGTTCACACACACACCTCGGCAGCTCCAGACGTGCTCTGTAGACGTGAAGCCCGGCCCTTTGTTAGCCCCACGCAGTTCTTCCCAGGTGATTTTAATTAGCAGTGTTTCAATGAGCGTGATGTTTCACGTACGACACGTGGAGGGAGGGAGGCACGGCTGACCCGCGACAGGAAAGAGGGGCCTAAATTCGAATTATCCTGAAGTTTTTGTAGTCGCAGCCTGATTACGGCATTCATCATCAGCTGGGGTGTGTGCAGTGCACTGCACTGCTTTGCGTTGAAAAAGAAAAAGATCCTTTTAAGATTAATGTGTGTGCATTGAGTAAAATAAAATCATTCGTCTGAGTTAAGATGCCAGGGCGAGCTGAATGCTTCTAGGTTATGCCTTTAGTCGTATTGAGAGTAACGTGGGTGGGAGTGGGACTGTTTCATTGTTTGAAATCATGAGTTTGATTCATACTTTTTTCTTTCATGCACTCTTAAAAACAAAGGTTCTTCTATGAAGAACCTTGAACATCCATG
>NC_133364.1:8620626-8675626 GCF_049309525.1 Garra rufa
AAAAAAATCAAAATACTGAGAAAATCACCTTTAAAGTTGTCCAAATTAAGTTCTTAACAATGCATATTACTAATCAAAAATTACATTTTGATATATTTATAGTAGGAATTTTACAAAAAAATCTTCATGGAACATGTTCTTTACTTATTTTCCTAATGATTTTTGGCATAAAAGAAAAATCAATAATTTTGACCCATACCATGTATTTTTGGCTATTGCTACAAATACACCCCAGCGACTTAAGACTGGTTTTGTGGTCCAGGGTCACATATGTGTGTAAAAATGATTTTAAAAATTCTTAAAAACATATATGCTGTCAGTACAGTAGAAGCAAATACTGACCTTCTAAGTGGAATCTCTGAGGACAATTCTGTTAGCAACAGAAAAAAAAAATCTGTTTATTTGAAACACGTTGTGGAAAAACAGAGGATTTGTGACAGTAACGTCTCCTGACAGGCGTATTAGGCTGCAGAAAGAGCATCGGGCCCGAGGCTGCGGGCATATGGTGCTGCCTTCTGCTGGCATCGCTCTAGAACAAGTTGCAACACTGTGGCAGGGTCACGACGGGCTCAGGTTTGTTCCTCCTGCCCTCTCTAAATAATAACAGGGCAAATTAATGCTCCCTTTGTCTTTGACAAGGGCAGAGTGAATATTTTTAGTTGGACTCTTTGGCCTGAATTGTTGTTTTCTTGGTTTTGCTTCATGTTGTTGTTATTGTTGAGTTACTGAGCTGACGTTACGAGTTAATGTGTTTGACCTTCATGTTTCTCTATTGTTTTAAAAGAATGTCTGATTGCTGTGCTTGACATTTAATTTGTATAACAAAGTATTTTTTTATGCTCACAAAAGTACTTTGTTATTGCCATATTTTTTTCCATATGGTAACAGTAATATAATGATTTTTTTTTTTAACTGTAGTGTTGTTTTTGAGGACATGCTCTATAGTTGCATGTAAAACATGTTTTTTTTGTTAGGATTAGTGCAAACAATTTACTTTTTTTTTTTTTTTACATTTATGTGACCCTGGACCACAAAACCAGTCATAAGGGTCAGTTTCTTGAATTTGAGATTTATATATCATCTGAAAGCTTAATAAATAAGCTTTCCATTAATGTATGGCTTGTTAGGGAATATTTAGCTGAGATACAACTATTTGCAAAATCTGGAATCTGAGGGTGCAAAAAAAAAAAATCAAAATATAGAGAATTTTTTGTACAGTATATGTACAGTATATTTTCATGGAACATGATCTTTACTTAATATCCTAATGATTTTTAACATAAAATAAAAATTTATCATTTTGACCCATACAATGCATTTTTGGCTATTGCTACAAATACACCTGTGCTACTTAAATTATGTTTATGATAATCATTCAGCATCATGGTATATATCAAAACACCATGTTATGACCAACTTTTTACCACAATTTTACCATGTTGCCTCATCTGTTGTAAGAGCTCATGCAGAATTCAAGTTTTATCATTATTATTATTAATATTTTATTGGCAGTCTTACAATATTAGCTTATATGCATCTTAAACATGGTAATCATGCAGTAGCATGGTGAATATCAAAATATAATACCATCATTGTACCATGGTACCACTAGAGTTTTTGTAAGGGTTAGTGTAGAATAATTTGATTTTATTATTAATATTGATATTATTTTCTTATTTATTTAAGCCGCAGTTAATGAATATGTTAATCATTCAGTATGCATCCAAATACTACAGTATTTCCTTCTGTATCATTAATATAGCACAGTATTGCCACAGTAATTTTTGTAAGGTTTTTGTGTCGATTAATCAGATTTTAGATCTTTATTCTAGCCTTTACATTTGTCTAACACTAATATGTGACCCTGGACCACAAAGCCAATCATAAGGGTATATTTTTTAAAAACTGAGATTTATACATTATCTGAAAGCTGGATAAATGAGCTTTCCATTGATGTATGGTTTGTTAGGTCAATATTTGGCCGAGATACAACTATTTGAAAATCTGGAGTCTGAGGGTGCAAAATAATCAAAATATTGAGAAAACCACCTTTAAAGTTGTCTAAGTGAAGTTCTTAGCAATGCATATTACTAATCAGAAATCAGAAAGTTTTGATATATTTGCGCTAGGAAATTTACAAAATATCTTCATGGAACATGATCTTAATATCCTAATGATTTTTGGCATAAAAGAAAAATCCATAATTTTGACCCATAAACAAATATACCTGTGCTACTGTGGCTTTGTGATCCAGTGTCACATATGCAGCACAATTTAAGAGTGTGCACCAATAGGAATCAATACTGAAACACAAGCATCCTTTCTGAAGTGTAGCTCTGACTTGGAGTATGTGTTCAGGGGCCTGTGGGAATGTGTGCCATTGTTGTGTTTGGTGCTCAGGGATGTCTTTTAGACTGCGGAGGGTTAATTAATCTCCCTCTGACTCCCTCTTTGTCTTTGATAGGGCCACTTACAGCATATGGCTAGAGCAATACAATAGTTTATTTTTATGATATTTGATGAGTGGTTTTTAATTTAGATTGTCACTTCTGGCAACCAGCAGGGCAGATGGTGTAGATTTGAATGCCCATCAGAGCCTAAACACCCTCCAGGCAGCTGTTGCTAATAAACTTTTTTTTCCCCCTTGTTTTTTCCCCCTCCGCTTTCCCCCCACGCAACACGTTTTAGGTCAAGAGGAGTCAAACCTGTTACAACACCTGTTTCTGCATATGTAAATCTGTTGTTTTGTCATTTCATTAAACAAGAAAAAAAAGGCAGCAGTCCCTTGTGGTTGCAAATGCGACTGGCATCGAGCCCACTTGGCAGGGTGAAGACAGCGAGGGGAGGAGGGAAAGACACGTAAAAGACAACTGCGGTTTGTGTCACACGACCGCAGGGCCGTCGGATGCCGCTTTAGTGTGAGGATGCTTTCCGAATGGGAGAATACAGCCCCCCCCTTCTTTGCTTTTTTTCTTTTTCCGGAAGTTGGAACCTGGCACAAGTGTGGCTGGCACACGCTCCCATTCAACCCCCACCGCCGTATTCCCATTGCCCTCTCATCATGCCGTGATGTCAGAGCTCCTCCGAGCCACATGTGCCGGTCCCGTGTGTGCACTGCCTTTGGGGCTAATTGCCCCAGCCCCCCTCCGTAAACCACTGGTGCATGACCATTTTAACCTGAAATGCATCTTCGTACCTTCATATACATTCCCTTTCGCCCACACTTTTCCAGCCATTTCTGGGGTAAGCTGTGGGATTTGTGTTGTAATCCCATCTGTGTACGCAGGATGCAACAAATAAGGCATGAAATTAGAGGTTATTCCTCGGCTTTGAAGATTACTGTCATCGTTGTGGCAAATGCAGCTTTGTATGCTGCACCGTTCCAAGCGTCCATCTTACCCCTACCTGGGTGTTGGCCGTTGATCCGCAAGCTACCCTGGGTTTGCCTCGGACGGCCTCCTGTTTAAGGGTCCCCGTGGTGTGCTAATCTCCCCGGGCCGCCGAGGTATCCTTCCTGTGATTTAGCGCCTCTCCGCGAGCCTCTCCGGAGCGCCGCGCCATCCCTCTGTGATAGGGAAGTTCATTAGGGATGTGCCTTTGATGGGCCAGCTTTTCATGTGACGGCGCTCTCAAATACCTTGATGTAGAAGCTTAAGAAGCCATTGTGCCGTGAGCGCGTCTTATTTAGATCTGCATAGTAAATCGACCCGAGTAAATACGGGAAGAAGCAGATGGAAGCAAGGAGATAAGGCCCAGACGAACAATCGCATTTGTATTTTGTTATGATGTTGACAGCAGCTAAAATTCACTAATCTAGCGCCACTGATCTGCATTTCAAAGAAATCTCATTTAGCAGCAGGGAGGATAAAGTTCTTTTCATTGTGGTCGCGCTTCTTTTTTTTTTTACTTGCATTCTTCGTTAATTTATCTGCCGCAGATTTAACGTTGGGCCGGGCGCGAGCATGCTGCATGTTGCAAAGGGGATCTTAAATACCCTGAAAGCGGTAACGTCTAGACTGTGAACCGGGGGTAATTACACGTCCGCTGATGAATGGAGGGAGTTTGAAGACTCATCTTTGTTCGGGGGGCCTGAATTGCTTGACTAGCACTGATAAGGGCCGTTCGGCCCTCAGTCAAAATATATTACGCTGGCTTCCACCTCCTAACACGGGAATGGTATTTACTTGAAAAGGTAAAAAATTATTGTGTACTGTAATCTGACTTGTTCGCATAATGTCTTCTTTCATCCGCACACCCAGCAGAGGAACCGGAGATGTAGTCCTGCCCTTGATTTGAAATAGTTTATCGCGACTTTGTAAATGTAAATATCAGACAGTGGCATTAGGACAACCTCTGCTAATGCAGAGTGCGTGTATATAATTTGATAATATTTAAAGATCTCGAATTGAAACGGGTCCGCTATTGTGTAAACCCATCACCACGGGGTCACACAAACTAATAACATCGGAAAAGTCGATTTAAATGGTGAGTTTTCACACTCCACAGACATCGCGGTATTAACACAAACTCGGAGGCAGTTGGAAATGAACGGGACGTTAGCGCTTTTCCGGAATGATTATTCTGAGCTTTTTATATCGCATTTCATTTTCACAGTTTGTGTACACGTGCATGCGCACAAAAAGCACAGACTGAACAGTCTTAAATCTAATTTTGATAATAAATCTCTCATTCAAATGTTGACTGAGCTGGTGAGCTTAAATATACACTATTTGTGCTCCTAAACCGAACGCACTTCCAGAATTACGAACGCCATATACGTGCACGTGTAATTGAGCGCGGAAGATGTGTATCTTAATACTCGGGCTAATAGACAGTTTGTGCTATTTCCTCCAAACACTCTCAGTTTGTAACACCTCCTCAAACACAGGCAGTTAAAGTAGTGGCGGGTTTGTGTTTGCAGAAACGCTCTCCTAAGCAAACCCCCTCCTCTTTTTGTACAGTTCAGGGAGCACATTCCACGGGATCCTGAAGTTGTTAGTTGCCTACAGGGGTCTTTGGAATTCTGGGACAGAGAGAATCCGAAGCCATTCGGCTGGTTTGTGTATGTGTGTGTGTCCCATACTGTAGCTTCACAACTCTACTTTTCAAAAAAAGAAGAAATATGTTACAACTTGCAGTTTTTTCAAAAATGAGGTGAACTGAGCTGCACACGCTCATTTAGTTGAACATATCTGTGAGTGTCAGCAAAAAAAAACGGCAGAAGCCTCGATGGAAAGTTTGATTTATGCTCGGTTAGTTTTAACCTGCCAGGCATGGCAAGCTGTTTCGAGGGCAAAACATTTTCCCTCATTTCTGACGCATATTATTATTCTGGGTGTGATGTGTGTCAGTCTGAATGAAACGCGGATGAAGGTATCGAGGAGCGTTTAAAAATTTACAACTGAAAAATTTGCTTTCTGAATAAGGTATAATATCTTTCTTTGTTTGTTTTCTGACAGATTCTCTCATACTTGGACTCGGCTCTCCCAAACAAACGGACATCAACTGAAAGTTTCCCCTCAGGGTAAGATCGAAAAACACAGCTTCTCTTGTACTTCTGTCAACACTTTCATCTTTTTGGCAGATGCACTCTTTGAAAACGAGATAAAAAACTAGAGTGTGATCGTACGCAAGTGCGGCACGTTGACGTGAAACGAGCCCACATCCAGTTTTTTGATTGACCTGTCATATTGATGGACTGTGACAGACTTTGTTGTAATTATTTTGCCGTGAAGATGAAAAACGCTCGCATGACACAAACAGTAAACCTGGTCTGTCATTGAAGTCTCCCTAAATGTCACTGACAGCATGCTTACACTGTTATTTTTTGCTGTTTTGCCACCTCTAAAGGTAATATGCAAAACAAATGCATGCCTCAAGGAAAAAAATATGTATGTTTACACGTTTCCCATTCTGTGTCGGTCAGGATGAGACCTGGTATGGCCGTTGCTCATAGCGCAGCAGGAGTACTCTGAAACCAAGGCGAAAGCGGTGAGTAAAAGCAATCTTTAAAGTGCTAATTTGCATGTTCGGTCTGTCTGTCTCGGCCATAATTGATATGTCCTCTCAAAAATCACTTCCATTATATATTCCATCAACCACATCCTGAGAGGAGCGTTAATAACGAGGAGTCCGGGGACCTCTTAAAGATTCTCGATGCATCATGATAGTCGAGAGAGTCCACTTAGTTTCCGACGGCCTTGACGGTTGTGGGGTTTCACGTTAAAGCCAGTTGAAGTCAAGATAAATGTATTGTGGTGCATAACCCAGAAGGTAAAGGTTTGAAGCATGTTGTCCAGCTCACTCCAGTGAAACCCTGATGATGGTTTTGTCACCAAGTAAGTGAAAAATGTGCATAAGGAATCCCACTGTCTGTAAGAATCTGACTGCTGATTATTGTGGTCACCGTCATTAGCGATGTAGACATTGCCAGACAGGCAGCTACAGTTGCGAAGGGTGAATGAGGGAAACCTGCATCTATTCAAGGTAGATCAGGCAAGTTTAGGTCATGTTTGATCATTTGAGAGAGATTTGTTGACTTTCTAAGGGTCCTGATAAGGTACCCAGTTGCTATTATAATTTTTGTTCTAAAGGGATAAAAAAGGAATCAAAAAGGAAAAACTGGAACACAGTAGGAAAAATGGTGAAGAATGTTCTGGCCAATCTTCTACATATAATGAATGGGAGGAAAGCACTATACAACTATATAAAAATAGTGCCTTGACTCATGTTGTATATTCCAAGCAGATTAAAAATTACTCAATAATCTTTTGCAACAAACAGATCACAGGTTAAGTGACAATCTATTAAAAGATGATGCCTTTAGATGCAACATGTAAAGTTTAATCACAAAATAAGTGTGAATGAAATACATTTTTTTTAATGGTTCCCTGAAACTTTATTGTTGCAGCCTGTATTCTCATTCATTTATATGGAGAAGAGTCCAAAGTACATTTTGGAACATTTTTCCATTTGAGTTCCATGGAAGAAAGTAAGTAATACAGGTTTGGAATGACTTAAGGTCATGAGTAAATGGTGGCTGAATTTTTGGCCATTTTTTAGTAAAATGTCCCTAATTAGTATACAAATAATGATTATGCTAGAGAAAAAAGCTTTGGAAGATAGGTCAGCACCTAATCTATGGGTGATTTTTGGATGAATCGGTTAGTGCACTTGCATTAATATATAAAGTTTCACATTGCGCTAGCAATAACAGCCCACGCTTTGCTGCCGATTTGCTAAACTCAGCGGAGTCCAGCGCTCAGCTTGGCTCTGTAGAGAAGCGTCCATCAGTGAGGCTATTCCAAGCCATTACTCTGCCTTTGAGGTGCGGGACTGATTAAAGTTTGCATTTGCTGAAGAGGTTGGGTGGCTTGGCTTCAGGCAGGGGCTGAAATCCCCAGAAGTCACTGCCTCACAAGGCTAAGCAAAACCCAGCTCTCTCCCCACCTTAAAGAGATTTGAATATTAGTTTTTAATTTGACGAGTATCCACTTAAATCTTCAAAGATGAACTCTTAAAGCATATCTGTTCTGGAACAGAAGTCCTCTGATCAGTGCGTAAAAAAAGTATAATTGCCGGCCAACTTCACACCGCCAATGCACACACATTATAAAATCTACAGCAATTAAGCATATCTCACCCGAGTTTAAAGACGAGGGATGGCGTTGCTCACTCCTCGCTTGGACGGCCTAGCGCGTACTTCGCTTTGAAAATTGATTTCTTGTTCTAGTAGAGCGCCTGCCATTTCCATCTAAAATGGCTCGGAGAGAGCTCTTCCACTCCCAGGAGTCGAGAGTAGCCTCCATGGGGCTTTGCTCTGGACACTCGGAGCCGAGAGCTCGGAAGGATATCAAAGAAAACCGGGCTTCGTCTCCATTGGAAGGTCTCATTGTGTGGCTGATTTGGGATTGGAAAGGGAAGGTGGTTGGGGACGGAGATGAAGCGAAGCCCGGTTCCTCCTAATCTTTATCCCCCATTAACCCCCAGAACCCAAGCAGCTCCTGGGATCAGGTCACTGGTCAATCCCCCCATTTCGATCGAATATTTTAAACTTAAGACTTTTTATGATGGATGGAAAAAAAATAGTTCAGGCCATCAGAGGTTCATGGTTTTGGTCTTTCTCTTCGTCTTAAACTCTCTTCGCTTCATTGTTTTGTCTCCGTATTAGAAAGAAGGATTTTTTTTGGATTCTGCCCAACTTTCCATATTCCCGTTAAGCTTGGTTTGGGAAAGGGCTCATGAAGCCATGCTGTGAGCAAATTGGACTTTGAGTAGCTCCTTGTCTTGCCCATTCACACATCTTTTATTCCTAAACGTGATAATAAGAGGTTTGCAAAGTAAACTCATTCCTTTACTTCCAGATAAAAGCGAAAACCTACATGCTAATCTTTCCTCGGTGGCATCTAGACAGCTTTATTTACTCACATCCCAAAAGACAGAAGAAAACAAATCGAGGCTGGTTTGAAAAATAGAGCAGGAGTTTGTAGAGAATGGACAGTTGCCCCAAGAATAGAGTTACAAAAGAGAGTCTGCCATCATTCCTGATAGAGGAGACAGACCGAGTCAATGAGGTTATTGATCCGGCAGGAGTGCTATGCTAATCAGCCGTCTGAATGGGCCAAGAGTCAGTGTCCTTCACTCCGACTTCTACTTGGTTTACTGGTCTTTTTAGTCTCTCAATACATGCCCAGCAAGTCTGATATGCAGGTTTATTGTCTAGAAGCTATAAGTGCTGGAATGTTGTGAAACGAGACCCTCTTTTTGACATCAGAGCGGTCTGACACAAGTCTGACCCTGGCGGTCCAGGTGGCGGGAATTAGTCAGACGCTTTCCTTGCAGGTGATCATGTCCAAATGCATTGGTCTCACGTCGTCTCGTCCCTCTGCGTGTCGCCTGGAGTATATTTTGAACTCCCCGTGCGGTCATGAAATGGATCACGGTGTAGAATAGACATGGGTGGATTAGGAATGAATGAGTGCAGATTGAATATATGAGAATGTGAGTCCAATTACCAATTTCTGCCAATTCCGTTGTTACGGATGTGTGTTAAACAACCACGAGTCAGATTAGAAACTTATGTTCGAACAATTGTCACATCAACTCCAATTGAGTTGACTAAACTAGGATTATGACACGAAACATGCGATGGAAGCTGCCATTGGTTTCATGCAGCCAATTTATTTAGAGGCTTTGAACCAACCGAGTATGAAGGATTTCGGCCTCCTGTGGAGTTGTAAGACGTAGATTATGTGAATAATTGGCCACAAAAAGGATTAATTTAAATGTAAATTAGATTAAATTAGCTTAGTCTTATTTTTGTGTGTGTTTTATAAAATGTGATTCTTCTCAGAAGAATTGCAGGATTTCAATGCATTTCTCGCATTTGATATTTTACATAAACAGCTAATGTTATTTTCGTCGGAGGGAAGAAATCTTATACGTTAACAGAGCTCTCCCCCGCAACGCTTTGATAGCGCTGTTTTGAAATGCTTTCTCCATTTGAACGCTTTGTCTGGCTTCATTCACAGGAAAAGCATTACTACAAAAGATACAAGCCCACCGCTTTGTTCTTCACGATAATTTGATCGTGGCTTGAAAAGTGATCTTGCGGAAGGAGAGGTACTAGAGCCTGGAATTTGGCTTCCCCGCCACAAACCGCAAGCCTGTACAATCAAACTGTGTCACGGTTACATGCTTTGATAGATGGTGAAACTGTTTGTTGTTGGGACGAGAGCAACCCAATTCGGGTCACATGTCCGTCTCGGACTGGAATGTGTGTGTCGGCGCGACCGCGCTGCCAAATCCGAGAGTCTCTGATTTCTCTCCATGGCGCGCGCTTCACTTTTGTAACCCTCTCTCATGAAAGCCGTGCCTCTGGGCCAATTCTGCGGTCACACTACCTGATTCTGAGGCTCGTGGAGTGATGTTGAGTGCTGAAGCCAGAGGGAGTCATGTGAGAGAGATTCCGTCTGCATAAACATGCCCTTCTTCTTCTACGAGAGAGACCAAACAGACAGGGCGTCCCTCAGCCCACCTCACCTGTGAAGGCTTTTCAAATCTCTTTCACTCTCCTTTCCTGTCTGTCTCCCGTTTCTTTTCCTCTTGTACTTCTCCAGCTGTTTCCTTCAAGTCCCGATAAATGAAACTCTCTCAGAGAGCAGATTCTTTTTCCATTATTTGGGCTGGTGAGGAGGAATTAAGTTAAGCTCTAATGACAGCATTTGTCGATTACTGTCGATAACTGGAGAAAAAATAATTTAGACATTTTTTTAAAGGTAAAAATCTGTGCAGTCAATGTCAAAATGCACACTTTGCAAAAGTATAGTCACCAATTCAGTTGCTGGATTTGTTGGAATTCATTTGAATTGGAATTGGAACTGGAACTGGAACTGAAATGGAATTTGATTTGGAATTTGGAATTTGAATTAAATTTGGAACTAAATTTGGAATTTGGAACTGAATTTGGAATTTGAAATTTGAATTGAAGTAGCAAACAAGATCCAGAATTGCAATTTGAATTTTATTCTGAAGAAGGTTGAATAAAATTATTGTAAAATTCATGTAACTGTTATTTTTTTTAGTAGGAAAGCCAAGAAAGAACTTTTGAATGTTGGTTTAACAGCCTTGTTTGAAAGTTTGTGTAAAAAGCAAGATGCATTGCTGTCATTTTGATTTTTGTGTGTGTGATTGTGTTTTTATGAATTGGGCGATGATTTGAATTGAGTTTCGGTTTAAATCTAAATGAATTCCACAGATGTTCTTGATCGACTTTCATGTAAGTAAAATTTGTTTTGTTTAGTCTTCATCTTCACTTCTTTCTCGTCCTGTTCCACTGCTTTTCCATTTGTTTTCTCTTAATATTTCTCTCCTGCTTTCTCCAGACCTATTTTCATCACTTAATTCTCTCTTTCTTTCATTCATAGCTTTGCTCCCCCTGTTATTAGATGACTTTCTCTTTCTCTCTCTGTCTATCTTGCCTGTCTGCGGCATGTTGCACCACTCACTCACACACACACACACACACACACACACACACACACACACACACACACACACACACACACACACACACACAGAGCTGGATGCAGACTGACAGTGCTGCCACAGGACTGATTGAAACTCGTGTCTCAAAGTTGCTAATGCTCACTGAACCATTTTATTGAAGATAAAGTAAATAAAATAGCTTGCCTTATGAGAATTCACTGAAACAGACCAGAATGATCTAGAAAACACACTCGCACGGATGGTGAGCAGACGCTCCTCTGATTGGTTCTTAGATTCCAGCCGATTAGCTGGGATGAGCTGCTTTCTAGAGGTATGGGAAAGCTAGGAATTTCACAAGTTCAATGTTTTTTGAGAGGCCCGAGAGAAAGCAAACGGCTCAATTTAAATCTCTTTCTAAGGAATGACTTTTATAAATATACTTGAGCCATATACCACAGAGCTCGGCCCTTGCTGGCAGGTGATGTAACCCAGTGTTTCTGTTTACTTAGTTTTAAGTAGTTTTGAGGGACTTTACAGCTTGTTGGTGCTACACAAGTCATTTCATGAACGGCACACAGATGTTTTTGATGTTTTAGGCTGTCCACAGAAGGATTTTCACCACAAAGTGTAGATTTGCACTGTACTACAACGTATAAAAAAGATCCTGAAGGTAAATTCTGGTAGCTGGTATATGTCCACTTTTCATAATCCAATCAGTTCCTGATATGTGACCCTGGACCACAAAACCAGTCATAAGTAGCATGGGTATATTTGTAGCAATAGCCAACAATACATTGTAAGAGTCAAAATTCTAAATTTTTCTTTTATGCCTAAAATCATTAGGATATTAAGTAAATATAATGATCCATGAAGATATTTTGTAAATGTCCCACCGTGAATATACCAAAACTTAATATTTGATTAGTAATATGCATTCCTAAGAACTTTGGACAACTTTTTTTTTTGCACCCTCAAATTCCAGATTTTTAATAGTTGTATCTTGCCCATATATTGTCCTATGCTAACAAACCATACATCAATAGGAAGTTTATTTATTCAGCTTTCCGGTGATAAAATTGACACTTATGACTGTTTTTGTGTTCCAGGGTCATATATATTAAATATTGTGAATGCCATTGCATATTAACTTTAAAGGCAGCATGATGTTAAAATTTGACTTCAACATCATAGACTATTCTTTGTGATTCAATCAAATCCTGAATCCACAAAGTCCTGATGTCTTTTAAACCTCTAACTGTACCTCAGTTTAAATCTGAATTAGACAAGAAAGTGAAATGACATCCTAACAGCATTTTGCAGTTAACATAGACCACAGGCCTTGTCTCGGATTCGATCCGTACAGGTTTGTCTGTCTTTTGACTGCATCTTGATCTGAATGAACAGCAGCAGGTTTAAACACCGAAGCCGAACAAAACGGGCCACATTCAATAAGATCCTTGTTCCCTTTCAACCTCGTGAAGAATCATCCACGTTCTCTATACATTTACATTTGTCCAAATTTCTATAAAAACCTCCTCCCAGCACAGGATTCTCCCTCGGAAGATAAAGCCAACGTTAGAATGTGATTCCCTTTGGCTTAGAGGAGGTATAGGTGTCACCCTAATACATTAGCATTGTCCTCCGTTATAAATATTCTGCCAGCCCTTCCTCAGTCGGCTGCCTCTGAATGCTGCCACTCGCCGCGAGTATTGTGGAGAGCGCCGGGCCGTTCTGAATCCACTCTGTCTGTCTTTTATCAAACATCCCAACGCTTTGATAGTTTCCTCATATATTTAGTGAATGGTTGGAGAGGAAGAAAGAAAGAGAGAATGAAAGAAAAGAGTTTTTACATTATGTAAATGGCGGAAGGGGGAGTTCGTCTCTAATCTCTCGCACGCTCATCACGGCAGACGTTTGCATTCCGTGATACTGCCCTCCTGGAAACCATTGTTGGGATTTCTAGCCCCGTTCCAGCCCGGCTCAATGCCTTTTAGAGGATTTTAATACACACGCCTTTCCTCGCAACGACGTTTACAAGCCGCCGTTCAATAAAATCTCAAGTACCTCAATGTTTCCTTTGACTGGTCGCAGGCAAAGCATGAAGTATTATGAATGATACAAGAACATAAGAGCGGGTTTGAAAGTGTCTGTGGGTGCTCGCGTTGTATAATGCACTAATGCACTTGCACACAGAGTCCAAAAATAATTTTTAACTGTAGAGCGGGTGAATTCAGAAAGTTTACCCCCCATTATTTCACACCGGCTGTGAAACTGTGAAACTTTAAAGTGTTTGAAACTTATGTTACCTCTGTAATCTAATGTATTTATGATTGAAATGGTGGAAAATGGAAAAATGTTATTGAAAAATAGGGCTAAAATTCACTTTTTACTAGATAGCTGGTGAATCCAAAAGGTTTGCCTCTCATTATTTCTCACTCACTGTGAAAATGTATTTTGCATGATTTTTTTAAATCTAAAAATAAAGATTTAGCCTGAAATGCCACCTGTTAAACAAACATAAAGAGGCATTGCAATTTCATTCCTTATGGTTACATTTATGGAGGCTTAATGGAAGAGATGTCACAATATTGACTTTTAAATTCATTATAAAGTTGTGGTTATACCAAAGTGGCGATGTACCTTCTCTATAAAAACTCAGAAAAAAGTGCATTGATGTGCCCATTATTTCACACTGACTGTAAAACTTTAAAGTGTTTAAAACTTGTGTTGCATCTTTAGTCTACTGTATTTATGAGGGAAATGGAGGGGAAAAGAAAACTGAAAACTTGAAAAACGTTGTTTTTTTTTTTTTACTTGATGGCTTGGAATTTAGAAAGTTTACCACTTATTATTTCTAACTAGCTGTGTGCCTTATATTTAGTAAAAAAATAATAAATAATTTAGCCTGAAATACCAATTGTTAAACAAACATAAAGAGGCATTGCTATAAATTTGTGGTTAGAGCAAAGTGGCGATGTACCTTCTCAACAAAGAAAATTCTAAAAGTTTTTAACTCTACTTTGAGATTCTGAATAAAAAAAGTGCATTTATGTGCCCATTATTTTACACCGGCTGTTAAACTGTGAAACTTTAAAGGGTTCAAAACTTACTTCTGTAATCTACTGTGTTTATTAGTGAAATGGGGGAAAATATTGTTAAAAATGGGGACTGGATCTTTTCCAAAATTCGCTTTTTACTAGATTGCTGGTGAATTCAGAAAGCTTACCACTCATTATTTCTCACCAGCTGTGAAAACGTATTTTGCATTAATTTTATTCTAAAAAAAATAATAAGGAAATTTAGGTTAAAACACCATCTGTCAAATAAACACTAAGAGGCACTGTGATTCCTATTGGATTAATTTATATTGGCTTAATGCAAGAATGTTGCAATATTGAATGTTGCAGAGGCAGAAACCATAAAGCGTCTTAGATAAACTTAAATTTGTTATTAATAAAAGGAAAAGGAAAAGTATTGTTAATTTTTTTTTCTCCAAAATGCACTTTTTGCTAGATAGCTGGTGAATTAAAAAAGTTTACCACTCATTATTTCTCGCTGGCTGTGAAAATGTGTTTTGCATTAATCTAAAAATAAAAAAAAAACTGCCCGAAATGCTTAATGCTTTAAATATTGCAATATTGAGTTTTGCAGAAACAAAAACCATCAAGTGTCTCGGATAAACTTAAATTCGTCAGAAATGTTCTATTTTTCTAATAAAAAAAAAAAAAAAATCAAATTCAAAAAGTAAAAAAAAAGTCAAGTTTTTTACTCTTCACAAGACGTCTGTGTTTTTGCTTTGGTTGGTATTCACTTTATGAAGGTGCTATAATTTGAATCCTTATATATTTGTTTTATTATAATTATACAATAATGTTGTAATTTGCACATGCAAATTAGCTCATTTTATTGTAAAATCATTCATTTTGAACAAATTTACCAACAATACAAACAATGCATTTATTGCACCCCCTATATTTTCTTACTGACACCCCCTAAGTAGTAAATTTAGTCCTAAATTATGACATTTCGTATCATTCATGTTTGTTGAACTTCTAAGCATGATCTCAAATCAATGCAATTCGTTCTCACAGTTGGATTAAAACCAAATAATGTTGCATTTCTTGAATTTTTAGGCCAACTGGCAAGCAAAGCCAATTTTTAGTTGCATTTGGCGCTTAGGGAGTGTTAATTTTGGACCCTGCGTGTACAAACACACTGTATGTTCGCAAGACCGCCCTTCGTGCTCAACAACAAACTGACAGCTCTAATGCAGGGTAATTATTACCTTTAAGTAGGGATAAGAAAGGAATTGTTGACAGTAAATTGGCTTTTAGCATGCGTCTTGTGCACCTGCGTGTTGATCAGAGACTGTGATACACAGAGGCGAGGCATTTGTGCCAAGAACGCTCTCTCGCAACATATACACACACTTAGTTTGTGCATATATTTGCTGTTTCTCTCTCTTTGTGAAACCACGCATATGTCGACTAATGAGCTTTCTAAATATATAATTTACCCACTTCACCACGAGAACGAGGTGTTTGTGTGGCTTTTTTCCCTCCTCAAATTGTTTCCTTTCATTGCCTTGACAGAATAGAGGATTAGCAGCACAACTGCTAACAACCATCAACGTGTTTTCACCGTTGTGTCACATAGCATGATTTTTTTCTTTCTTTTGGTACCCCCCCTCCCTTTCGCTCCCTTGATTCACAACTAAAAATGAAAAAACAATCGCTTCGACCTCCGGTGGCCCTTTCCAACATACAGTGAGTTAAATGGTTTGTAAGACGTTTAATTACCAAATGGTATAATCATTATTCATCTCATGATTAGTTGTATAATATTAAGTGAATCCCCTCCCTTGAGTCCTGTGTTTCACAGATCAATAGATTTAGAGCTGGAATAAGGGGGAGGATTGGACAAAATATTCCTCTGATGTTTCTTTAGCAGACCAATCTCTCATTTATTTATATAATTAGCTTTCATATATGTTTAATTAAATGCAAATTTAATCGTTCTGGCTACTACACTATATGGTTTAAACAGCATGCAATATTTAATAAAGTGTATAAGTACACAAAAAGCAGTAAATGCATGTTTTAAACAGCATTTAAATGTTAATTTCCAAAAATCACCATTAAAAGTGTTCAAAACATATTTTACTTCCAGAATCTGATGTATTTTTAAGTTAAACGGAACAAAAACAAACAAAAAAATTATTTATATATATATATATATATATATATCTCTATATCTGAAAAGTTGTTTCAGAAATCAAAATAAGTAATGACAAATAACAATTTTATGCACAATAAGACCAAGAATATCTATTAAGAAGGTAAACAGAGTCAATTTTGATCTCATACTAACCCTAATTTTGATAATTTCCACTTTGTAGTGTTTGATGATTACCTAATGTGAAGTGTTGTGAGGTTTGAATGGAGAATCCTTGGTGTGTGCATCACAAAATTATATATATATTTTTAAATGTATATACTATAAATGAAGCCCAGATGCTGTTGAGTACAAGTTTATTAGATGTTCTCATGCTTTTTGGAGATGATCAGATCGCATTAAGATCAGTAGTAGTTAATAGCAGCCAACGTTTTACCTGCAAATGCTTTTTGTCAAAAATGTTCAGGACTGAAACGAGCTGCTTACTTTCCCCTACAGTGCCACCGATTAAATTACGACAGGTGAGTTTTGTTCTGGTTATTCTGATGTAACTCTTTACAGTAGCTTTAGAATCAGCTCGCACACATGCAGGGTCTTACCGTTATTCGCCCTGATGTGTTTTGCTCACTGCTCCGCCGAGTTCCTCTGTCTTTAGTCACCTCAAAGAAGAAATGACAGATTACAGGCTTTTGCCAGAGTACATATCAGTCTGTGGGCTTCCTGGAGATCAAGCCTTGAGGTCAGCGCTTGAGGAATGCCCAGACGCATCACTGGATGGCACTGTTTCCATTTTTTGCTCTCCTGAACCCCCTCGATCAACAGGGTTTGTTTTATGCAGGCTGAGAGCACTTGAAAAGGCAGGAGCTTTAAGAGAGAGCCGAGGGCTGCTCAAAACTCTGTCCCAGAGCAGGAAGCACGAATCCTGAGGAAAAAGATCATACAGGAGTGGGTGGCAAAACCCGAGACTCGAGTGATGGGATGTTATAGTGCAGAAGACTCTCGAGCGAGCTGCACTTTGTTTATTGAAGCAGTCTAATTAGAACTGTTTGTTTTGTTTTTGTCTAAATATTTAAGAGAATATCATTAATAATATTTGATTAGGATTATAAGATTTTATTATCTAGTTTAGCATGTTTAATTGATGCAGTGACAATAAATTTAAGCTTAAGTAGTGTGGTGTGATGTGCACTAGAATAAACAGCAATTGCTAATTGTTTTTTTATTATTATGCACAGCTTTCATAAGCTCATATTAAGTAGTTTAAATATTTGTGCATTTCAAAAATTATTTAGCGCACTGCATGTTTAAAATGATGGTGAAAAGATGTGTTATCTACACTTTCTCTTATATAAACGTGCAAGTTTTAAATTTTTGTTACGTTTTGCATCATCTATTGTCATAAAAATTATTATTTCTTTGTTTTTTAGATTTTTAAATCAAGATATGACTTATTTCTGAATTTCCAGCATTCATCGCTGTGCACATTTTTACAACAGGAATTTTGTGGTTATTCATCCGTTTAAATTAATTAAATTAGATTCCTCTGATGCTGCCAGGCGTTCAGATGATAATTGCATCAACACGCCGAAACATAATAGCGCTCTGAGTGTTTCCAGCGCAGTTCATTTCAATCTAAATCCAGAGCTCCTCTGGTGAGAGAGCGTGTGTTCAGAAGACCCCTCATCTTCATCTGGAACATCTCCTCCAACTTAACAATTTATCAGGGGCCAACTTGTAAAACTGCGGTCGGAGACGTTTTGTTAATGAACCGTTTACAGAATCGTCGTAGCCAAATGGTAGGGCTGATATTTGACATGCTCCAGCTGTGCGCTCCCTCGGAGGAGGGCCGCCGCTGATCCAGCTCGCGATTTTTAGACAAAAGCCTGCTCGGACGCTCCTAGCCTCGTGGTACAGTCGCACCGTCGTAAATAAAGGTGGGAGTGTAATTGAGTGATGTGCGCCGGGGGAACGGCGAGAGATTGAAGGCTGTGTACTGGTAAATAGATAATCACACAAAAGTAAATGGGGTTTTCAAACCTCAATCTACTCCGCCAGCGTGAGCTCGTTTGCATGTTAATCACCGCAGCGATTTCCCTCATCACGAGGAAGTCCGCACTCTTTCATAACCAGCTTTTAATTGCATTTAAAATGTCACAGAGGTGAAACACATGTAATTTAGCCATAACTGTGTCCAAATTAATGGCCTCTACTCAGGCGTTCCATTCAATGGACTCAAATGAGTCTGTCACTTCGGTGTTTTGATCTTTTATTTTTTTTCTTTCCGCCCACTTGGATTTTTATTTATTTGAAATGCATTAGACAGCTTCTGAATATATCTCAGCGAAGCGGCGCATGTCTGTTCGGAGGGTGCGTTATTTTACGAAAAGCATTATTTCCAGGTTATTTCTCTTGAATGCGTTCGCCAGCGTCGCCCGGACGCTAACATGGGAGAGTGGATGAGAATAGACGAGGGCGAAAAAGTCAGCGGACTGGATTTAAAGAAGCCCCAAAAAAGTTTATTTTTCCTTCATCACCAGGTGTTCAAGCACATATAAATTACTGAGATGATGTTTCCATAACAGAGCGGAGGGCACTCCAGAGAGCCAAACCTGCAAAACAGACCTATTTAATTTTTCATAGAGGAGGACCATCAGGAGCAATAAGCCAATATTCTCCTTCCCTTTTTCCAGATGCTTTCTCTAGCCTTGCATCTTTCCAAACCCTAGCCTTTACATTTTTCCAGAAAAAAAGGCGGTTCTGCCGAGACCTACATGAAAGAAGAGAACTGTTGAAATGTTAATTTTACCATCTGCTGTCGAGGCCTGCTACCTTTGTGCGAACGAGTGAGTGTGTGTGTGCGTGTGTGTGTGTGTGTGTGTGTGTGTGTGTGTGTGTGTGTGTGTGTGTGTGTGTGTGTGTATGTGTGTGCACTCTCTCCCTCCGTCTTAAATTCCCAGCGGTTCTGTTCTGTTTTATGAATGTGCTGGTATTTTGGTTGTTTGAAGTTTTTTGGATCTGGGAGTTTGAAAGTCAGACTTAGAAAAACAGAATGCCACAAGACGCACAGAGTGACAAACCGATTATCCTGCCCTCGTAGTCCTGATAGCTCTCGTCCCCTCTGCGTCTTCAAACGGGTGGAGGCTCGTCCGCTTCGGTTTGCATCGGTAGCCTGAGTATCCCAGGAACTTCATGTACCAGTAGCTCAAAAGCATTTCTGCTGTGCAGACACATATTGAGGTGTGGCGTTTCTTGAAAGTCCCATATGAAATTGATTTTATTATTTATTTATATTTAGTCTCTTCCAGGGAAACAGAAAAACATGAATGACTCATACTGCACTGGATAGTTTTATTGTTTTGTCCAAACAAATGCTCTCTAGAAAGCACGTAATATGCATATAGAAATAACTATATATATATGGATGAGAAAATATTCATACATTTTTAAAACATATATATATGTTTTAAAAATGTATGAATATTTTAATAAATATGAAAATGCTTGTATATTTATAAAATATATTCATCAATATTTTAGCTTTCCTGGAAAATAAAGACTGCATATGGAGATAGATTTGTTGGATTATTTCAAATAAATAGATTATGATCCACAAATATATGTAACAAGATTAACAAAAATTAATCAGATTATTCATAAGTGATTTTGCGTAAGTATACATTACCTAAGAGCTGAATAAATCAGCTTTCCTTTGATGTATGTTTTGTTAGAATTGACAACTATTTGAAAATCTGTAATCTGAAAGTGCAAAAAAAATCTAAATATTCTCAATTGCCTTTAAAATTGTCCCAATGAAGTTCTTAGCAATGCATATTACTAATCAAAAATTAAGTTTTGATTTATTTACTGTAGGAAATTTACAAAATATCTTTATGGAACATGGTCTTTACTTAATATCCTAATATTTTTGGCATAAAAGAAAAATCTGTAATTTTGACCCATGCAATGTATTGTTGGCTATTGCTACAAGTATACCTGTGCTACTTATGTTATGTTATGTTAGGTTTTGTGGTGTAGGATTCACAAATAAATCTTAAAGCTTCACAAACATTAATTAAATTCAAATTCATGATTTGCAAATAAAGAACATATTAACAAATATATTTTTATGTCACAAACACAACTTTGCCTGGCATTCATTTGTGCATTTGTACATTGCTGCATGCATTTGTGTATTTTGAAACATTTCTAGTGTCTAGACGCTGACAAATTTACAAATGCCTAGACTCCACCCACCATCTACCCGAGCCAATCAGATAGCAGCCATATTTTGCTGACCAATAGAACAAATGCACCCAAAAGCCATTCACAAATGAATGCCAGACAAAGTTGTGTTTGTAATATAAAGATTTTTGTGACCCTGGACCACAAAACCAGTCATAAGAGTCAATTTTTTGAAATTGAGATTTATACATCATTTGAAAGCTGAATAAATAAGCTTTCCATTGATGTGTGGTTGCTTCGGATAGGACAGTATTTGGCCGAGATGCAACTATTTAAAAATCTGGAATCTGAGGGTGCAAAAAAATCTAAATATTGACAAAATCACCTTTAAAGTTGTCCAAATGAAGTTCATAGCAATGCATATTACTAATCAAAAATTATGTTTTGATATATTTGCAGTATAAAATTGACAAAATATGCTACTTATGATTGGTTTTGTGGTCCAGGGTCACATATCAGGAACTGATTGGATTATGAAAAGTGGACACATACCAGATACCAGAATTTACCTTCAGGATCTTTTTTTATACTTTGTAGTGGTTGTACAGTGGTTTTGTGGTCCAGAGTTACATAAATATGTTCTTTATTTGCAAATCTCATTTTATTTATTTGTGAATGAATGTTTGTGAAACTCTTAATCTCATAATCTGTTTATTTATAATAATGCAACAAATCAAGCTCCATAACTGTGTAGTGCACAATACATATAGCCAAGAGTTTCAGAGTACACTAGTCTATAGACCTCAAAACTGACTTGGACTAAGAGCCATAAAACTTGATTTCAAGCTCTTTAACCCGCTCCACGCATTATGATTTTACGAATGTCACTAAGCAGAGTCGGTATGCCTCTTTTCGACAAATAAAAAAAGACCCGACCGAAACTCGAATCCCGTCAAAACGATTTTCTTCTCATCATGGGACGAAGCTGACACTTTTTAAACAACATTTTATCAGGTCCGCCGACGGGGTCTCTGCCAAATGGACAGATTCCATTGTGAGATTTGATAGTTGGCAATTAAGCCGAGACATCCTGAAACGCGACTGTGTGCAGAGTTGCAGAGCGTTTGCCTTGGCCGGGATTGGATTGTTTAGTCTGCTCTCATTGTGAAGCAGCGCTGTTTCTGAGCAGCAGTTGACGGTTGTTTGCAAAGTGCGGGGGGAAAATGTGAGAGGCCACCATTCCCTGCCATTTATTTATTTTTCCCCGTCCTTGGGACTGGAATCTGATTTTTTTTTTGTTCCTGTTACTCTATTCTTTGGGAATTATGCTTTTTTTTACTGTATATGTGGCTGCTGAAATGTAGACTTTTCATGACCTCACTGTGCAGGCTGTGTTTCATTAATGACCAGCTCTGTGGTTTGGGTAGAGGAATAGTTTTCATATGACACCGTCTTGCATTAGTGCAAAGCAGCAGCTGCAGAGAGGCTGAACGCAGCCAATTCTGTGGCTTTGAAAGGTGTGAAAAGTTCAAGCCCCGTTGCAAGAGCCTTGCATTTATAATTTGCGTGTGTAAATTTCTTTTTTCTGCATGGTGTGTGTGTGTTAAATCGGAACTGCCGGAGACTTGTAAAAAAAGTTACCTGCTAATGAAACATTTGTCTTTGATTCTGTGGCAACTTGTCAGGCGAATTTGGACAGCGGCCCCCTTTCCGTATGCCAGCGTAATGCACTTTTCTCTCACTTTTGAAGTAATTAAAATACATTTAAGTTCTTTCTGGCTCATACATTGGTGGCAACCATCCACCCCGATGCATTTATTTGTCAGGAGGAAACATTCAAATTCAATTTAACTGACTGCACGGCCACTTCGTAAGACAAACCCGGTCCTCATCTCGTACGTGTGCACAATGGACTACCGTAGCCACCGGTTCGCTACTTCTTCGCAGTATTAAATGTCCTCTGGGGAAGCTTGGATTTGTCCGAGCCAAACAAAAGACCCCTGTTTAGTGCCTGTCCCCTGCTGTTCGGGTCTTCCTTCACGATGCAAGACGAAAAATCCGCGTCATGCATGTTTCTGTGGTTTTCGTAGGTATTTATTGCTGTGTCGTAGTTAAGTTTGGTCGCTGGCACAGAGGGTTCAGTTGTTAGTCTAGGGATGTAGTTTGAGCAGAAAGGGCAATGGGGGCCAAAACTCGGTGAGTCTGAACAATGGAAGGATTAGCTAACAGTCCAGCTATGTATTTGAAGTCGTGTCTGAGTTTGTTTGGGGAGGTGGATGTGCGTTTAGATGACCCGACGGCAGCTGTTGGGCACTTTTAAACTGTCAGAACATCCTTCCATTTCTTTTTCCCCCCTCTTCCCTTCTGCTTTCCATCTAGTAAAAGGCAGAGAGACTTGTACGTGTCGAACTCCTAATGAGGGGAAAAAAGTTGGAAGTATGCTGTGGGCTTTGGTTCGGATGTGTGAATTCAAATGAGTCGTGGTTGTAACGTTCGCAGTTTCCTCTGTTTTGATGCAGTATGTTGTCAGAATGTGTTGAAGATGTTTATTAAGAGTTGCGTAGCAATTAATCAATTACTTAATTAATGCTCACTATGATGAGACCAACTGAGAAGTGAATAAAATCACAGCAGAACAGCATAAACATGTGTAAACATTGTAATAGCATTTTCAGGGTATAGAGATATGAAACTTCTACAATGATATTTGACAATGAAAAGGGAAAAAATAAAGTCTTTTCTTTGCATAAATGTACACTTACACAAAAAGCTGTCAAAAGGCACACCTTTGTATCTTATTTACCCCTGAAGTGTGCATATAAGTACCTTAAAGGTACATATTAGTACCTAGAATCTACATATTAGTGCCTAAATGGTATGTACATGTACAGAATGTATGTTTTGAAACCCACTTTTCACATTCTGTCTGTACTTTCTAAATTCCTGACTTCTCTGAGAACATTTTATTTGGCTTATTTAAAAACACTTATTGTGGCTTGAAAGGCCTCTTTTCCTGTGCTTTAGCTTCTGGCACAAATAGCCTAAGCTTTTTACGGTACAGAGCAATTTGTACTTTGAATAGAAGCTGCCGTTTAATAAGTTTGTTTCACTGTTTTTGATTGGCCTGTATTTAAAAATCAAATGGTGGACTGGTGCGTGTTTCATAGCAAATGCTTCCATTTTGAACTCTTATTTTGTCATTTAATTTTTTTTTCCCTTTCCTTTTGCATAAACAATTACAATTTTTGTTCCATTCCAGGAATTAATGGAAACCATTTGCATCGGGGGGAAATTTGTACATGCAGTGCTGTTTTCAATGTCATCACAGGCTACTTTTTTGCAGCTAAAATGACAGAAGAGGGGCTGCTTTTAAGTACCGCGCAAGCAAACTGATAAGTGAATCGTTCCACTCTCTAAACCCTTTTTATTGGGACTTTAATAACCACTGTATTATAAATTATAATGTATTCCTCCGTTTGCTAATGCCCTTCAATATAGCCGTCTAAAATGTGGTCTGAAAGTTATTGTGGCTACCTTTTCAAAGGCAAATCAATTACATGTTTTTGGTAATGCACCATAATTCCGCCGTCAATGGACGAATGGATGAATTGAAGTGATTCAGAGCAGAGCGGTTGTTCCTGTGATGTTTTTTTGTTTGCGCTCTGCGCTATTGACTGCGTCCAATCAAGAGAAAGTATTCATCCTCCGTTCGCCCCATAATGGAAACGGGTCGTCGGAGGCACCTGATTACGACCTCCAGTTATGTTCGGCTAATGGAATATGGAGTTCTAGTTCACCACGTGTTGTTAAAGCAATTCGGGCCAAAAGTTTTCCTCAAACTTGACGTTAAAAGAGTTGGCCATTTCTGCCAAATTGCAGAGCGCAAGACTTAAGAAGGATATCGGTAGGGAGATCTTCAGGAAGTAAAAATTGCCACTTGCATACTGTCTTTGACCGACCGCGCCAAAGCTTAACCACTCCACGGGAACATGTGCCGTTTAGGAAGATATAAAGGAGTGATTTTATTACCCAGTACATCTCTCCTCAGAAGCGATTTCATTTCTCTTTTCAGCCGCCACAGGAGTCTTTATTTGATCTCATATTCCTGAATTTAACTGCCTCAAACTGGCCGGCCTCAGTTTATTTTCATTTGGAAAACACATTTTCTGTTCAAGAGGACACGGGGGTAGTTGGGATTGAGGTGGGGGCTGTCAGGCTCTGTGTCGAATGTAAATGTCTTCTTTTAGTCACTTTTCACTGTAGATTATTGGAGTCCAAACTTTTCATTTCAGATCCAACGTGTATCTGCAGTGCCTACAAACGAGACCTTCGAGTCTTAGTCTTTCACTTCGAGTCTTTGTAGGGTATGAACTATTCAGGGAGCCTGGCTGCTTGTTCACAGGTTGTCAATGTACAACCGGGATTTCTTCAACGATGGCAAACACTTTCAATAGGTAGTCATTTTTGTGAAGCAACAAATGTCATTTCCACCATTAATTTCACTAGCTTTTTGTGGCGAAAATGACATTTTAAACCACTTTTTGGCTAAAAAAAGTCTTGCTGAGGTTAATTTCATTCAGCTAACATTTTATGTATCCTAAATGCACACAATTAAATTACATTTTTCAAACTTTTTGTATAATTTGAAAATTGCAGATTGATTAAAATGGCATGGTAACACTTACACTTAGTACACTTACAGGGTTTTACAAGGTGCTTAAAGTGCTTATTTCAGCTAATGTCAGAAAACAATCAAGCTAAGGAAGTAGTAGTGCTGACAAGGTTGTGTAAACATGGCTGAAGACGCAAAAAGAGGAACAGATGAACCAAATCAGTTGAGTAATTTATGGTGGAACTGCTTCAATTGCTTTAAACTTTCATTCATTTCAAGCAATTCACTAGCAAAAACCAGATCAATTAAAATCAAATTCATATCAGAATGGCAAATTATTTGATTTAAATTGGAACTTCGGAGCGGGTTTACAAATCTTTTGCTTTAGATTGGAACTTCGGAGCGTGTATCACAAATCATTCGATTCAGATCAGGACTTCGGAGCAGGTTCGTGAATCATTTGCTGTAGATTGGAACTTCTGAGCGGGTTTCCGAAACTTTTGCTTTAGATTGGAACTTCGGAGCGTGGATTGCAAATCATTAGATTCAGATCTGGACTTCGGAGCAGGTTTGTGAATCATTTGCTTTAGAATGGAACTTCAGAGCATGGATCGCGAATCATTTAATTCAGATCAGGACTTCAGAGCAGGTTCATGAATCATTTGCTTTAGATTGGAACTTCTGAGCGGGTTTCCGAATCTTTTGCTTTAGATTGGAACTCGGAGCGTGGATTGCAAATCATTAGATTCAGATCTGGACTTCGGAGCAGGTTCATGAATCATTTGCTTTAGATTGGAACTTCGAAGCATGGATCATGAATCATTTAATTCAGATCAGGACTTCGGAGCAGGTTCGTGAATCATTTGCTTTAGATTGGAACTTCAGAGCATGGATCGTAAATAATTTAATTCAGATCAGGACTTCGGAGCAGGTTCGTGAATCATTTGCTTTAGATTGGAACTTCGAAGCATGGATCACGAATAATTTAATTCAGATCAGGACTTCGGAGCAGGTTCGCAAATCATTTGCTTTAGATTGGAACTTCGTAGCGGGTTTGCAAATCCTCTGCTTTAGATCAGAACTTCGGAGCGTGGATTGAGAATCTTTTGATTCAGATCAGGACTTCTGAGGGGGTTTGTGAATCATTTGCTTTAGATTGGAACTTCAATTGTTCAACTGTTAATTCTTAAACAGTAGAAAACATCAAACCAATAATGTAGTACAGTTATAAAAAAGAAAGAAAGTGTACACAAATACAAATTCCTTAAGAAAATTAACAGTGGTTTTACTATAGTAAAAATGTAATACTTGTACTTGGTCATACTACAGTAGTAATACCTCACATGTGCTTTACATTTTATTAGTATAGGCCTATTTTTATTTATCTTTATATTACCCCTCCCCCCCGATAATATCGATAATCATCTGGACCCTGACTGTAGACATCGACATCGCGATACTTACGAGACATCGTCGATATACGATAAATTAAACTTACAATAAAATGGTTTTATATTATTTTTCCTCAACAGTTCTCCTCACAAAACGAAATTCATTTTAAAAACAAATTTGATAAGAACAGAGTTAAAATGATTAGCAACACCAACATAACCAACATTTTTAGTTTAAGTAGAAACAAAGAAAAGTAAAACCAGCCTTTAATAATTAAGGCCAAACTGAACATGTTGTGTGTTTGTGCATGTGGGCAATGCCGTCTCGGCGGGGGCGGGGCGTAGACGTAGGGTAGGCGATATTATCGGATATTGCGATATTTTCTAAGGCGTTTATCGATAAGATTTTTTTTGCATATCGCCCAGCCCTAAAAAAAAAAATAAAAAAAAAATATATATATATATAGTATTTATGATTAATGTTTTAAAATGGTCATCTATTTTAATGGTGGATTTTCATAGTTTAATAATTAAAGACTGGGTCTAGGACAAGGATAAAGCAATAAAGTCTAGCCTATACATAAAAGACATTTGAAAAAAGTTTCCAAGACAGTTTTAATGTGACATTCATAAAACAAAAAGAACTCTGTTAGCTTTAATAAAGATCAAACCTTCGGCCATAAAACTGCTCATAGTTGAAGAAACACCCATTTGGGTCACGATTGGGGTTGGGAATTGCTTTTCTCATTGCATTCTCAGGCTGTCTGATGCACCCAAACAACTTTTCCCCGCTTCAGATTTTGTCATGTGTTGACACAGATGTTCAGGCGTGTGATCCAGCACGAGATGTTTGAAATATCGGTGGTGGGGTGAGACCGTCTAGTCCAAACAAGGCTGCCACCTCGCTAGAGTCTGATCATCTGGGACTTTATCAGGACTTTAGTGTCTCTGTCGGATTCTCCCGCTAATCACACCTCTCTGACCTGTCTGATGACAGCACTATGAAAACATTCAGCAGTTTTCAGAGAGCAAAAACCCCCCTCAGCCAACCCTGCCCCTCTTTCTCTCATATTTTTTTTTTATTTGGCTAGCCTCCATACAGCGAATTACCTCCAGATGTAATTCCTATCCCCGCCCCCCCCTACTGAATTAGTGGCTAGTAAAAATTAGGTTTAAATTAGCTGCGGCATGGAGAACGGTTAAGTTTGAAATTTCCTTATAATGAGTTTATTATTCTTTGGTGGGATGCCATTTTCCTGAATTAATTCTCTCTCTTTTTTTGGAGTAATTGCTGTCTGATTGAATAGAATCAAACCCCTGGATTGGATGTAGCTCATGGTACTTTTGGGGTTCTGGTGTAATGTGAGACGAGCCAAGACTGTCCAACTTTCCTGCTGCTTTTTATCACTATATATTTTTCTGTTTTCTTTTTCTCCCATTCTTTATGATTTAAAAAAAAATAAAAAATTTTAAGAAAATATTTGACATGTTTGCAGTATTTGTGACCTGACTGTGTAAATCTTTACACCTTAAGCTGCAAATTTAACAAAATAAGCCCTGTTTTATTCTCATGTATATCTAATGAAAGCATTTGTTCAAATCACTACCCCCAAATATTGAACATCAGTCTTACTGAGCAGAAGTATGTAAAGTGTCGCATGTGATTTTGTGATTAGCTTCTGTCCTCTTTTGATTGTGTGGAAAGCTAGGCATGAAACTTGACATATTTTGTTAGTACATTTAGAGCTAGATTGACGTATTTTAATTTGAAGAATAAAGATTTATGCCGACAGAGCAAAGTTTCTCACCTGATGTCATTTTAAGACAATAGATGGAGTATTTATTTATTTATTTGTTTGTTTTACGTGGACAATTGGACTGTATGTTCAGTTTAATTTATTATAGAGGCAACGGTTTTCTTTATTTTTTGATTAGAATTAGCTTTTTCCTCTATTTTCTTTTACCTTTTGGGTTGTTTAAGTGTCAAAAAACAACAAGACAAAAAAAAAAAAAAAAAAAAAAAATTCAAAGCCAGTAATATATTAGGGTTTTTAAGTCTTCAATAACTCAAAAGATAAAAGAAAGATGGTGTAAAAACATTGATTAAAGTCTTAAAACCCCCCTTTTTTTTTGTCTTGTTGACAAGCGTTGATATAAATGTATTACCAAAAAACTGTTGACTTTGTTTTTTTAATACAATATTCAATGTTTTTACACCATCTGTCTTTTATCTTTTGAGTTATTTGAGTCTTAAAAACCCTAAAAAAAATAATAATAATAAAAAAAAAAAAAAAAAAAAAAAAAAAATATATATATATATATATATATATATATATATATATATATATATATTGTCCTGTTGACTAATGTTGGGTTAAATTTATTACTTTCTTTTTCGCAATACAATGATCAATGTTTTTTTTTTACCATCTGTCTTTTAACTTTTGAGTTGTTTAAGTCTAAAAAACGAATATACTTCAGTTTTAGAGGTTTATTTTTTGTTTCTTTTTGTCTTGTTGACAAGTGTTGACATAAATGACCAAATAATATTTTTTTTGTTTATATTTTAATACAATGATCATGAGTTGTTTTAGAGTTTTTTTTGTTTGTCTTTGTGTTGTTGACGAGCGTTGAGTTGAATTTAGTACCAAATTTTATATATATAAATTTACATGTTCTCAATACAATGATTTTTCGATGCAATGTTTTTTTACCTTCCGGCTTTTGTTTTTTTGTTTGTTTTTGTCATGTTGATAAACGTGAAATCTATTACAGCAAAAAAGTATCAGGTTTCTTTGTTTTGTGTTAAAATAGTACTTTTTTCCATGGTGTCTTTTATCTTTTGAGTTGTTTAAAAAAACTAAACATTACTATTTTTTAGTTTTTTTTTTGGTGTCATGTTGACAAACGTGTCGATTGGTCATCGTTGAGTAGTTGTCATGTTGCCTTTCATCTTATTACAAGTTTGGCAGCTCGGAGCGCATCAAATACCCATTACCTGCGTCTCTCCAACAATGTGACGCTAATACAAATTACAGCCTTTACAGTATGATAATATCTCTCGAGCGAAAGAGGAAGTCGGCTGCCATTCAGTTTGCTTTCATCTGCCGCCAATCTGCCGCATAACAGGTAAACTGCTGTGAGCTGCACTTGCTTGTATAAATTTACCCACACAGTCAAGTCTTTGATTTCATCAACTCATCTAATTCAAATGCGCTTTTGAAGGAGCCCACATTTTAAGGGTAGACACAGAAGAGCCAATTTAACCTGGAGTGTCTGTCTCATTCTGCGGGGCTTTCTGTTTGAAGTGGCCGGTCAGCTTGAACTGTCTGACTTCTGTCATTTCGATCTCTTTTATTTCTCCGCCGAAATGTATACTTCAATCCTCCCTACAGATGCTAGAGTGGAGCAGGTATCATTAAACGGAGAAAATGAGAACGAGAGAGTGCGAGAACGTCGCCGAGCATCCGACGCGGCTGGTTTGTTTTCAATAGGAACTGAAGGCAGGGCCCTTTTCCTGGGGCCGCTCGCTGCGCTTGTTGATATTGAGTCGAGCAAACACTCTCTGGGATGTCCTGTCGGGCGTCCGGCCAGGGTCGCAAATGAAAGTCACATGTGAGGAATCCTGCCTGTGCGGGGATCCTCTGAGCTCGAGCCGGCCCCCGTCTCGCTCCCGGCCTCTGAGCTTAATTAGCTTTTTAATGGAGGTGCCACCAAACGTAGCTTATTTACCGGCGCAGATAGCGGCTTATTTTGATGTGCGTTGCGTCTCGGAGCTCTTTGAGGCTCGGGGTTGTTATTTTTCTGAGTAATGCTGTGGATTAAACGTGCATCTTATCTTGCGCTGTTGTGATTGTTGAGCTCTGCTCCGGCCCCCTCCCTCGCCTACTGAAGTATATATGCAAATACATTTGGACACTATCATTATAGGCTACTTAATAGGACTTCATTAAGGGTCCGCCATGCAAGGCAAAAGGAGGTTGCCATGGATACGGCGCCGCTTAAGTACAGTATATTATAATGTTTAGCTGCCTGTTACATAATCGTTGTGCTCTAATGGTCCATTTCAGGTCATATCGATCGGCGATGAAGAACATCATTAAGATGAAGAGAGGCCGGTCTTATGAGTTTGCCATTAATCTTAGGTTTTCTTTATGTTTTAGAACTCAAAAAGAGAATAGGGGTATGGATAGATCAAACCATGCCAATCGGACTGAGGTTTTCTTGCCTTGTGAAATGGTAAGAACATCCTGATTACTACAGATGCAACAGCCTTGAGCAAAAATCTAAGAGAAGCTGACCAGGATTTATGTATTTATTTGTGACCCTGGACCACAAAACCAGTCATCAGGGTCAATGTTTGAAATTGAATAAGCTTTCCATTGATGAATGGTTTGTTAGGATAGGACAAGATTTGGCTGAGATACAACTATTTGAAAATATGAAATCTGAGGGTGCAAAAAATCTAAATATTGAGAAAATCGCCTTTAAAGTTGTCCAAATGAAGTTCTTAGCAATGCATATTACCAATCAAAAATTAAGTTTTAATATATTTACGGTAGGAAATTTACTAAATATATTGATGGAACATGATCTTTACTTAATATCTTAATGATTTTTGGCATAAAAGAAAAATCGAAAAATTTGACCCATACAATGTGTTGTTGGATATTGCTACAAATTTACCCATGCTACTTTATGTATGTATTTATTTATTTAATATTACAGTATTAAATGCATATGCAAATATATTGTAAATTTAATTAATACTAAATTATTACAAATTTAAAACGTATTTTATATATATTTAATTCTATAGAAAATGAGATGCATGACTACTAAAAATCATAATATATAATAATGAATTAATAACAATAATAAATTAATAATTATATATAATCAATAGTTATATATGCCTTTGTTGGAATTGTTGGAATTGCAGATTATTATTATATTAATTTTTATTGGTAACGCTTTTGTAGATTAGGACACAAGGGGGAACTAAACCTTCTGTTAGTCAACCAACCCGATGGTTATTGACTTATACAACAATCTTAAATTGGGTAAACAGCAGCTGGGGTGCGTAACTCATAATGAAGGCTGAAGGCGTTTAATTTACATTGACTGTGATTAGGCACTAAGATACTTTTAAATTTGCAGTGTTTGAGTGTCACATTTTGTTTCCAAGCCATACATGTGCAAATAAGTGTACGTTGAGTGTACAGGCAGACCCTCGGCTGAGAGTTTATTAGGGCTGTTTACAAGCGCGGAGTGCGTTCCACAGGCTCAGTCATCAGCCGAATGGATCGGAGGCGGAGATGAGCTCAAGTGGATAACTCTCCAGCCAGAGAACAGCTTTAATGCTGCCGGCGTTTCTGTGAGGCCTGAAACGCACATCAGACTCTCAGTGAGTGCACACTAGCTCAGCTTAATCTGCTGTTAGCTCAATCTTTAGTGCTGGTCGACCAGTAGGAGTTTTCTTTTTCTTTTTTTCTTTTTTTCAAGGGCTGATGCCAATATCTAGAGAGCAGGGTGGATGATATAATACCAGCATACTGGGTTTAATTGAAAATGTGGAACTCGACATTGAATCTAATTAGGTATAAACAAAGATTTGGCATTTTGAAAAAGATGCATAATGAATATTTCTAGGTCACTACTTAAGTATGTAATTTTTGTTCCAGTTATCTTGTACAGATGGTCAGATTTTTAAGGCTACTTTGGATCATCTAAAATCACGCAAGAGAACATGATAATAAGATATTATACTAGTGGAGTTTATGCATTTTTTCCAACTTGGTTGAATTTTCTAATTTTTTAAATATGACCCTGGACCACAAAACCAGTCTTAAGTAGCATGGGTATATTTGTAGCTATAGCCAACAATACATTGTATGAGTCAAAATTATTGTTTTTTCTTTTATGCGAAGATCATGATCATGAAGATATTTAGTAAAATTCTCCCAGGTAAATTTATCAAAGCTTATTTTTTGATTAGTAATATCTATTGCTAAGAACTTCATTTGGACAACTTTAAAGGCGATTTTCTCAGTATTTTATTTATTTGCAACCTCAGATTCCAAATTTTCAAATAGTTGTATCTCGGCCAAATATTGTCCTATCCTTACAACCCATGCACCAATGGGTTTGTATGTTCAGCTTATTTATTCAGCTTTCAGATGATGTATAAATCTCAATTAAAAAAAAAAGACCCTTATGACTGGTTTTGTGTCCAACTTAATGCATAGTACAATTTAATGGCAGCAAATTAGATTCATACACCTTATTTCACACTTATTACTTACTGGAATTCACACACATACACACAAAAAAAATGGCTTTTTATTAGCAATTGACAATCCTGTCAGATTTTAAAGCTGACACAAGGGGGAGGTAACACCTATGTTTATCAACCAAGGGACATAACAGTTCAAATATCATTCAATTAACAACTAATATTTAGCATGTATGAGCTTCACTTGTGGTTTTATTGTTCTCACTGGTGTGATTGTGAAATTAAAACAGTACTTAGATGCTTAGTGTTGTGATTTTTGTCACTGTGAATGAGCCTAGTGGTGTCTTGGCTCCAAAAAAGCCCGGTTTCCCCCTCTTGACACCTTTTGGAGGCTCGGGGCAGGGCGTTTTGTGTCTGCTTTAATTGAAAATTAATAGTTAGAGGGGTTGCCATGGAAATTATGCCAGCGCTCAGAGACACCAGCTCTGCCACCGCACGAGTCCATCCCCCCCTCACCAGACACTTTCTTCTGCATGCGCTCGAGAGCCGCTGCTGGAATTGTTTGTCCTCATTGACCTTGCGGTCCAAAGCCCTGTGAAATGAGGAGGAAAAAAAGCGAGAGAGTTAAGTGAGAGGCAGACAGAATAAAACCAGATATGAGTGAGAACCGAGAGCGGCTAACAAGCCCTAAAAGCGGCACGACGTAGCCCGTGGCATTTGCGTCGAAATGTAAATATGACACATCAGGCGCAATTCCTGCGGTGACGCCAAAATCTGGAGGCCTTCCATGCCTGCCAGTGCAACCTTTTACACTTCCTCATTGAGCGTTTGCCCTAGTCTAGAGGGGTGGAGGCCCAAAAAACAGCGTTGGCTTGAGCTCAGCGGTTTCTAATGATATCATACAGTTAAAATATATTCCAGCAGAGCTGGTAGATAATGTGCTACGCTGAGCCTGTTATATCATGCTCAGAGCTAAATTTTTTTTTAGCTAAATAAATCTGTCATGCTTGGCTTGGGTGGATCGTGCACAACGTGAAAGTTCTTGCTCACTGTGATGTGTGCATACCTTCTAGAGTTGTATATGAGGTTATTGATTTTACTAGAGCTTGAATACAGAATTGCTTAGTTGTCCATTTCTGTAGAAATCATGTGCGTTTACGTCAGTCTTTTGTATTTGAAATCTGCTCCCACGTTTACCAACAGCTGGTTCCTCGCTAACGTTCCAGCGGCGTCTACGTGAACGCTCCCCTCACTTTTCAATCTCCATGTGGCGATGGGAAGCCTGCAGCAGATGGACTTGGTTTTGCATCTGCCGCGTGCAGACTGGCCTTTGTACTCCTCTCCTGGGGGAGAGCGTGGCTCTCGTCTCTGCGAGCGGATTCCTGTCTGCGGGAGCAGCTAGGAGAAACATCTGTGGCATGCGGAGCGAGAGAATGGGGAGAATGGGTTAACAAACACTGTTAGATTACAATGCAACGAATACGAAAATGAAAGATTTTGAAAGTTTAATTACATGCAGTAAATGACTAAATGTGCAAGTTTTTTGTTCTTCCTCATGCAAATACTTCCCTCCTAGTGTTTTTTTTTTTTTGGCTTAGCTTGACCTAATAGGGAAAGCAGCAGGCGTATTTATTTATTATTTCCACTATACTATCACTCAACTTGCTAAAGTAGCCCTCCATCCATCTCGAAAGGGGGGGAAAAAAAGGAAACGCAGGAAAAAGAAGTGCCACCCCTCCACCTCCCCACCCTGACAATCAAACTGCTGATTTTTGTGTACGATTAGTCCTCGGGTGCCAAAACAATCAGAGGTCTGCTTGATTTGTTTTAATTACAGGCGTAAAAATACCACGGGTTTCTCGGACGTGATCGGGCAAGAGGCGCTCGTGTAAATACCGCTGTAAATAGTTCACTGATGATGGCTTTGACAGTGAACGTCAGCTAGTTTTTTCTTTCTTTCATTCTTCGTACCCCCCACCTCTCTCTTTCCCCCCTCCTATTTTTTTGTGCTCTGATGCTGTTGCCTACCAGTGGCATCCTATTCCTCATTTTTGATGCAAGTTAATGCTTCAAGGCTTCTAAGAATATCTTCAAATGCCTTTACCTTCAGGGAGTGGGATTGTGTGTCGTTCCTCAAAAGGTAGGTTACTTTTTCTTTCCCGGCTGAGATTGTTGCATGTTTTGGTTTTTTATTTAGCTCGCTAGTTTGACTTGCAAGGAGGTCGCATGCTGGCTAATCTCATTCAAGCGAGAACGAATACCAAAAAAAAGCAGGCAGGAACACGTACCTCGCGTTTTAAGGGCTCGGGACGTCCTCCGCAGCTGGCCGTCTGTGTTAAATCCCCTCTCGGTTGGAGTCTGAATGTGGGAGAAAAAGGGGAGAAGAAGAGAGAGAAAGTGTGTGTGCGTGTGCCGCGAGCCGCGCGCTCAAATGAGAGCAGCGAGAGGCTGCTGGCGGAGCGCGATCCGAGTGTCCGGCTCCGCGCGCAGGCTGTGAGAGAGACGCTGGTGCGCACGGTCACACACACACACACACACACACACACACACACACACACACACACACACACACACACTCTCTCTCTCTCTCACACACACTCGCTTTCTTTCAGTCAGCAACTCGGTCAGCAAGACGAAAGACTTCTCTCTTTTTTTTTAAAAAAAGATTGAAAGAAAGAAAGAGGGAGAGGGAGAATTTTGAAGAGCATTTTTAGATTTGGAAGCCCAGAAGCACTAAAACCTGCAATGATTAGTTGCATTTTTGCAGAGATTTAATGTTAATGATTCCAGTATTTCCAGTGCGTCACAAAAGGCAGAAAACCTCCAGGTCAGGGCGACACATTTCCATTTTAGGCACTTTTTTCATCACCTCCCCTCGTTCTCGGCCGGTCGCACGGCTTCCCAAAGCCCCGCGTCTCCTATTGGGCCCTGTCTGTGCGCTGTCGTAATTGCTCGGTGACAAGTGGAGATGAAGGAATAATTGTCAGGAGATAGGGGTCGTTTTTTTTTTTTTTTTTTTTTAATGGGTGCACTGCCGATTTAAGTATGCATGAGCGACGCGTGAGGGACGGGGCCAAAGAGGCGCTTGTTTATGATGCGAGTCTGTATAAACACAGTTGGAGTGATGACACTGATAATCGCACGCTCTTCCCTGTGACGCCCGACTCTCCGCGAAACACCCTCTCCAGCCTGCCGTCCCACACCGCTCACCTGCAGGTAATAAAGCCACCTTTTCCTCCATCCATCCATGCTTTCCTACTTTCATCCATCCGTCGGGTCTTTTCACTCTCGCTGTCATTCCTTAAGGCTTGTGCCGTGCTCCGGCTTGGTTTGTGGGCTGCTTTCATCTGTGGGTTAATTGCTGGTGATAATGGCAATGACGATAATGAATGTGGTTTTGTGCGGGTGTGTGCGCGCGTGCCGTTAAGTGTGTGTGAGTGTGTGCCGAAGAACAGTGTGCTTTGACTTTGTCTAGTCGGTGATTTTATTTGAAGTGAAGTGTTTGTGGAGTTTACAGCGTGTTGATGGAAATTAAATCATTTGAGTGATTTTTATTGTTTTTTTGTGTGCTGTATATTAATATTTGTGAGCAGCTGTTGTAACTTTTGTTGGCTAATAATTGTAAAATTCCAATTAGATGTACATGTGTGTGTGTTTTTTGTATGATTTAATATTTTTTTTAATTTGAAAGAGTTAAGATTTCATAGAGCCACCTAAAACTTAAACAAGCCTGTCCTATTTTGGAGGTGGGGTCAGTAAAATGATTAGCCCTCAAGTACTAATTATCCCTATCAAAGGCGGGCAGATAATTTGTTTACTTAAATATTCATAAGGGTGAGCGACGCTCGCTATTGGGCTATTGTGAGCATATTATTAAGTTTTTATATGGCTTTGTGCTGGAATGTGGACGTGGTCTTCTTTATAATTTAATACCCTGATGCATAATGAGCTGCATGATTACTACATACTGTATAGAGAATCAGATGGATAATTTACATTGTTCTCCAGAGTCTGTGTTTAATAGCTTGTTTAGTGGGATAAAATTAAATGCTGCATATTTGGTGTTTTTTTTATGATGCAAATCCCCTCGATGAGCCTTGTTGTACACTCTAAAATAAAATAAATATGACAAATAAACAAACGAAAAATGTAAAATCTAAATTTCAAAAACTGTTTAACCAAAACACATGTTTACCTAGATTTTGTCTTTGGCAATTAACACCGCTCATTAGCCAAGGCGGGTATTTGTTTTGAAAGTTTAACCAATCACTTTGTTATGCTAATTGTGATGTAATTTAATTTGAGTCCCGTAATGATGATGCCGCTATTATCCCCATAAATGATGCAGTTAAGCATCACAGCCTTATTTGCATGTGCTTGAAGGGGGAAGCTGGATGAGACGACGCCAGCATCACTCTCGTTTTCCTCCCTCTGTTCTCCCACGTCCCTCCGGGTCCTCCTCGGCCTGTCTGAGCTCATTGATGATCAGCCTTTTTTATCTGATATTTTAATGCGAAATGAGTCGACTTGTTACTCTTGCCGCACAGATGTAAATTAAATAATTGAAATAGCAGACTATTAAAAAATGCAAATGGATTTCTTCAGTCGAGGCATCATCACACAGTGAAGTCATGGAGAAACGATTGATTTGTATTTTTAATTTTTCTTTATGTGTGTGTGTGCATTGTACTACTTTGCAATCTACCTCCTCGAGTTCACATTTGCACATCAAAGTGCTTCTTTGTTGGCGAGAGGTTAATTTTTAATCCATTGATTTCATGGCCTCTGGTTTGGACATGCAGATGGTGGCTGATTAGTTAGCGTGTGTGCGGTTTGAGTTCCTGCAGTCGTGTGGTTGAATTTTTAAGAAAAAAAAAAATCAATTTGAAAAGTCCTACAAGAGCTGCTTCCCTCTTTAAATGCACTTCTGAGAACCCTTCAGCCCGGGCTCTCGCTCTGTGACTAAGTCTCCCTTAAAGACTGCCCATTATCTATTTTGTCGAGGTTTTAGACTCGGGGTAATTTTCCTCGGGAAAGATTATTTTTCTCTCGACCAATCTCGCCTGTTACCGCCCTAATTGGTTACATAAATCTTGTCGGGTATGAATGAGAAATGTTGGGGTGTTGTCAAGTGTAATCTTCACCCTTATTTACCAATTCATTAAGATCTATCGATGCAGGACCGGCCCGAAAGAATGACAACATAAATCAGAGCGGTGCGACATAATGACCCTAATCAGCCTCAAATAAGTGGAAACGTCACCATGAGCTATGTCTCTCCGCGGTTTCGTGTCTGTGTGGCGGCACCAGGGCCGTCCCGGTCGTTAACACGGCCGCGTGTCCCAGGCAGGGGCGAGCGCCCTTGCCCCCCTTCACCCCAAGGCTTTTAATCTCGCCCCACACGCAGCCGGTGTCACAAAGGATAATTGCGGCATGAAATGAAATGAAATATGCATTTGAGGCAGGTAAATAGTGTAAGACGACGGATAAATAGTGAGAAAGAGAGCGAGGGAGAGACTTTCTCTTGCTGCCAGAGATGATTGGAGCAGACAATGGGGCCTCCTACTTTTATAGGTCAATTACTGGTGATTAGGTGGGCTGAGTTAATTAAAGAAATTACCCAAAATGCAAGCGCAGGGACTGCTTGATGAGATACCAGCGTCACTGTCTAGTCACCCACTTTTGGAGCCGCTCTCGTCCGAGAGGGAGGTGCTTGCAGAGTAGAATTTGAATCAAATGGAAAGACTTGAAACACTCAGGGTTTTTTTTTTCTTCTCTTTCCTTTCCGGAAGTGCTGGAAAATCTGAACGAAACTCTGGCTTTGTAGGTCACGTTGTTTAGCATTTATGAATTATGTGTGTTTTTATTTCTCAAGGATTTGGTTTTGTTTCAGGGCTTCTTCAGGATTATCGCAGCTTTCTTTGTCCCCCTCAGTCTTTTTTTTCTCTCTCTCTCGTTCTTTTCATCTCCCTCTCCTTTTCTCCTTCTTTTAATGTAAATAGCCCAGAATTAAGTTCTGAACATTCAGCGCTGAATGAATCGAATCACAGATGGTCTATTTATCCTGAATTGAATTTTTTTTTTCTCTTGAATGTGTTCTCATTTTACCACTGATAACAACACTTGATTCGGTTACTTTGCATACTATTAATCCTGAAAAGCGATGTATTCATCCTCCCTTTTCATTTTTGAACTCGTGGTATAAATATGATTTCCCTCATGCTCTTTTTACTCTGTAATCTCGTCCATTGTCAATCACTTTGAAATCCCTCTATCTGAGAAGAGGGGGCCTGTAATATTACAGCACATTCAGGTTTAGAGAAGAGTCATTAACGGTGTATGGCGACCGCTGGCATGCACGCTTCAACTTTTAAACAGTATTTTTAGCTGTTCAGTGGCAGTTTTTTAATTAGCATATTCTCAATTTCACATGGGATGGAATTCAAACTTTGCATCATCGTTTTCAAAATCTGGCATTTTGATTTATTAAGCATTCCCGACTGTTAAATATTGGCGTATAACAGAGCCGCGCTGCTTTATTTTGTATGCATTGTAACTTATGGCAATGATGAATTAATTTCAGTGGAGCACAGAATTTGTGATTATTTTAAATGGTATCCATATCTTAACTGAATCAGAGCGGGTGAAGCTAGCAGACTGTGAAATGTAATTTTTAGTATTTTTTTTTCCCGTCTTTTTTCACCCTTCCTTGCAATGTTAGGATTCCGGGCACCTGAGCAATGCACTGATAATGACTAGGCTTCTTGGATCACAGAGTCTGCCTTTCCGATGCCTCCCTGAAATAATCATCAAGCTCTTTTTCAGGTCTGTTCTGTGCGTCCTATCAGGGGAGAGGGCCGCCGGTTTCCACGGGAGGGGAAAAATGAAGTGGATGATTTCTGTGAGTGTGTGTGTGTGTGTGTGAGAATGTGTTAATGTCACAGTCGCAGCCTCCGGTGCCCCTTTTTCAGCGACTTGTATAAAACATATCCCGCGGTTTCCGAGCGCCTTAGATGATGGAGGGCTTAGAATCACGATATCCGAGCTCCGATAAGAAGGGTGCCGCGTTTGATAATGAGGCAACGTTTGTGGTTGTAAAATCAGATCAGCTCAAACGAGGGTAACTTTACTCCTTCGTGATGAGGACTGTGTGTGTGTGTGTGTATATGAGAAACATCTGGGCTATATTTGTGGCTTTCCCTCCCCACACCTTTCTTTGCAAACCCACCCACCCGAAATCACAGGCGTAGCCCTTGAATGCGTTGTCAGAATCCTGTCTGGGATTTTTCACCTGATGGAAAGGACAGATTTGCACAGCCTACGATTCGAGAGCAAACATTTGCACAGCCAGAAAGGAATCGCAAGCGTACTGTTACAGCGTTTAAGGCACAAAAAACACACTGTGAGATCCAAATAACATCTTTTATTTTAGAAACGCAGCGATTTGGTTTTTATCAACTGACTTACTTTTATGATGACTGTTATCAAGATAACACAACTTGGTAAAATGATCAATTTTTGCCTGTGTCAAATTCCACACCAGTAAGAGCTGTAAATATGTCCCAATAGCATGAACCCTTGACCCCGGTGGGTTTTTAGGAAAAGACAGTGTGTTATAATGACAGGCAGTTGGCCCCAAGGGTCAAAGACGGAGAAACGGCGGTCCTACAATGGACACGAACAAAGACAGACTTTGGGTGCCGGCTTTCTTCCTCCCTCTCTCTTTCTCTCTCATTCACACTCACGCTTTCGTCCATCTCTCTCAGGCGGTACAGTACCGTACTAGACTCTATCCTTCACTCAGTGTCATTCAGACACGTACCCCCCCCCCCAATCCTCCTCGCGTCCGCTCCATCGCGTGGAAACGATCGTGAGCGAGGATGTGTTTCTAATTGACATTGTAATTGGCAGATTTGGATGCTGCCTTCAGATGGCTAATTAATTTATCTCACCGCTGTCATTAAGGTTAAAGCAGCACCTGATCTCTCTGAATACACTTTGCATACATCTGCATGAGCATTACGTTCGGTTAGACACCTACACGCCAGTTGTGGATCATGTGGATTTAGAGGATACAGTGTTAATAATGTGTGTTTCTATAATGACAGGATCAGTATTCCGCGCCATTAAACCCAAAACCAAATTTGAAGGAGAAAAGTCGTCTTTTTTTCCCTCTTCTTCTACCCAATATTACATCGAAATGTCATCTATTCTTTAGTTATTTCAAAACATGTGTTTAATTCTACGAATAATCAGTTCATAGAAATCATATTTGAATTTCCACAGTGCAAACTGGGATTACAGTGATCTGAAATGTAATTTTAATTAGGGCTTTTTTTTTCCACGTTTGAGTAAGAACAGTGTCCTAAAGTCGTGGCTCACTTTTTAGTCTCCTTCATTGTGGCATTAAAAAACACTCCATTACGTTGTTCATAAAATTCGCGTAAAGGCAATCAAGCGGCCCTTCTCTGAATATTTTAAACATGGGGCATGTAAAATTTATGCCTAATTTGAATACTTATTAGTCGCCTAATCTCTACGGCAGCTTTGTGTTTTTTCTTCAGGAGAGATTCGTCAGCCCTCACACTGTGCTGAGTCTCTCTCTCTTTCTCTTTCTCCTGGTCTGTTAATCTTTTGCACTTTTGTTTGTTCCCAAGTTGACCAGTGCATACTGGTTAGGTGGTGTACTTTTTAAATGTAACCCTCAAAAAAACAATAAGACATGGTAAAATGTCATTTGCTGATTTGAAAAGCAGCCATGGATTAGAAGACTGTGTCTTTGTTGTGTCATGCGTTTGATTAGCGCCGTTCTTCTTTTTTTTTTTCTTCAGTGCTGTCGAGTTACTGTACGCTCTCGTTCAAAGATCACTGCTAATTGTCCGTACGTAGCAGGTGACAAAATTGATGTGTTTAATCTGTGGAAAGAAGGATGGCGGAGCTGTCAGGGAAATAAATGAAAGTGTTGCTGGAAAAACGAATCCCCTCTAAACATTACACGAGATTAGGGATATTTTATTGTGCGTGCTCACCATTAGCGTAATTAATATTGTTTATATTTGAATGCGCTGAAATATGAGACGGCCCATCGTCATTTTCTGAGAGAAACAAAATGGGTAGAGAGGAGGGGGTTCGATGAATATGTGAATGACGGAGTGTGTATTAAGGCTCTTGTGGGTGTATTAGCTATGCAGAACACACCTTGAATTGCGTTTGTTGGCTCGGACGATTCTTTTATTTATTGCAAGGATCTCCACAGATCTTAGCAGGGTTCCTGTGAACGTACACAACATTTATGCAGGGAAAATGATAAAACATTTATTACCAGAGAAGAGGTAATATGCATAATTTATGCTGTTTTTAGCACAATCATTAGTGATATTCGTGAAAGTTTTTTTTTTTTTTTTTTTTTTCCGAGCCACCACTCTCCCCTGTTTTCATATCTAATAGATGGCAGGGAAAATTAATTTAATATCTTTTCATTTATTTGCCAGAGTAAAAATTGACGTGTGCGATTTTTGTTCTGTTTGAATTTGGTGTTTGAATTTTAATTGTGCTCGGCGGACGCCGCTAAATATACGGAAATAATGAATATTTGAGTATGTGATTAAAATAAAAAGGAGGAAGAGAACTGGCCTATAAGTGACAAGCTTTTTTTCTCTCTCTCTTCTCATTTGACTAGCAGGCGAATTTTATTTAGCTTCAGCTAAAAGAAAAGACCATTATATCGTTCATCACCGTACAGAAGCATGTGATTTGTAATTCCCCCTCTTCTCCCCTCACCTCCTGTACCAAATTTTAATTTTGCATGATTAGCTGTGCGTCATTAAGCAACTCCGTTCAGTTCGAGGCGCAACGGTGATATTTTAAGACGTTTGAACAGGGGGGAAAAAAGGCTTCATACGTTCATACGTGTTACACTTCCTTTTGAAATTATTCACAGCACATTGAAGTCACTAAATATATTTTTAAACACACTACTTGATGTTTATCTGTGTGTGTGATGGTCGACATGCAAATAAAAAAAAAGCATGCATTAAGCACAATTTTTAAAAATAAAAAATAAAAGCCAGGAAGAAATGTGCATCTCTTTGTATTGCTTCATTTACACAGTGAATGCATAATTCCTCCCCCTCCCCCCGTTAAATGCTTTAATTTGCAAAGGGAGCAGGGGTTGATAATGGAAAGCTTTTTTTTTTCATTCTCGCCCCCATTTTTCCTTTTTCTTTTTTACCCCCCTCTTTTTTTTTTTTAGGAGGCAACTAAAGGGGATTGTAACAAGAGCCTTAACCGGTGCCTCTTAATCACTTCTAGGTATTAAGTCATGATGCAGGAGTCGGCCAATGAGACAATAAGCAACAGTTCAATGAGTCAAAATGGAATGAGCAGCCTAAGCAGCCAATTAGATGCTGGCAGTAGAGATGGAAGATCAAGTGGGGAGACGAGCAGTGAAGTAAGCGCAGTCGAGCTGCTGCATCTGCAACAACAGCAGGTAAGTTGCGTCTCTCTCCCCCCCGTCCGTTGTCATCCGCCGCGCTCTGTCTCTTTCTCTCTCTCCCTCCCTCTCTTTCTCTCTCTCTCTCTCACTGGCTTGCACACAGGGCTCTGCAGGCAGCTTTTTGACTGACACCCTTCAGTTGTGCACATTTAAACAGGAACTGGACTGTTTTTGTTGTTTAAATCTTGTTTTAATTGTATTTGACTGTATTTAGCAGCGGTGTTTATTTAAGCATAGCTTTGGCTTTTAATCATCAGGAGTTTTGTACTGAAACCTGGCTGTTTGTGACTTGTTTTGGGGGTGTTTTGGTCCTTCTTTCATAAGTGTGCTGGCTGAGGCCGTGCGTGTGTGTTTGTCTGTAAAGTGCGGAGCTTTGCTCGTGTTTCTTTGTTTGTGGCCACTAGAGGGCCTCCTTATTTGACTTCACAACACTTTATGGGCTGCCAGGCAACTCGTTCACTCTAGAAACCTCAGCTGACCAGTGCATGTTGTATTTGTTTCAAAACATATTTGCGTAATGGCTATATGCACTGTGCAAAATAAGCAAAACAGTTCTGTGCTGTATGCATGTATGTATATATGTGTATGTATGTGTCTCAGTGCAGTGAATGATGGGTTTGACAGCTCTCCAAAAGCGCAGCATGAGAGGTCAGGCTGAGCTCAGGGTTAGTCTGCGGGTGGTGTGGACTTTGTGTGTTCACTTATTCACTCGCAAGTGTGTCATTGGATGTGAGTATGTGTCTGAAAACAGAATGTGTGATTCCTCAGGCATTGTTTGTTTTGTTTTCAAGGATTTAAGCAAGATTTGGAATACTTTTTACTTGTTTTCAGTTGCCATGCGAATGTTTATACTACTAAAATGCTTAAAAGTAGGCCAGATAACTCCAAAATGATGCATTTTAATAATGCAAAAATATATATGTTTTTGTAAATATATATTTATAATAATAATAATAATACATTTTATTTAAAAGGCGCATTTCTAACACTCAAGGTCACCGTACAGGCATACATAAAAATTAATACATAATACAAATGATAAAATAATGCAAGAAATAGATTAAAATTAATTAAAATGACAGATGATGGATGCTACAATGAATAGGCTTGTTGAAACAGATTTGATTTTATTTGATAATACTTTAATTATTATTTTAATTTCATTTATTATTTATTCTTTTTTTGCAGTTTAAGTTAATAGCTGGGTCAAATACAATAAGTGTAATACTGCTTTAAATTTCCCCAAAAAATGTAAAAGTTTTCTGTTTAATTTAATTGCATTTTTTTTTCTGAGCAAAAAATAAATTTCATACATTTTACCCTAATTTACAGAAGACAGCCACTAAAAGGCATATTTACAACAAAAATCAATTTATGAAATTCAAAGACGAATTACTTTCACCCCAAATACTTAATACTTAAGTTTTGCCCATTTGTCATTTAAAACACAATAAAATTTAATATGCTCCTTTATTCTTTTATATTTTTTAATATGCAATTGTAAATATGTGTTGCACTGAATGACGATGTAACATTATTTCAACCAAAGTTTGACATTTTATTGTCCGAAAACTTAAAAGTAGACACTTTACTTACATTTAATGTCTTTTCTATGGACATATAATCACTTTTGTAAATTTGTTTTGACGTCTTTGACCCAGCTATTTTTTTATTATTATTATGAGTGTGTGTGTGTGTGTGTGTGTGTGTGTGTGTGTGTGGATGGGTGTGAGTGGCTCAGTCGTGGTGACAGCAGCTGAAAGCAGCCCATGGGCCTGTGGGGTAAGACAGGATCAGTGTAGCAGAGTGAAGTGTGTCCTGCGGCTCTTTGTGGGCCCCTCCGAACACCCCCCTCTTCATAGCCACCCTCTCCAGCTGGTGATTACAACGGCACCCCCATCTCACGGCCTCTCCTCCCATTCATCATCACACCGGCCGTCTCTCTCTCTCTGTGTGTCTCACACACGCGTCTGATTGGGGTCAACCCCCCCGCTTTCTCATTACTGACTTCTGTTTTAACCTGCACACTTCAGCGTGTGCGAGATAGAGATCAGTGTTTGGTGGTTAACGCTGGCCTCTTCAAAAAAGTGTTTTTGTAAACTTGTATCAAAGCCATTATTGGTAATAGTTGGTATTTGTGAAGTGTTAGTAGCTGATGTTGTTGTTGTTGTTGTTGTTGTTGTTTTGGAGTTGTTTATTATTATAAACATAATGAAATATTTAAAAAAAAATTACATCTCAATAATAGTTTTATATTAATTATATGAATCTAAATGTGTATACAAATATTTATATATTCAGTTTGTATTTGTTATGATCAATGTATTATAAACAGACTGAAATATTACATTATTATTATTATTCTAAACATTTTGAAACTTAAAAAACATTGTATAGTCTTATATTTATTGTATGAATTTTAAAGTGTGCACAAATATATATTTATATATATAGTTTGATTTCTTATCAATATATTATAAACAGACTAAAATATAAAATTATTATAAACATTTTGAAATTTAAAAAACATCTCAATTGTAGTCTGTTAATTATTATATGAATTTAAAATTGTGCACAAATATATCTAAATATAGTTTGTTTTTGTTCTGATCAGTATATTATAAACCATTTCAAAACAGACTAAAACAGACTGAAATGTAAAATAATAATAATAATAATAATAATAATTATTATTATTATTATTATTTTTATTATTATTATAGACATTTAAATATTAAAAAAGGAACATGTAAATTATAGTCTTATATTTCTTAAATGAATTTAGATGTGTACACAAATATATATTTTTGTATAGTTTGTATTTGCTGTTATGATCAATATATTATAAACGGGCTGAAAACAGACTGAAATATTACACATTTTTATTATAAACATTGAAATATTAAGAAATAAACATCGCAATTGTAGTCTTATTAATTATATGAATTTAAAAGTGTATAACAATATACATTTATATATTAAGTTTGTATTTATTGTTCTTATCAATATATTACAAACAGACTGAAATATTAAAATATTAATTGTGAATTCTAATGAATTAATGTAATATTTATTTTAAGTGCTTAATTTTTTGTTATTGTTAAACTATAGTAATATAAATAGTAACAAATGTTGATATAAATATAAATGTATATAAATATGCATTTAATATAAAATAAATTGTAAAAATGTAAACAAATCTAAATTATTTAATATAAAATACATTGCAGATTTTGTGTTACTGTACAGTACAGTAAAACCAATAAAGCAACTAGCCACAGAAGCATCTAACGATATTATTATTATTAATGTTATATTGATGATAATGATGATGGTAATGATGATGATTTTTATTACTATTATTATATTAATTAGTATATTATAATCACTGTTATTGTTGTTACTTGTTAGTGGCATTGGTTAATATTTGTATTTATTATTACTGTACACAAACAATTACATAAAAAATAATATTATAAATGTGTATATAATATAAATATAATCCATTTTTAAATTAGATTTTATATTACAAATAATATTCGATTAGTTTATTTATTTTTTGTCATTGGCTTCATATTTGTACTTTGCAATGAAATATAGAACCATCTAACCATTATTACTATATTATTATACTATTTTAAATGTTTATAAAATATATAATTATTTATTATTAGTTTTATTATTATTATTAATAGTAGTAGTAGTATACTGTTAGTAATGTTAATAATGTTAGTTTTACAATATACAATATACATTGACAAATAACATTAAGTGTTCAGAATAAATATGAATAAAAATGAATTTTTCTTTTTCATTTTTGTTAATAATTAATAATAATCACTAGTATTATTATTCCTGTATAGCTGCATATTACTTGAATAGACTTTGTGTTATCTGTCTGTAGATAATCCGCACTAAGAGTGGAAGAAAAGGGCAGTGTAAGCAGAAAGAGTGAAGAGAGGAGAGATAAGTGTCATAGAGACAGTGGAGAGAGTGACAATGTTTCACTTACAGAGAGCGAGCGGGAGAGCGCAGACAGACACATTGAAATGAGTGGGCCAGCTAACAGGCCTCGGGAGGCTTTTTAAAGGGAGGCCAGGTGCTGTTAACTTCACAGTCTTCCTGCACAATTCCCTCTCACACAAACGCCACAGTCAGAGAATTCCTACACATCTGCCTAATAACCACCTAGATCTCTGAGTTTTGGTGCTGTGTGTGTGTGTGTGTGTGTGTGAGAGAGAGAGAGAGAGATAAAATGCTCAAATTAAAAGTAACTGTTAGTAATTGCTACCTAACTAATGTTTTTGTGCATTGTCAAACTTTTATACTCAGGAAAAAGCACAGAAATTACAAATTGCCTTGTGAATTACTAGTATTATTATTATTTTTTACATTATGTGTTGTGGCTATTTAACTTTTTCTGAAACTATTTTACATTTGCAATACATTTCATTTCCATATTAATCTTCTTATGGAAGAAGTATAGCATCACTTTGTTTTTTATTGTTTCTGACAAGAGTGGTGGTTAAGGACATGGACTTCACTGATTTGTAGGCTGTTGTTAAATGAGCTTTTAATGTTGTTATATATGTATAATGGTGTGTGCATACAAGAATGTTTGCATTGATCTGTAGATAATGGATTCTCTAGATGATTGTTCGAGTTTAATAATCTGATTGCATGGATTTATAGTGTGGTTAGCCACACTCAGCAATTGAACTTCCTGTCTGGAGAGGAAGCTCTCTGGGGAGTATTAGTAAAAAGAGCACAGTTTGCATGCATTTTAACTTCATTCATTAGAATTCAATTATAGATTCTGCAGTGTTTTATACTATGTCGACATGGCATTGCATCTTGGAATGTTTCTGTTTTTATTTATTTAATTTTAGATCAGTTCAGCACTTTTTATTAGCCACTCTTAAACATGTATTTTTGAATGTCGTGTCCAGATGCACAGGACATTGTTCATTTTATATTTTTTCCCCCCTGCTAACAGCGATTGTTACAGGAAGCGGTGTGTAAGTCACTGGCCCGGTGTAGAAATGACAGCAATTAACCCGACATTTTAGCTTGAGGAGAATTTAAGATGAGACGCCTGACAGCCAGTGTCAGCCATATTTTCCCCGTCTTCTTCAGGTGTAAGAGCAAATGAAATCGGAGGTAGTATCGCAGTTGAGGGAGCCACTCGGGAAGGAGGGAGGAGGTGTCCGTGGAAAACGAATTATCTTATTTTGCAGTTATTTACTTCATTTTCCACAACGCTTTCCAAGAAAACACCTGGAAAATGTGCACAAACAGAAGCCTAAAAGAGAAAAACCACAGTGCTAATTGATATTCAATGAGTCTGACTCCATCATCGCCCCACAAACACATTAACACACATGCACGCATTCAGAAGAGGTGGGAGGGAGCGTCTCTAGGGGTCCATTGACTGTCATTCAGGAGGGGAAAGTAACAAAGTAACGCCGAGACACCACACAAACAGCCAGTCTCGCTTCTGTCTCCCCCGCCGTCCACCGGGAGCTGCGAGTGCAACATCTTCAGGCAGGGTGATGACGGCTTTCGCCGCTCATCAGCCAAATAAAAGCCCCTCTGATGCAAATAGCGCTTTGCCCTTGAGCATAATTTAAAGCAGTAATCACCCCTGGAGTCTCTACCGTGCAGATAGCGAAAGCGAGGTGACTGTCTCATTTACACTCCAGCACAAAGAAGCTCATTAGCTTTATCACACCAGCCCGAGACTCCTCCACTACAGTGTGTAAATAAAACACACACACATACGGTTTCACCAGAGCCACATTTCATGAAGCTCTCACAAAGATTGGCACTGGAAACAAAATAAAACACGTTTCGGTGACTTGCCGCTGTACCATTTCACTATCAGCAGACATCGTTTTGACATATAGAGGCGTGCTGCTTCTCGCGATGACACTGCAAGATATAAGCCTCCCCGTGACGGATGCGCGTGCTTCGTTCCTCCCCAGACAACAGCAGGCATTATTCTATTATCGCCACAGAGCTCAGATCCTGGAGTGGTCATTTGTGTTTAGGCCACATAACATGTGGCTGTATGGAATTTACAGTGCGCCTGCAGTAGTAACTCCATTTCCCATCGGCCTCTCCAGAGACGGAGCGAAATGTCAAGCCGTGGCTTTGAAAGAGAGATCGAGCGAGGGACAGGACGAGGAGGGGGGTAGAGAGAGAAAGGAACAGAGTGAAATCTGCTGGAAACAAACACTCATGAACATTCCTCATGCTTGGGCGGCACTAGTAGCGTCATGAGGGGGAAGCACAGGTCAAAGACGTGCAGGTGAAACACACACCTTCAGCCTTAGAGTTATAAATGAAATGAGCAACGTTTGCACATTTAAGCAACAAGGGAAAATTTTCTTTTTTTTAACTGAAATATTTATATATTGCAAAGGAAACCCATTGAATAAAAAAAGGTTATTGAAACTTGAATCAGAATTCTGGCTTTTTTTTAGAATTGCATGATACAGATTGGCAATTCTGACTTTTTTTCTCAGAATTGTAAGATATAAACTAGCAGTTGCGAGTTATAAAATCAGAATTGTGAGATATAAACTCGCAATTCTAAGAAATACAGTCAGAATTGCGTGATGTAAGCTCACAGTTGCGAGTAAAAAAGTCGGAAATGTGAGAAGTTTGCAATTGTGAGTTATAAAGTCAGAATTGCATGATATAAACTTACTATTGCAAGGTATAAAGTCAGTTGCAAGATATAAACTCAGTTCTGAGAAATTAAGTCAGAATTGTAAGATACAAACTCACAATTGCAAAAACAGTGTATATCTCTTTTTTTTTCTCAGAACTGATAAATAAACTCACAACTGTGAGTTATAAAGTCAGAATTGTGTGATACAAACTCACAATTGCGAGTTAAGTCAGAATTGCAAGATACAAAGTTTATATCCCGCAATTCTGACTTTATATCTAGCAATTTTGACTTTATAACTCACAATTGTAAGTTTATAATTCAGAATTGCAAGATTTAAACTTGCAATTATGAGGAAAAAACATCAAAATAATTTTTAAGTGTTTCTCTTTTACCTTACCGGTACTTATGTAGTCCATTTTATTTTACTTTATTTTATTTAGCATGTTATTCTATACTCTTGTAAATACCACTCTGTTTTCAATGTCTACTTTTTATTTTATTTTATTTGATACCGCTTTATTGATTAAATGGTGGAGAAGGCTGGGAAAGAGTGGGTTATTGGGAAATGTTATGGCATTTCCCTGATTCAGACTCTCCTTGACCCCAACCGAGCACCACGGCTCAATGTGTTAGCGTAGGAGCTAACCATTAGGCCATGACTCTGACCAGCCGCTTGTGTTTAGCAATTACGTTTAACCTCTGTGTGTAAATAAAACTCCAGCAGTCGGCCGGTCAAGATCAATGACCACTTCACATCTCATTTCCTGCTGTTTTGATGTTTCCTAACAGCCATGCCTGTGGAAATTAACGGTACTGAAATCTATAACAGCCCTCAGGGCAGAAGCCTCCACTGGAGACGTACTTTGGATTTACGCCATCAAACCACTGTTTTAAAACTGTGGGGCAGGTGCTTATGGGTAGTGTAGTTCTTTTCCCAAACCTAAAACACTGTATTTCTCAAAGCAGGTGATTCAGGGCAAGGCCCCCAAGAGCAAGGAGTCTTTTAGACTCCCAACACAATAAAAACATGATGAGGAAACTGGAGCATCCTGAACCTCATCCTCCCAGTATCTCTGACAGCCTATGACACCACAAACCATTTAACAGAGCTTAAAAAGCTCACATATGCAGATGCCCGGCGTCTTAAGCTGACAACCAAGAGGCAGGATTTTCTAGAAGGCAGCTTTGGAGCCTTGTGAATTTAACAAGCATGTCTAGTATTACAGTTTCTCCCCGGTTTATCCATGAATAGTAACAAATCAGCCTGTGAAACGCCTGCCTGGGGATGTTTGTATGTGAAGGTTTTCTGGAGCAAATATTAAAATGATGTAAATCTGGTTAAGGAGTTGAGGGCTACGATTGCCAGAGCTGTTCTCTGTTCTCTCCCCCCGTTCCTCCCGCTCTCTATTTACTATGCGCAAGGTAGTCAGATGTTGCCACTCTTCCACTTGAATATTTGAATTCCATAATGCCGGAAGAGAGCGAGCGAGCGAGAGAGAGATCATATGAGTGGCGTCTGGCCTGGCTCATAGCTCACTGCCCCCAGACACTGAATACATATGTAAGAGACCCTCTCAGCTTGCGGCTCTTCAGGGCTTTTCAACAAATGCTGTAAATAAGCCCGGCCTCAGCTTGCAAATACACAAGAGGCTTTTCAAATGCACGCACATGTCACTTAGCCCGGGCTTGCAGGCTTTCTCAGTGGGTGTTATTTCTGGGGGCTCGTCCGGGACACTTTTTATCTTTAAAGTGTAGGATCGATGCTATATCCCCTCTCCGTCGCTGTCATTTCGGCCCGAACATCTCCATCACGAGCCGGAGAACCGAGAGCGTTAGCATGCGCAAAGAAAGAGAACTAGTGTGCGTGAGAGGGATTGAGCGAACGCGCCGATAAGGAAACGCTGTCGTCGTATGCAAAACATGAATTAAGGTTGTGTGTGAGGCTTCATGCTTGATTTGACGCTAAGCTGATATTGCTTTCACGCTTAAATCTTCCAATGCTACTCCGTTTCAATTGAAATGTGATTGTTATTGCTAGAGGTATTTACCAGGAGTTATTTGATGCATGAATTTGCCCGCTAGGTATTTTCTCAGTTGTGTGGCAACATAGAGCACTTGTCTCGGTTTGGCTTAGCAGAATCTGTTGCTGCTAAAGAAATTAGCTGTATTTTTTTACCCTGATTAAGAGTTTTTGGGGAGCTTTTATAAAACACTGGAAACAGCAATACGATCAGATAATGAAACCAATCTTCAAAGCCAAGTATTGTAGTTAATTTACTTAGGCACATTATGTAGGTTTTTTTCATTAAAACATCCAAAAAACACTAGAACAGTGTTATATATTTAGCTGACTTGTGTACTTGCATTATCCCAAATGTTTCAAAGAATGTTAAAATCCAGATAAATAAGCAATTTTAACTGTTTTTCTTTGTGGAAAGACACTTTAATATGTACAGTGATGTTATTAAAAATAGTATACTAGCTCATCCATGAACATGATTTCTGCCCGAGTCCCATCGGTTTGCATCAGCTGTGGGGATGAAGGCAACATCTCCTATGATTTCAAACTCAATCACGTCGTAAACAAATTATGCCTTTGTTTCTTTGTTTGTTTTAAATATGCGCCCTCTAGCCATGAAAACTTACATATTTTGCCTTTAACTACTTGTTTTGGTTGTGCAGATGTTGTCTGTTTTGACATGTGGCTCATCCAGTCTTATTTTATAGCAAGTTGTGGTTTACAGTGCCAGGCATACATGCGATCTCTATCATTTCTTCTGACGTAGATCGTAATCACTTTAACAGCCGAGCCGACGTAATTGTCTAGTTATGGTCAGACGTGTTATGAAGGGAGTGATGATGCTTCAGGGATGTTCATCAAAGCGTAGAAAAGAGGAAAAAAGAGTAAGGGAAGGAGGGGGGATTTCTCTCATGGTCGAACTAAGTGAACGACATTGTGATGAATTTTCTTGTTAGGAGAAATTACATCCACTAAGTTGAGCTACCTCAGCATGAAATTGAAAAAGAAGCATTTCTTGGCCATTTCCATTCTTGATTCAATGAAAGATGTAGATTAGCTGTTGGGAGGGGGAGGGAACTGCAAAAGTATGACTTTGTTCACGCTAGGTTTGCGAAATAAACCTCGTAAGAAGCCATATAGGCCCGTCAAAGGGTTTGTTTACGGGAGCGAGTGTAGTCAGGCAGTTAGCCGGCTGATTATAGCAGAATACATGGCATGTGAATACACAGCGCCGACGTGTTTGAGTGAACACGTATGTTTATCTGCGCGTTGAATGCATCTTAATCGCCTCACGTCTACGTCTATGTGTAGCAATCCATAGCTCTTTGTAATCAGCCTGAAACCCTTAGAACAGATCCGTCTCTCTCACTGAAACGTTGAGTGATAGGCGTTGTGTGTCAGGAGGGAAGATAACTCTACCCCAGCTCAGCTCACTCAAAAGGTCAGGCACGCACTGTAATTGGAATATTCACAAGACAAACGCCACAGATCGCTGGCACACGTAGCCGGGAGGGCCCGGGGCCCCAGCGCTCCATCAGCAGGGAGGATTGACGGAGATGCATTGGCCCACCACCAGCTAGATGTAACGCTATTAACTCCGCTGATCTGCGGCGCAGCCCGACGCTCATTGAGATGGGCCGGGAAGATCCATCACCCAGGCTGAATGGACTACCGGCCCACCGCGAACTAATGACAGTTGAACACTCAGGTAAATGGACTGAAAACAATAGTTTGTCTTCACCTGGAGTGACTCGTGCTCTTGTAAGCCGATTCCATTTCGTGGTGATCATTTTTCCTGCGCTACTGAAAAGTGTTCACCATTTTTGCACGTATTTTCCAGCTGGAGGAGAAACCGCATATTGTTCCACAACATGCCGGCTGTGGTTAGTTGCACCATAATCAGGGGTTTGTGCTTTACATTGAAGGTCACAAAGGGGCCAGTCGACCTTGTGGGTAACAGTGTAAGAGCTCAGCGTGGACCACACATACACACTCAGACATATGCTATTGACTTTTAGAGTGCTGCCAGGAGGGTGATCAGGCGATATATGCAATTACCTAAATGAGGGTATATCTTATACCCTTAGGTGAAGCTACTACAGACTAACTCTAAACTCGAAATGTACACCTTTCCTACCTATGGTACATATGTGACCCTGGACCACAAAACCAGCCTTGAGTAGCATTCGTAGCAATAGCCAAAAATACATTGTATGCGTCAAAATTATCGATTTTTCTTTAATGCCAAAAATCATTAGGATATTAAGTAAGGATCATGTTCCATGAAGATATAATCCTATCCTAACAATGGAAAGCTTATTTATTCTTTCAGATGATGTACAAATCTCAGTTTTCACAAAATTGACCCATATGACTGATTTTGTGATCCAAGGTCACATATATGTATGTTTCATCACAAGATGCATGGAGTTTGTTTTTCATTGTAGTCGTGTGTATTGCTGTTGACACCCTGCACAAACACTTCTTTTGTCAATGGGACTGAGATTGGCGTCTCTCTCCCCTTCTGCGAAGAGTCTACTCTTTGCCTCTAGCTGTGTACTCTGCTGTCTGAGCCTCTTAATAAGTTCTTGTCAACAAACGCTATGCCCAAACGGCGAACGAGTCCATTCGCTCGGCCTGACAAAGGCTCGGTGCTACTCTTTTCCTTCTTTTTTCCTCCGGCCTCACTCTAAATGAAGTGTGGCGTGTGCTCTCTCTCTCGCCCCTCAATGCAACATTTATAAAGAGGTATTCCTCCGACCGTGTGACGCTCAGTGGCGTGGAACTGCGAAAAAGAGATGGATCATAATCACTTGAAATAGAAGCCAAGTGCATCCGGCACACGCTAGGAATTGGGAACTCGTTCGCCGCCTCACTCTTCCTTTATTTCCTTCGCTGACCTGCACTTGCTTGCACGTGTTGATGGTGTAAGTGAAAAGCAGTCGCCTTTCTTGGTCGTGCCTCTGTAAGGAAGGCAGATAAAAGGCCCAGTAGAGTCACCTTATCTAAACCCAGATGATATACAGCAGTTGAAAGCAAGGGCTTTACCAAAGCCTGCCGTTGAGAAGCAGGGAGGGATCGAATTTCATAAAGTAAAGGAACCAGACAGAGATGTGCAAGAAACAATGTCTGAGCTCCCAGAGAGATACAGGGGAGAGGCACTAGGTTTCAGAACTGGTCTGTGATGCCTCTTTAAGACGTTTAAGCACCTTTAAAATGAAATGC
>NC_133364.1:8680626-8823638 GCF_049309525.1 Garra rufa
GTGCCTTGTTATTTACGCTCCAGCCCGGGTTCTCCTTGAGCTCCTAGCTCTGAGGAATGTGATGCATTGTGCTGTTTATACAATGTGTGCATTAATGGATGGCAGCCTGCATTTCTTCTGCACAGCAACAAAACTTATAGGACGGAGAAAAGCAAAGCAAAGCAAGAGGCTTCCAGCCGTCCAGCGAAACTTCAGTGGTTGAGCCTAATATGCCTTTGTGTTGCATTCTGGGTATTTTCGCAGAAGGGCGAATATTAGCCGTATAATGCGGTGTTGTCACTAATAAGGAATGTTTTCGCTGTATTACAGGACAAGGACAGACGAGCAATTCTCCTGAAAATGGTAAAGGAATAGTTCAGCCAAAAAGTGAAAGTCCTGTCATCATTTACTCACCCTCACTCCTTTATTCCAATCCTTTATGACTTTCTTTCATTCGTAGAACACAAAAGGAAAATTTTTCCTGGTCACTCTTCCATATAATGAATGTGAATGAGGTCTGAGGCTCAAGAATGGCAAAAAAGTATCATTACAGAAGCCCATATTGCTTGTGCGCTTTATTCTTCTTTAATCGAACCAGTAGCAGATGCAAAATTATGCAGTCTTGTCGACTGTTTGCCATTGTGTTTGGATCATTGAATTTAAGAACTGCATCAGTCTAATTTGAATGAATCATATAGACTTGTTTTGTGAACAGAATCAGTGAATCTGATTCATTTGTTCAGGAATTCGCTGTCAGTATAAAATCGTACAGAGTAGTCATTTGGACTACTTTTATGCATTTGTAATGCTTTTTGGTCTTCTGAAGCCAGTTTTATGTAAACAACAAACTGAAACTTAAAGAATTACTTCACTTTCCAAATAAAAATTTCCTGATAATTTACTCACCCCCATGTCATCCAAGATGTTCATGTCTTTCTTTCTTCAGTCGAGAAGAAATTAAGGTTTTTGAGGAAAACATTCCAGGATTTTTCTCCATATTGTGGACTTCAGTGGGAGCCACTGGGTTGAAGGTCCGAATTGCAGTTTCAATGCATCTTCAGAGGACTCTACACGATCCCAACCGAGGAGTAGAGGTCTTATCTAGTAAAACAATTGGTCATTTTCTTAAAAAAAAAGCTAAAAATGTATATGCTTTTTAACCACATGCACTTCAAGCATTAAAGAAATCACATTGGAAAGGTCACTCATCAAGTAGGTCAAAGTACCAATTTAGTATTTACAACGGGAATGGGCAAAGAAAGTCAAATGCCCTTTATAAATAAGGGAAAACAATGATTTAGACAATTTTTTAGTTAGAGGAGAAAATAAGATGCAGTTTGTCGCCCTACTCTACCTTTTTGAACCATGCGTGACTTTTCCAATGTGATTATGTAATGAGTGAAGAGCTAAAGCATTTGTGGTTAAAAAGTATATACATTTTTATTTTTTAAAGAAAATAACCAATTGTTTAACTAGATAAGACACTTATTCCTTGGCTGGGATTGTGTAGAACTCTTTGAAGCTGCATTAAAACTGCAATTTGGAACAACCAATTGGCTCCCAATGAAGTATGGAGAAAAAATCCTGGAATGTTTTCCACAAAAATCTTAATTTCTTTTTGACTGAAGAAAGAAAGACATGAACATCTTGGATGAGTGAATTATCTTTAAATAAGACTTACCTGGTTCTGAAACTTTTATTGTCACTGTCATTGTGGCCCAGAATATTATTTAAAATTTTGTGTTTCACTGAAAACGGAAGGTTTGGTTTGGAATGAGGGTGAGGGAGTAAGTCATCCCAAGATTTAAATTTTTTGGTTAAACTATCCCTTTTACTGTTCTAAACAAGTGTTCCACTAATATGCAAAGTGGAGTTGATTACATTCCCCCTCTTCCCATTGTTCACGTTCGTATCGGAAAAGCCATTAAACGTCCGTGTGCTGTGGGAAGCGCCACTCTCCTGACCTCTACTGTGTATTGAATGACTTCTTTGACTTTGTCCTTTTATTCATCAGAGGACAGCGAGTCTGTATCGATCGGGGCGCGGATAAACATTTCCTCCTGTTAATTGTTGTGCTAAAGCCATTAGCCGACCACTAAAGCCACACAATCACAATCACCGCTTGGATGGGCGTGAAATCTCCCGCAATTTACAATCTCATCCACGCGGTCCTGCCGATAATGACTTGGCGAGGGTACTTATAACTCACTCATGCATCCGAAAGTACCACGAGGACCATAACTAATCGATAAATGCGTCGTTTAGAAGGGAAAAAATAAGGCGGGGTGATTTGCAGGAAACTTTCTTAGTATGCTACTTGATTAGTTTGCAAAATGTAGAAACCTTGGGGTTTTTTCTTCCCCTAAAACTTATCCGGTTAGACAAGTATTCCACATTCAAAGCGCAACACTCTGGTTGTTGTCTGTTTGGTTCGTTCAAAGACAGGACAGGACAGGGAACTGATTTGAAGTAGTCCAGCTCTCCTCCACATCCTGGTGTCCCCTGAAGTATCAGACAACGGCTGTGTGTGTGTGTGCATCAGAGGAGACAGATCGATGCTGTTAGGACCCAGCGCCACTGTGTTGTGTTTGTTTACCAGGAGCTCGGAGAGCCTGGCTCCTCACCGCACAGCCAGACAGACAGTGGCAGCTCCTCACCCTGTCTCTTCATAATTGATCAGGGGGATGGCTGCCTTCCCAGCGGGTTAAGACGTGGCAACTTTTCCCCCTATCTCTCCCTCTCTTCCTTTCTCCCTCACCTCTCTCTCTCTCTCTCTCTCTCTCTCCTTCTCTCCCCCTGTTTGCTCAGCATCTCAATGTACTAGTTCAAACATTGTTCTCACCAGCTGGCAGAGCAGTGCCATATGCACATCCTGTCAAGGCAGCTGTTGTCATGGATACTGGCAAGCACCAGGAAATAAAACAAGCCCTTGATTCTGCTGGAAGAAGTGTCACTCTTTATCTGAAGGAGGTTTTTTTTTCTTCTTCTCCGCACCCCTCGACCTTCGCTCTCCTCTTCCCCGACAGATGAAACACCTGTGAAGTTATTGTGTTGTTTATATTGCTTTATTTATTTTGTTGCTTTCCCCTTGTGTCGGGGCGTTGAGGCCGTCTGCGGCTGTGTTCACAGAGTCGTTGTTCACTTCTGTCTACGGTCGACATACAACTCCAGGAAGTCTGGAAAGAGTTGCTTTTTCTTTGAACGCGTCTATCAGTATTCTTGTTGGTACATGAGGAACACTGTAAGGTACATCATTTCAACCTGCCTTGGCATCAGGCTTACACACACATACTGTAACAAGAAAAAAAGATTGTTAAAAAACATGTTTACATTTTCTGAAGAAAAAGGAGTGGATGGTTGCCGATGCAAAAGTTGGTAGGATGTTGAGGCTGATTGCTAGGGTATTTCTAGGTGATTGCCAAGTTGTTTTGGGTGGTTATTATTAGTTGATGATCATTTACTGGTCCAAGTCTAAAGAGCCCAGAAATGGTAAATGGTTGCTAAGGTGTTCCTAAGGAAATGTTAGGTGGGTGCTAAGGTGTTCTGGTGGTTACTAGGTGGTTGCTAGGTAGTCACTGACAGGTCTAGGTCTAAAGAACCTAGAAATGGTGAGTGGTTATTAGGGAATTTCTAAGTGGTTGCTAAGGTGTTCAGAGTGATTGTGTGTTGTTAAGGGGACATACAGTAGTTGGTTGCTAAGGCAATTTTAGGTGGTTGCTAAGGTGTTTTGGGTGGTTACTAGGTGGTTGCTAGGTGATCACATACTGGTCCAAGTCTAAAGAGCATAGAATTGGCGATTGGTGACTATGGCATTTCTAAAGGGTTGCTAAGGTGTTCAGAGTGATTGTTAGTGTGGACGTACAGTAGGTGGTTGCTAAGGCAATTTTAGGTGGTTGCTAAGGTGTTCTAAGCGATTGTTGGTGCATTTCTATGGGGATGCCGGTGGTTGGCATATTTCCAAGCGGTTATTAAGGTGTTCTGAGTGATTGGCAGTGTGTTGCTATGGTGAGTGGCTGCTAGGGAATTTCCTGGGGGTTGCTAAGGTGCTCAGAGTGATTGTTAGTATGTTGCTGTTGCTAAGGCCACAAAAAATTGGTTACATTTTATAAAGAAAAGTGAGTAATCAGTCACTGCCATGTTGCTAGGGTGTAGTGGGTGGTTGCTAGGGTGTTGCTATGGTGATGTGGGTGGTTGCTAAGGGATTTCTAGGTGTTTGCTTATTGTTAGTGCATTCTATGGAAATGTGGTGGTAACTAATGTATTCTGAGGTGTTTGAGCATCATGTTGTGGTCCTGTAGGTGGCTAGGATATTTCTAGGTAGTTGCTTACTGGTCCAAGTTAAAAGAGCCCAGAGGGCTCACTCATACAATGTACATCTATGTGATTTTTCTAGGTATGAGCAATAAAGATGCTTTCCTTAGCAACCAAATATTCTTGTATTGTTCTCTGACATTGGAGAAGTAGGTACTGGAGTGATTTGGCAGAGAAGGGCCGGCGTCACCCCTGTGCTCAGGGGCCCGGCTAATGCTCAGCTCCTTGTTAATTCACTCCTGAGGTAATCTGATGTTGATTTTGTCAACTTTAATTACAGCTTCTAGGAACACTTCACATCGCCTGCCTCTACTTCAAATTGATATTATGAATATGCAAATGGGCCGGTAATTTGCAGAGAAGTGGGTATTTCAGCTGAGCACACACTAGACAGGTCAATACCACTGACACTCTCTGTGTGTGTGTTTTTTTCCCCCTCGTGCTCTTCAGAGGTGCTAGACAAACTGTATTTATCTTTCATCACGGCTTCGTGGATTATCATGAAAAATGTATATCTGAGAGACGCTTCATGGCTCATCAACAACAATGAATAGTGTAGTGGATGGAATGGGCCGAGTTGATGTCACCTTTCACAGTGTTTGATATTTGAGTGTGCCGGAGCTGAAGGGGAGGAAGACGGATGAAAAAAAAACTAATTTTGCGTCTCTTTTTCTCTTTTCTTTTCTTCGCAGGCCCTACAAGCAGCAAGGCAATTACTCCTACAGCAACCAGGCAGTGGCCTGAAATCTCCAAAGAACAACGACAAACAGCGTCCGTTGCAGGTGAGCAGTTCCTCGCTAATCTCTTAAGTCCATCCATAATACATGGCGCTCTGGAAAAGATTTCCTCTGTTCCAGCTACTCTGTTTGATTTGGCAATGTAATTCTGGAGCTGTCAGTAAAATTTCAACCTGTCAGGCCTGCCCTTCTCCAAAAGAAACCAAACAAAATACCTCACACCTGAAACCTTTCTGTTGTCTACAGCTACATTACCTCACCTCCTGAGGCAACCTTGAAACCTCTGCTGTCAAAAGATATTGAGATATTAAAGGCTCAGCTGACAGCATGTGTTTCATTATGTTGATTAACACAAAAAATAATATTGGCTTGTTCCTTGTTGTCTTGAAAAAGGCAAAAATCAAGGTTGCAGTGTGGCACTTACCATGAAAGCGAATGAGGGCAATTTTTAATGTGTAGCTGTTTAAATAGTCATTTTAGGGATTTAGGAATTACGTGATCATGGAAATGAAGAAAAATTGGATGTAACTACACAGAAGCTGTTCTCATGCTAACATTGTTAACGTTTTGTGGTAAAACAGTGAGTTTAAACATTTATGGATTGGGCCCCATTTACTTTAATTGTAAGTGCCTAACATAGTTAACGAAGAATACAAAGCTTTTGGAAATTTTCTATTGGATTCTTTACAATACAGTCCAGAGAAACCAGCAAATAGCAACTCTTCCTGGCTTCCTGTCGCATTGCGTATAACTAGCTGTCATTTGTACCCCTCCAAGATAATTTGCCATTATTGATTCCAGCTGCGCGGCATCGCTATTGTCAGTGATTTGGTAAAGGTCACAGCGGCATCGCGCTCGTCGCATCCCCTATTACCAGACCTGTTTACTTACCCACTGAGTGCCGATGTGTTATTTCTCTCACATCCCCACAATACAAACGTGCCGCTTCAAATTATGTAAGCGCTTGACATCTGCCAGGCTCCGTATTTTTAGGTTTAAATTAAGTGCGAGAGAGAGCGCGCCCTCCTCCCTGCTAATAAGTGCTATCAGCTAGCAGTGGTTTACCTCATTAGTACCCCGTGCATTTAATTAAAGGAAGGGAAAATTGGCGCTAACCCTCGTCGTTAATATTTTCACAGAGTGTAACAATGGCAACACCTTTTCCAAAAGTCACACCCTTGTGTATCTAATTATGCGGAAGTTAAAGATTCGGTGGCTTTTAATATATTCAGGCTGGTTTGGGCAAACACGGCTTGGGATATTTGGGAAATCAAAGTTTTTGGTTTTTGTTTTATTATTTGTCGCCTTCTGTGCAAAGATATTAGTTGTAAAGCAAAGCCTAGGTGGATGCGCTTTCGTGTATCCATTGTAGTTTCGCAGCCGTCTGTATACTCAGTGAATGGATTCCCGGCACACAGCGTGACTGCAAATTGTCGTGCGATACTTGCCGAGGAAGCCGAGTGATATTGGATGAGGAAGGTCTGAGATAACTGGTGGCCCATGACCGAGCCCCTGACTCTAATAACACCGGAGGATGGTAAATATTGAATATTTACATTTGCTTATGCCATCCTTGCCTCATGTTAGCCATATGAATCAATATGAATCAGGGCTTGTTGAGTGCTGTCTTCCGGCTGTAGTTAATCAATGCTGTCGATCCTTTTCTTTATTAACTTATTCGGTCCTGTTTTAAATGTCTACTATTGCATTATGTCCCAAAAACGATGTTTGAAGGAATATTCCATGTTCAACACTCTTAAAAATAAAAGTTCTCTATTGGCATCAATGGTTCCACGAAGAACCTTGAACATGGACCCTTTCAAATGCAGAAAAAGTTCCTTATAGTTGAAAAAGGTTCTTTTAAGAACTGTTGAAAAATGGTTCTTCTATGGCATCACTGAAAAAACACCCTTTTGGAACCTTTATTTTTAAGAGTGAAAAACCAATTAAACTTTATTTAATTTTTATTTATTTTCTTTAAAGAAAAAGGTTTAAAAATCAAGTTATGCTGAGGTACGTAAAATGGAAGTGAATGGGGACAATTTCTAAAGCAGAAATGTGGAGCCTAAAATTTCATAAAATAAATTCTTCTGTTTAAACATGTATTTTTTGCGCTCTAAAGTTGTTTATATTGTCATTTCTAAAGTTATTTCAGGGTTTAAGGAGTTATATCAAGTCATATCAAGGATATAACTTTACACAGGTTAGAAAACACATCTTGTGGCTGTAATATTGAAACAGTATTTTAACATTTACAGATTGGTTCCATTCACCTCCAACGGAATATTCCTATAAATACCTTTTCTCTTTGATCGCTGCGCTTTTAAACGCTCACAAAAGCTCAATTCACTTCACAAGCGTGTACTTAGACGTGCCAAGTAACAAGCATTTTGAAAAATGACTTATTTACATAAAAAAGTAAACGCCTGCTCGTTCCCTGACACTGATGAATCCGCCCCTTTCCCTGTCCAGGAAAGCCAGGGAAAGTGATCCATAGATCATGGCGTATAAATTATTTACTGCACGAGCATCTAAGTGCTGGAGCTCACGGTTTTAATTACTTGTATTAGTATCTAAAGCCTGTCGGCTGACTAATTCTATCCAGCGCTTCATCTCACGCTTTTGACGCGCTCAGAAGCCGCTTTTCCACATTTGCGTAATGTGACAGGTCTATTATTACCCCGTAAGCCCAGAGGAGAAGTCAATAAACACCTATTTCTTCTCCGTAAATCCTTGTGCCTTCTCCATGCTGCTTACAAGGATTTCCCAAGGCACACAACAGTCCTCTCGCATCGTAGCGCCTCTCCCTCCGAGTGGCAATATCTCCTGCGCGTTTTATACACTGACATTTAAAACACAAATAAAAAGCGAGAGGACGAAAGGGAAGGGGGATTACAGAAAGCTTGCGCGACTGGCAATTGTGTCTCCTGCCCTCCCAATCAGCCCAGCTGCCATTCTCCAACTATAAGCTACATGCCGCTTTGTTTGTTTGGCTCTGTGTGCCGCCCAGGCGTCTCGTCCTGATGGCAGGATGGGCATTTAACAGTGTGAAAACACATGTTAGCGATACTGAATACTGACGAAACAGCGGTTAGAAGCTAACGGAGGATGCTGAACAAACAGAGGCATGTGGGTGAGTTACAGCAGGCTGTTGTGGTGATATAATACAGCTGTCTAGGTGTCAGGAAGGTGTTTAAAGAGGTAGAGTTGACCACTGACCTCTTGGCGGTGTGGGCTCCAAGAGCGATATCTCAGCATTAACAAGGTGAAACAACCAAACAAAGCAATTTTAGCTCACTAGCGTGGAGCTAAGGTACACTCTACAGCGTTTGCATCTGTGACAGAAACATACGGCCAATACTTTGACCTTTTTTGTTCGTTTTAAACCCAACAATGTAACTTTTTCACAACCAAACATCCTTCCGGAGGATTTTTCGCTCCTGCGTTTGGGAAGGACGGCTGAGCGGCTCGTTGCTCGCACGCTTTTCCAAGACGAGAGAGAAGTAGCAGATAGCTCAACCCAATCACTTCCTGAGCAGTGAGCCATCCTCCGAGTGTCGCCGATTTAAAGGTCAGCGACGCACAGCTCATCTGAGCGTCAGACTCCTGCGCCATGTTCCTTAAAATTCATCTACTCAGACCGCCAACTGGAACCGTGCACAAAGCCGGCGGAATTTGTAAAAGGGGACTCGTGCCCTCATATTAACATTGATTATTAACACCGTTCACCCAACAGAAGGGTTGTGCGCCATTCCGAAGAGAATTTGGAATGTTTTTTAAATTCCATTTGGAAGTCCATTTGAATTGAGGTCGCAAATAGAATGCAGAATTGGAATTTGAATTTGAATTCAAATAAATTGACATTCAACAAAGTTAATAAAACTGTAACTTGGGTGGGAAGCAATGCATGGCAAGTAAGAAGTGGATCTAAGTGCAAGACTTTAAATAAAAAAGAAGGAGGGAACCAGATGTACATCCAACAACTAACCAAGCAACATAAGAAATGCAAGGGATATTTTTTACAGGTTGGGTTAATGAGGGTAACAAGAAGACATAACTAGGGAGACAATCAAGGGAAACCAATGAAGAAAGGGACTACAAAAGCTGGCACAGTAAACAACAGAATTACAACTTAAAAGTCTTGTTGGAAAGTTTTGATAAAAGTTTAAAAAGCATTGAAGTTTGAATGTTCGTAGGCCTCACTTGTAAAAGTTTGTGTTGAGATTGCACTTTCTGAGCATTTCAATTAAAATTCCATTTCAGTTTTCTGTAAGGTGTAACCAATTCAGTTCAAATTCCAACAAAGTTCAGCCACTCCAAAGCGAAGGAAGAGGAAAAAAACTATATTTGCAGATTTGTGATCTTTGGTAACCAAGAAAGCATCCTACTTTACCCCAGTTACCTGAACTAGTGGGTAGCGTGTGAAAATTGCAAGGGATTTGGTTTGCAGGGGCTCACATTGCAATGCAAAGGAAGTTGAAGTATAACCCTTAGGCAAGAACCAGTGGAACGGTGGGAGTGGGGGGAAAAAAAATAGTGCCATGGCACCGCTTTGATGTAGAAGCAACAACTGTACCTTCTGACAGAAGATGCATGGGAGTAATAAACCAGTTCCAGCAGCCCTTACACATGCAGTCTGATTACTCTGGCCAGGGTGTTAATTGGATCCTAACTGGCTGATCTGATACGTGTAGCCCGGTGGTGGGAAGTCTTTCCAAGTGATGAACTATAATTCAGCGAGCTGCTTGAAGCTTGTGTAATTTACTGCGTGTCACTTGACGAGGAGAGCGATCCAACAGACTCCCTATTACCTGCGACATCACAAAGCTTTCAAGAGGGAGAAGAGGAGGGGGGCTGATGCGGAGTGAGCGAGAGAGACAGATTTCCCTGTAAATGCCACACGATTCTCCGTTTCAGATATGGTAAGAAACATATTTGAGGAAAACAAAGGAAGACAACTTTCAGACTGTGTAGACTTCGTTCTTGAAGATCACATTTGGTTGATTTTCTTTTTCTTCAATAGCAGTCTCAGTCTTTTGGACCCCATTATGCATTTCAAAATCTTTCTTTTTTGGTTTTGCAGTGTGATTTTAACTATTCCTCACGTAGTTCCCTTTGGAAAGCACACTAGGCTTAACTTCTTGTAGTTCGCATTTGATCCCTCCCTTCATTGACAAAAATGAAACTGTGGTTTCACTCTTAGCTCACATCCACTCTATCATCATTTGAAGTGCAGTACACTTCCCATACTGTTTTGCTGAACTGTAAAACAAATTGATTTGGGAAAACATTCCTGTAATCTACTTAACTATGATCCCGAAGAGCTTCAGCATTGATCTAATCCAAACGATCACTGCACAAGCCGGTGTGTATGTATGTTAGCGTGTTTTTAGGTTAAGATTAGTGCTTGTATGTGTTTATATTGTCGATGGCTCACAAATCAATGAGTGTGTGTACTGGTGGTCCTCAAGTAAAGCAACTCCATCAATAAACCCTTGACTGTGAAACCATTAATTACTGACTGAATTAGCAATCCTAGCTTTACCAAAGTGGAAAGGTCAGGATCCTTTCCGAAGCTCAAAAAAAGCCCTGTTCCTTGGGAATTGGTGGGGCAGTAAGCATAAGAGTTGACTTTCTCCAACTAAAAAAGGTTTTACAGCTTAATAAACATCTGTTTTCTGCAAAAATAGAACGTATGATCCAGAAACGTTCATTGAGAGAATCAAATCACTTCTTACTAACTATTTCGCTAGTTTGCACTAATATTATATTCATTTGGCTCTCTCAGACGTTGTTGCTGGAAATACACCAATGGGACATTTGACGTGTTTTCAGGTACTGCAGGAAGGCTCAAGTCTTGCGTTTTTCGTTCTTATGATGTGGAGTTGACCGCCGAGACCCATTTTGGCATAGCGAGAGCCCTGTAATGATCTGCTCGTTCTTCTGGAGGGCCACTGATGTTTTCTCATCACTGACCAATTTAAAGATATTTGTTCTACTCTCTCTCAGGTGCTGAGACTCGTGGCTCTAAAGAGCAGGTCAATGGAGATCAGCTTGTATTTGTAGTTTTCCAATAGAAATCAAAGCTTCATGGATTGCCATTTTTGGACGTGCTTGTTGTTTCATAGGAGAGCGAGAAACACATGTCAGTTGATGGCCTGTAAGTAAATTTTCTCACAGCACAAGTGCTTCAAGTGCAGATGATTGAAGTTGATGCTTTGATTCGTGAAGAATGCCATTATCGGTGAAGTTTTCTAGCACTCGCTGGGTTGCATCATTGCCTCTCGCAGTCGTATTCTTCATCTGGCATCCTGCGAGGGAAAAGACTCATTGTCTGTGACTGTTTACGGCTCGACCCTTCGGCAAACGCTCATTAATTATGCCCCGTCTTGGCGAAATCATTTCGGGGAGAAGCAATTCAGCCTCTGTTCCTTTCAATTCACCCAGCTTGTCAATCATCGCCCCCCGCAGTATCCCGCGGAATGGAGGTGTTATATTCCGCCAATTATCATGTCATATACTCGAAAATGTAAATGAACGTGTGTGTAAAATTAAATTTATGGGTTGTCAGTGAAGAATAAGAACCAGGAGAGCAATTACTTATCTGCTTTCATCTTTCAAGCTCTGATATATCATGCAGAAAATGCCGGCGTTAAATGCTGGAATTAGCATTGTGCGCGACTCGGAAGTGAGTGGGCCGAAACTTCAACTTTGTCTCGTCTTTTTTTGTTTGGAAAAGCGATGAAATGAAGATGCATATCATCCGTCGATCTGCTAAAAAGCTAATGAGAGGCTGAGGGCCTTATCCTGACTTCATTTTATTTCTCTTTGGCAAGTTCGAGGCGAAAATACAACACGCAGTCAGCTATGGTTCGATAAATAAACTTAGCGAATTGTTCTGAAATTTACATGTTTATTGTATTCGGCGCACCACGGTGCAGACGGGGTGATCGTTCGTTTATTCAGTCCGTAGCTCATTTAAATATACAAATAATGGGCGTAATGAGAACATCTCCTCTTGTATTTTCATGCTTTGGTCTTTATATTGTCATTTAGGCCGGCGCAGAACCCTGGCTGAACCTGGGGGTAATTACACATCACAAATGTGTCTTAAGGTTTAATAACATTGAAGGTGTAAGCATACATTTGCATAATTACATGCAGCTGTTTAATTTGTGACTTTGTTGCTTTGTTCCTTTGTTTTTTTTTTTTTCTCCGATACCTCCTCCCTCGTCACACCTTTCCTCCCCGAAGAGAGACAGAAAGAAAGAAAGTGTATTTGTGTGTGCGCTTCCCTCTGTGGTGCTGGTGGTGCTCATTGAGTTTTGGGGCCAGTCTAATGAAGAATGGTGCTTGGATTTGTTTGAATATGAATATGAGTGGGGATGGAGTGTGACCTTCAGCTCCGCTACTCAGTTCATCAGGATTAGTCAAGCTCGGCGCTCAGGAGCGCTAATGCATAATGACTTCTAAAATGAAAAATGTGTAGTGACCATGCAAATGTCTCTGCTAATCAAAGAGGGGAACCTGAGCTGGGCCGAGCCAGGAGACTAAAACAAGGACGTGTCAAGGCCCTGAGAGCTCAGACGTACGGAAAGCAATCAAGCGGTCTTGATTAGCCGGCGCGAGGAGTCGCTCGGACCCCTCGCGACGTCTAATGGAGCCTTTTTCTCGAGCTCAGAAGCCACAACAATAGAGATGTTTACCTGTCATGATGCCGAAGGCTCGGCTGTCTTGATGATAGACAGCATCTGTCCAAGCTACTCTGTTGGACGATGCAACATGCAGCATGCTTCATAAAGTACAAAGAATGCCCTGAAGAGTCAGCTGTAGACAGGTGCAGCGTCCAGGAACAAAAAAAAAAAAGAAAAGGAGTTGGTTTCTGTCTTTCTCAAAAAGCATTTGTCTGGCAATTATTTTTATTCTGTTCATTGTGCAGTTTTAGGCATGAGTGAAAAATCAAGTCGAATTAATGTAAATGTTGCGCGTTTCCCAAAAACCCGCTTGCTTTATTTCAATGCCGGGCTGCGAAAATATTTTCTTTGTTTTGTTTTTTAGGCGAAAAAGTTCTCTCGCACAGTTTGACAGCTGGTATTTTAATGATTCTTATCATTTAAAAAATGACATGAATTTTTAAAAATGACATCTCGTGGAAGACTTGTGCCTCTGGCTGCTTTCTTCTAAGCGTGCAACTTGGAAACTTCAATGCGCAGCGAGAGGCAACTGGTAATTCCCCTCACCTCTGTAAAACAGAATACTTCACAGCAGCTCAGCTTCAATCAGGAGTTTCTCACAGACTTTTCAAAGCTTCGGCAGCCTGAATCCATGCTACTTAGCTTAGCTGCTCCTCAACAGGCCATGTGTCCGCTTACGACCCACAGTCGGCTCTGGAGATGTGCGTCTTCCTGCCTGCCTCGTGCGTTGTAGCGCTAGAAATCGCCTGGGGGAGTTGAAGGGTTCAGCTAATTAAGGTCCTCCTCTATTTAAAGCGCAGTGCTTTTCCCATTGGGAGTAGCTGACAGAAAATATATAGAGTAAGAAAGTACACATGCACTGCCGAATGATTACATATACTGCACTCGCACCATTTCCAGAGAGTTCGGGAAGCGTCTGACTTTGCACTTGAAGAGTTTTCATGAGATGTGGCTAATGTGTCGTTCTCTCCATCTCCATCTCTCTTAGGTGCCAGTATCTGTGGCAATGATGAGTCCACAGGTGATCACACCCCAACAGATGCAGCAGATCCTTCAACAGCAGGTCTTGTCCCCCCAGCAGCTCCAAGCCCTCCTACAACAACAACAAGCAGTCATGCTTCAGCAGGTGAACACACATAAACACTCTCTTACTCGCTGTCCCATAATGGTAGCATACAGATCCTCTCATCCGTCCTTGACATACTTGGATCAGAGAAACAAATATGGACAGGCGTGTAATTAGTTGTTTTCAGTGGGGACGTCTTTTGGGGACAAATGGAGCACAGAAACAAGAAAGTCGAATAGAGTTAGTGGTACGTGAACTTGAACACTTTGAAAAAAAAACACAGGCTTGATTTCACATGTTGTTTGGTTCATTAAAGTATCCGCATTGTAAGACGCATTGCGTTTTTAGTGTTGCAGAAATGGCTGACTTAAGCAAGTTTGTTAAAGTCAGCTAAAGTAGACATATGTGACCCTGGACCACAAAACCAGTCATAAGAGTCAATTTTATTGATTTACAAAACCTAATAAGCTTTCCATGGATGTACAGTTTGTTAAGATAGGACAGTATTTGACCGAGATACAACTACTTGAAAATCTGAGGGTGCAATAAAATCTAAATATTGAGAAAATAGCCTTTAACGTTGTCCAAAAGAAGTTCTTAGCAATGCATATTACTAGTCAAATGTTAAGTTTTGATATATTTATGGTAGGAAATTTACTAAATATATTCATCAAACATGATCTTTACTTAATATCCTAATAATTTTTGGCATAAAAGAAAAATTGATAATTTTGACCTGTGCAATGTATTTTTGGCTATTGCTTCAATTATATTCGTGCTACTTAAGACTGGTTTAGTGGTCCAGGGTCACAAATGACATTTGTAGATGTTAAGTTAGTTTTTTGCTCTTTTTTGACAGTAAACCAGCCTAAACTCTTTGCTGGTCTTAGCTGGTCTCAGCTGGTCTTGTCAGGCTGGGCGTTTTTAACCAGCTAACACCAGCAAACCAGGTTTAAGCTGATTTTTTTCAGCAGGCATAGTACTGTGAGAACATGAAATGATGAGGAAAAACAGCTCAAACTTGTCTGCAAGAGCACCACGTCGTGTCGTAGCGTGTGCGCTAACAACTAGACCACGTCTCTGACAAGAGTAGATTATATCTTCAAAAGTGATTTTAAAATCTCTCCGAGTGAGCTCTTCATTAAAAACATCTCCATTAACTCAGCCTTGATTATAATTAGGTCTGTATAAACGGTGACGAGCGTCTTGCGCTGAAGACGTCTCCCGCTGAACGAGACGGGAGAGCTCGGCTCCTGTATTCCGACGATGAGCTCCTGAGGACAGCACTCTGAGAAGAAGAGGAGAAGTGTGCTAAATGCATTAATTCACAATGATGAATCCTCTCCTTTGAGTGCTTCACATTCATTTCAGAATTTCACTGCCTGTCAAGGCATCAGAGAGGAAAAAATATATAGGCAATAAGATTAATTGTTCCTCTAGCGGTAATGTGCAGCCGCATAAAAGTCCATATGGAGACGCATGATGAGGGGAAGTGCTGGTCTCTTTGTCTCGACCGGAGAGAGATGTTATTTATGATGTGACATGCAGAAGCACATCCAGGCATGTCGTGCGGCCTCAGGAGCCCTAGAGTCGGCTACGAATCTGTTTGTTCTGTTGTAGCTCTGCTTTGAGGTATGGCCACACTTATGTCAGAAAAGAGAAATAAGAAACAGATAAATTTTCAAGTCATATACAGCAGCTTGGTTTTGTCACAGGTGTACTCTAGTGGTTAGTGCATTTGTTACAAGCAGTTACACAAACTTAGCATTTGTTATAAGCACTTAGACAAAAGAAATGAGCCGGAAATAATCTGTTTGTTTTCAAGCCAATATGGTTTTTTTATTTGTCACAACTTTTAACCTTGCATTGAGCACATTTGCTCTAAGAGTGTTTACATTAACTGCATCTGTTCCTAGTACGGTTAGATTTTTTTTACCGTTTCCACCCACGGTTAAGCATACACTAGGACCGCGATTCAACTTAAATATGAAAATGCATCTGTAATATTGTTTTTTTTATAACACGTAAAACAAACATGTGCATGTGAGATCTGTTAAAACTCCGTTAAGCTTTGCCAGTTGAAACATTTAAGAGCCAGAGGACGAGCCAGAAAGAAGTCGTCCCTCTTTTTTTCACTTTCTATCCCTTTTAAATAGCTTAAAAGTGCCGTGCACATTTTACTTTCACTTTCAAATTGCCGGCAATTCGGCATAAAGCAAATGTTAGTTTTTAGTTTGTTTGAATTTTCTTTTCCTCACTTTCCTTCACTTTTAAATACCTTAAATGCAGTGTGTACATTTTACTTTCACGTTTGAATTTTGCCAATACAGCATCAATTTGTATTCAAGCAACAACAAAATACAATGTCAAACTCACTCAGACTTTAAATATGAATAAAAATACACCATGCTAAAGGCTATGCCTAATATAAAATAACAATTAACTTAAAGTTGAAATAGGTATACAAAACTGAAAATAAGTAAACACTGTGGAACCAAATAGAACGTTTATTAGCAAAACTAATAAGAAAGCTTGAAGACACGGCATACACATTGATGTCAAATAAAATAAATAAATTACAAGTTAAGCTCAAATAAAAGTAAAAAATCTGCAAACACTGTAGAACCAATTAAATAAGAAACGGATGTTTGGAAAAAACTTCCAATATGAACTTAGATAAACAGCAAAAGTCAACAGGCTTTTCAAAATCCAAAAATCTTCTTGTCTTTACCACCTCTCTCTTATTGTCAGTCAGGTCGACTCACTCTCCTCTCATGATAAATATGTTAAAAACCTGAGAAGCACTATTTATTTTATTGGTGTCTTTACTCTGTTGTATTTATTTGTGCTGTTGCTTGTTACCGTACCGAAACCTTGACTCTAAAACGGTGATACAAACCAAACTGTGAGTAAGTTGAACCTTTGCATCCCTAGTTCCTAGTGGTTAGTGCAAACGCTCTAATAATAAACTTAATGGGAGAAGGGAAACAAGCTTTAGGTACTTTTTGTTGTAAGTGTATACAATTTTGTGTTTATTCCACACATTTTATTGGAGTATGTCCATGTCTTTCCACAGCAACACCTGCAAGAGTTTTATAAGAAACAACAGGAACAACTCCATCTACAGCTTTTGCAGCAACAGCACCCAGGAAAACAAGCGAAAGAGGTATGATAAACAGCGCATTCGCCAACCACAAGCGACTTGTAAATCACTCTGTGCTGTCATTACACGAGGGAACGCTCTCTTACCACAGTTGAAACCTCTTCTGAATGCTTCCAAAGCGCTAAAATTAGGCAGACAGCATTGTCAGGTGTCTCAACTCTGTCCTTGGCGGCAATTTAGAGTTACGCTGACGCTAAAAGGCCCGCTTTAGTGTAGTGAGCAGGGTCCATTCCTTAATGAACCGCCGCGGCAGGTTTGGGCCGACGAGCAGAAAAATTCGACCGCAGCGAGCTCATAAATCAAACTGACAGTCAGACCGTGGATCCGTCTGACAGACAGACAGAAGGAGACTGAGAGGGTTGCTGACACGCAGGAGCAGGCATCAAAAAGCGAAGCGCACCAAAGAGGGGGGGACGGCGGCAATCCAAACAAAACGTGCGGAAGCAGTTAAATTGATCAGCTAGGTATCATGGACGGGAAACGTCCCCCGCCCCCAGCAGTCTCTTCAACCAGCACCTTCCACCATTGTCTCTCTTCAAGCAAGCCATTATGCAGGGCCTACAGAAAGCAGGACTGACCTCCCGGAGGCTTTGTTTCTGTTTGGATTTGCGAATAGATTTTTTTCAGGCCCCCGCCATCAAATATGGAATAGAAATTGCTCCCTTATTTCTCACGAGACGGCGGGGCCAATCCGCACGGCTCACTCCATTATGCAGTCTGTTTTCCAGTGAGCGCATCACAAGTTTTGCCTCTCTTTCTCTTGCTCTCTCATCCCTAAACTAAAGGAGTGAGGTCTTCCTCACCGTTCTTGACTGAAGGTCTTCCTCTGGAGTCTGTTCAGCCCTACCGCCAGTGTAATTCCGAGCAAAAATTGGAAGTTTAACTTTCCTCCTGTAATGGGGGTCTTTGCTTTCTTGTCACTGAGTAGGTTGTAATGTATTCTGACAGGAGAAGAGGAAAGGGAAAGTGGATGGGAGAGAGAGAGGGAGAGCTCAAGCTAACAGGGTCTCAGCAGAAACTAGCTCTCAGTTTGCTAATGGACCTCTGGAGACTTTGTCCACAGAAGCAAACTTCAGTCATTTTTAAGCCAGACCTCCTAAAAAACAGCTAATAAATTGAGTCTGTACGACATGGAAATGCAACTACTACACCACTTTACATTTCCGAACAGCCCAGACTAAAGAACGGTGTCTTGTCGTTTCATCACATGCGAAATTATACAAACATCGAGCCTCATTCATGAATCACTAACAGAATGAATTTGCATATATGACAATTTACCTGAAAATGGTGTTACAAACTAGTACCACATAAAATTATATGTTGGGCCTGATATTTGAAACATGAGAAGAATTCATTTTTGTGTGAAAGTGTAAACTATGTATGAGCCTGGATCACAAAATCAGTCTTAAGTAGAATAGGTATATTTGCAGCAATAGCCAAACATGCATTGCATGGGTTAAAATAATCAATTTATCTTTTATGCCAAAAATCATTTGGATATTAAGTAAAGATCATGTTCCATGAAGATATTTTGTCAATTTTCTACCATAAATATTTCAAAACTCAACTTTTGATTAGTAATATGCATTGCTAAGAACTTCATTTGGAAAACTTTAAAGGTGATTTTCTCAATATTTCGATTTTTTTGCACTCATAGATTCGATTTTCAAATAGTTGTATCTCGACCAAATATTGTCCATGCAATTTGCAAAGCTTATTCATTCAGCTTTCAGCTGGTTTTGTGGTCGAGGGTCACATATTTACAGCGATTTTTGCAGTAATGCCTCTACAAAAAATTTAACATACAAATTTGATTTAGGTCTTTCGTGACGTCCATATTATGTGACAGTACACAACATTTTTATAGCTGATGCTTCATGATCCAATTGTTTCATTGTAATATGAATCAGCATGTGAATGTTTTAAGCAAAAAGCATTTAAAGAGTTTTACATGGGTGTTTTGTTCACTATGATTTTGCTAATCCTTTTTGTTCGTAACATTGACGTTTACCTGATTTTCCAGATTTATTTTTATCCATGGAAAGATTTCAAGCACAGTTGCTGTGCTTTGATCACTGAAGCGCTGCATTGTTTTTCTGTGTTTTGCCGCTGCTGCTGTTGTTGTTGTTTTTGTTGTTGTCTTCGCCAGCTTACGCAAGAGGCTCGACTGGCGGTAAACAGGGCTCAGAGGGGATGGGGGGTGGGTGGGTGCTGTAAATCTCTCTTAGCTTCCCTCCCTCCGTTACCCCCTCCCCGTGGCCCCATAAGCTGTAATGGACCATTAGAAATGCAAGACAATTAACTATCAATGGCAGAAGGAGGGGGCTCCACGCACCCTCCCACCCACAGTTTTCAGTCCACGCAAACAGGGCGAAGAGAACGAGACGAATAGATTTCACTTGGGCCACATGTATAAACGAACACACTTTCTCGTCCATGTGTGTGATTAGTGTTTTGCGTGTATATGCTCACTCGTATATGCTCTCTCTCTCTTTCTCTCTCACTATAGCAACAGCAGCAGCAGCAGCAGTTGGCGGCACAGCAGCTGGTCTTTCAGCAGCAGCTCTTGCAAATGCAGCAACTGCAGCAGCAGCAGCACCTGCTCAACATGCAGAGGCAGGGCCTCCTCTCTCTGCCCCCTGGCCCAGGACAGCCCACCCTCCCCGGACAGACTCTGCCGCCAGGTAACATCCTCACGTGATCTTCTGAGAGTATGAGTGTGTGGCTGCGTCCTCCTTTAAACTCCCTTTTTTTGTTTCTGCTGCATTTTCCTTGCCATTTCAGTTTTTTTTTTCTCTAGTTCTCTTTCTCTCTTGCCTGTGTCTGTGTGCTTGTTGTTTTCCTCTCTCCCCTTCTCTCTCTCACTCTCACTCTCTCTATCTCCCTCCCCTCCTTGCCTGTTGTTGTTGTTTACGGACTCGCAGTGCGAGCTCAGAGCTCTGAGGAAGACGAGCTGTTGCCATTTGCTTTTTTCCTGGAACAAACACCTGGTGCTACTGTGTTTATCGAAATGGCGCTGGATGACAATAGTTTGAAAATGGCTCTTAATTGGAGTATAGCCGGGGCGGCACGAAGCGGAATAGTCATTTTATCATCCAAGGGATTATATGATGATTTGATTCTGCACACAGAGGCTTGTTTATGAATGCATAATCATGTGCAGATGAGTTCCTGGTTGCTCTGCACTTTCGGATACCACGGAAACGAAGCGAGGGATGAGCGTCCAGGTCGATCTTGCGCCGGTTTACCTCCAGATGCTTAAGTGTGATGCTCAAGTTTCGCAGCAGAGCAGAACAGGTTTACCTACCTTGTTAGAAAAGGGCAGACGGGAGCTCATATGAGAGCTTTGTGGATGATTGTGTCTGTAAACCTGTTTGTGACTCTCTTGCAGCTGGTCTGAGCCCCGCCGAACTCCAGCAACTTTGGAAAGACGTCACCAGTAGCCACGCCATGGAGGACAATGGGCTAAAACACAGCGGCCTGGACCTGAGCACCACCAACAACTCGTCCACTACCTCCACCAGCAACCCCAAAGCTTCTCCGCCCATCACCCATCACGGCATCTCCAACGGCCAGTCCCCGGCCCTCAACAACCGGAGAGAGAGGTACTCTAACACGCACACATGCATGCTAAAGTCAGTCGGAAGGGCGTAGGTTTATTCTTCCGCTTACCCGATCTCCATTGGGTCCTTGAGATCCAGCTGGATTAGCCATGTAAAGTCACTTTGAATATAAGCGTGAAAAGCTCCAAATCCCTTTTCAGACATACATGATCACAAACCTCTCAATAAAGGGTCTTGTGTGCAACACAAAGGCATGTTAACAAACAAACCAAACAGTCGTTTAAGCTACTTTTCATGTGCGACACGAAAAACGAAAGAATGGTTGATGTTTGTCTCCATTTGCGAAAAGGAGCAGGGAGAGGGCTGTGTGTTTTTGTTTGTTTGCTCATCAATAGTTTATTAATGTCTGGATAACACTTGAAATGAGACGAAACCTCCCTCGAGACAGCACGCTATTGAACGCAGCGCCTTCCGGTAAATCAAACGCATGGAGGTGCAACTTTCAGTGGCAGGAACACACAGCTCACCTCACTGTACATTAAGTATTTAATACCTCGCTTTTCTTTTGAAATTGCTTTGCTGCCGCGGCTTGTCATGTAAATAGAATACACTGTGCCGGTGTGGCATTTCCTGAGCGTTTATATGCGCAACGGCCCTTTTATACGCTCCGCGGCTGCTGTAAGACATAGATTCGCATATTTCTCCATGTATTATTCAGTCTGTAGCGGCCATATGTTAGTACATAGCAACAGCCGTTGACTTCACTGGGGGTGGATGTGTTGTGTAATTGGTTTCAAGTACGTAGCGTCTTCACAGAAAGCCCTTTCTTGAGAGAGATATCTTTAGAGGCAGAGAAGAAAAAGGAAAAAACGGAGAGAGACAGAGACATGGAAATAATTTAAGAAATAGGTTACACTCTTCTCGTGTGTTGGCGGAGTCTCTCGGGCCCACGGTCGTTCGTAATCACGGAGTGTGTTGTATTGTCAGAGCCAGCTGCTTTCTAAGATGTGCTGGATCGATAACGGCAAGGTAAAACAGCCGGTGAGGTTTGTGTGTGAGCGTGTGTCGCACACAAACACACGCCGTGCTGGTCTGCTTAGCCTCACTTTCGCACATTAGCCCCTCAGCACCATTAGAACTGGCGGTCGTAACTTACCGCAATGTCTTTTCACAACAGGTTGTGTCCTTAAAAACGCCAGTTCCACCGCAAATGAATCTCCTGGTGAAAATTAAAGCACAGGGGCTGGTTTTCTGCTATTTACACAAGTTGTTCGTAATAGCTTTACAAGGTGAAAGCCTGTGGAAAAAATGTTGACGGCTGATTTTACTTGGCCAGGCCGTGTGTTTTTTAACACACTCATGTGTCCTCAGTAATACTCTGGATCAATAATCACAAGGTGGCCTGATGTTGAGGGAAAGCATGTGTGTTTTTTCAGCTTCTCTGAGCATCAAATCCACCAAATTGACCCAACTTTAGGTCAGTATCCTGACAGGTACCATGTTTTCCACCATGTTTTTAATGCTCATTATTTCTCTCTCAGTTCTCTGCATGAAGAGACCGGAGCATCACACTCCCTCTATGGTCACGGAGTGTGCAAGTGGCCAGGATGTGAAAGTATTTGTGACGACTTCGGACAGTTTTTGAAGTAAGTGATCATCAAGAGATTTTTTTTAATGCTTATTCGATGCTTAGTTGTTACTTTTCCCTCCACTGGCACAATCAACAAAGTTTTCAGACTCCACCTGTAAATCCGCAAAACAGATTTCCCAAAGGGCGCCTGTCGGCTCATCATAGGCAGTGCTCAGAAATGACCGTGCATCTCAACGGCTGTGTGAGTGCATGATGGGCTGGCGTTGAGCGTCAGAAGCTAATGGCAACCCACATAGCCGTGCGGTGTTGTCATGGCGCAGCTAACGGAGTGAAATGAACTCTTCATGCTCCATCAACAATTTAGTTAATTAGCTCATTTGTAATTGGTCGGCTTTGTTGCCGGGACGTGAGTGGGGGGACATCAAAGGAGAAGGTATTTGCAGTGCTGGAGATTGCAGTAGGGTTGTGCCGATGGACGATAGTATCGTGTATCGTCGATAGTCAGAGATATCGCCTGTTGCTGATGCCTTTGACGATATTAGACGATTATTATTATTATCCGTCAACAAAGAACTTAACTTTAGCAATGCAGCGCAAAGAGTCTGTTCTAGGATGCTTCAGAAACTTGGCGTGGTATAAACACACGCATAGAGACGCCACGGCACCTTAACACACCTCGTGCAGTTAAAATGGGAGATATTCATCATGCAGTACGTACGGTGGTAGATTCACTGATTCTAAAGGGAGTGTTATTATATTAGCATTGCAGTCATTAGGATAACAGAGGTAGTAAAACGTGGTTCAGGCTGAATTAATTACGATGTATCATAATCAGTCTGTATATAGTAAACATAAACATTGAGCTCAGTAACGTCTATAGGCGTTAATTAGAATTACGATGCGATCAGATGGCGCTAAACATATGCACGTGTATTACACGCACATCACTTCTCCGCATTCAATATGAACTGAACTAAAACATCACCTGATGACAACTGTCAGATATACAGCGGTAACATTATCGCAATATGACGGGTAAAGAAAGAATCATTCATCTACATTCTGGCACGCACATTTACAACTCACTCACTGACGATAGCAGAGAATGAAACCGAAAGTAACTTGAACAACTCCGGCAGAATTACAGTCAGCGCTCTGTACACGCACAACTTAATCATATGCCAATAGAAAAGTCTACCTTTACAAAACGAATAAGGAATTAAGTACATAGATAACTAATTAAATTAGCACGATAGTATCGTGTATCGGCGATCTCTCAGGCTGACGATAGGGCGATATCAAAATTGAGCATATCGCCCAACACTAGATTGCAGGTTATCACGTTGCCACTCTGAGGAAAGAGCCTCACCATCAAAGAATGGAGAAAAGGGTTCATTTGAATATTCTAATTAGATCCGTAATTAACTGTGAAATAATAATCTGGTGCGTTTGGTGGGTGTAAATGTCCACGTCAATTCATGTAAACGGCTTTTGAGAGCGATGACGTTGGTAAACTGTCTAGACACAGTCTAAAGAGTCCACTCCAAACAAGTCAGCAATTTAGCTCCCTTGAGTGCATTACCTTTTAACTAGTTGGTTATACAGGGTTAATTATCCTCATCTACCCCATTGCCGTTCGTTTATTATGTTCATTGCAGTACAGCGTACATCTGAGATCATGTGATCATTTCCCGCCAAATCTGATGTGCAAATCAATGGCTGAAGTGAACTAAATAAAACCGCTCTGCATCTGACAGCCTGTGCGGTAGGATGCCATTCCAGCAATCATCCTCCAAATCTTCATCGAAATGGGTGCGAGACACCCTCCCAGAGTCGGAGACGCCCGTACTGTAACTCGTACATGAAAACGCTCCCACAAAAGACAGCGTGATCTGAGCCGGCGAGATGGCGGGTGGCGCCGTGCCTTGGAGGAGCGATTGTCGGTGTCAGAAAGAAGCTTTTAATGTCGTTCGGAGATGCCAGTCACTGCTGTGTATCATCCAGGTACACACGCTTAAAATGGTTTACATAAAATAGGTGTCAGATTCAAATGGCACCTTTGATGGGGAAGCAGGGGGCGGAGGGATTCACCCAACCTGCGCGGGCTTGTAGCTCGCGGAGAAGAAACCAGCCGCGGTTTTGTAATCTTTGTTGTGTTGCTGAGAAAGTTGTCAAGATCAGCATTTAAGCGCAGCTCTGCGCTCTTTCATGCGCTGCGCACCTGGAGAGAGGTAGCCAAGAGGTGCCTGGCACGTTATATTAGCTCTGAAGTTCAAATAGACGTGCGTGAATGTGCAACGTGCACCGTGCAAGCAAGCGGGTACACCTCGAGACGTGTGTACTAATGCAACAAAGCACGCCGCTTGCGGGTCTGATTCGGGGCAGCTTATTTGGGGGTTAGGTGCAGCTAAAAGACGGGGCTAATGAATTCATAGCGTTCTAATGTTGTTCTGCCAGGCAGGCGATTTTGTTATTGTTTAAGCTTCAGATTGCTGCTCTAGTTCCCTTATTGATTTCCTCTCACATGTTTGAGAAGAGTCAGGATGAGTGGGGAGAGAAAATACAGACATACCCACTGGCCTGTAATAAAGATTGACGTGCTGTCAGTGCTGTTGCATCTTTCCCATGTGGACGCAATATGAGCTTGTGTATCTCCGTAAACAAACTCTTGCCGTTCTAACAGGGCTTTTGCAGGGAAATGAATCATCCTTTTCAGCTATTTAACATTTAATACTGGTGAAGCGACCTGCCGAGCTTTCGGCACTTACAGCGCTGCGCCTAAAACTGGGCGCTAATGAAAGCCAACAGGAAGTCCCAGGTTAGATTAATCAATGAGTGATGAGTCCTTAGCGAAATTACCGAAATGATTTGATTGGTCCACGTTGGACCAGCTTTAACTCAGCCGATTTTATTCTATCTGTGGATGCGCTTCGCAGTCCGTTGCGTACCTGTCCGTCTGTTTCTTAGACCATCAGAGCCCTCATTCCCCATCTCAAAACAAAAATCAATATGCCTATAAAGTGACCCATAAATTACAGGCGGCTCCAGAGATGTTTGCTCAGAGCGAGCGGGCGGCCCCGTCTCATTCTCCTCTCACCTCTCTGTTTGAACTAAACCCAGCGCCACAGGCTCATTAAGAGATATTGGTGACTGCATCTAACCCCCCTCCAGCCCCCTGCTTTTATCAATGCATAGTCAAACACCTACTGCCTGAATATTTCATAGCCATGCAGTAATCTGGATGTAATCACCAGCACTAACTAGCTCTCGCTAGCGTTAGCACTCGCTTAAGACTCTGTTGTGCTGTATTTCATCCTGCTGGCTATTAAAAAAGGTAATTGCGACTTCATTTCTCACAATTGATACTTAGTATCTCTCAATGGTGACTTTATAGCTTACTATTGATGCTTTAGATGTCACAATTGGACTTTATAACAATGCATTTCTTATAATAATTGTAACAGCTGTGAGTATATTTCCAAATTTATTTGGAATTGTGACTTATCTCAATAATTAATTAATATTTCCACATAATTGCGACTTTGTATCTTATAGTTGCGACTTCATGTCTCCGACTTTTGACATTCTCATAACCGTGCCTAAATGTGACCCTGGACCAAAACAACAGTCATATGCATAAGTAGCATGGGCATATTTGTAGCAATAGCCAGTTATACATTGTATGGGTCAAAATTATTGATTTTTCTTTTATGCCAAAAATCATTGGGATATTAAGTAAAGATTGTTCCATTCCAAGATGTTTTATAAATTTCCTACCATAATTATATCAAAAAGTAATTTTTGATTAGTAATATGCATTGCTGAGACAACTTTAAAGGTGATTTTCTCAGTATTTAGATTTTTTTACCACCCTCAGATTCCAGATTTTAAAATCTCAATTTCAAAACAATTGACCCTTATGACTGGTTTTGTGGTCCAGGGTCACAAATGTCTCACAATTATGTCTATTTTCAATAATTGTGACTCTCTATCTCCAAAAAAAAGCATAAAGAACCTAGTATTTTACACTTTCTAACAATTACATTTATTTTATTTACTCTCATAGAAGGAAACAGGCTTCCATTAGAAAAGAGAACCCCACGTTCCTAAAAGAAACAAGGAAATGAGATTAAGATCTAGATGGTCGCTAATGAGAAACGGGCGTGCGAGATAAGATGTTATTTAGCGAGCCAACTGTCGGGACGACGGAACTAGCCAGTCGTGGCTTTTGAAGCAGCTATAATTTATGACATCCACCATACATCAAGTGCATAAGATAGCATTATGAGCATTGAAATGAAAAGGGTATTTGCAGCATTAGTTCCCTGCGAGGGACCTGATTACATGATTAATGAAATGCCCCTTTGCATGCGCATTCTGAAACAGCAATTAGGCACGGGGCCGGAGAAAGGCACCGACTCTCCAGTCATCCTAGGCGTTTTTATTTTTTTTCTTCTTCTTCTGTTCAATGCTATCTCACTCTTGATTTATAATGGAGAATATCTGAGCATTAGACCTGAAACGGTTACAATAGCAAAAGCAGGCGTGATGGAATGAAATAATTTTAAATGGGCACGGGCGTAATTGAAAGGTAGCGGCGGCCATTGTGTTCTCAAATGTCCTCTGCTTTGATTGGCGTGTTTGAGGAGGATTATGAATACGTTGTTATTTTGCGTTTTGCACATAAACAATAGCTTGCGCTATGAATAGAGAATGAATAGAGAAAATGCTTAGTAGTGTTAAAACTGGCTCGGTGTGGGTGGGTGTGTGTTTGCGCACGAGTGTGTGTGAGCAATTTAAGCTCACACTAATGCACTGGAGGTTGTACTGTAAATGATCATTGAAGGGTCTGCAAGCTAACCTATAATTACAGGAAAGAGAGTGGCAGCATTGGCATTTCACAAGCATGTCTTCTAAAAGAGCGCTTTGTGGGTTTGTCACCAATGATAATTTAGATAGAGGCTCATTACCGAACATCACAACACTTTTAAAAACCTTTTCGCCTCCGTGCGTTCGCCGGGAATAAAGGTCTATTTTAATGGCGGGCTTCTTTTGTGTCCTGCAGACAAAATCCAATCAAGGAAAACCGCCATTGACTGCTCCTGCAGTCTGAAGTGGGTTTTTTTCCCCCTGCGTAATATTCTAATGAAAGGATGAGTAGATACATTTAATATGTCGGCGGAATAATGCACTCTTCGTAGGAGGCGCTTTTTAAACGTTACTCGAGTTAAATTGCATTTATTGTATTTATTTCTTGATAAATGTAGAAGACAAAACCTCTGCGCGAGGCCTTTTGTACGCCAACATCCCTCATAAGCCGTTGTGTTCTGAGCGCTGCCTCTCATTCGCATGACAGTCGCGCTATTGTGATGTTAAACACCGGCTTTCAGCGAGCGCGGGACACACTTGTTAGACGGCGGCGGCTTGTTAAAAGCTAATGGGCTGGACGTCCTGTAATCCAGAAATCATATTCATCAACAACAGTGGTAGTTGATCAACAGCAACCGTCTATTATTAGTTCAGCCTGTGTGTGTCTGAGTGTGTGCATGAGGGGTTGGTTTCTCATCCGTTTCTCCTGTTCACCTACAGGCACCTTAACAATGAACACGCTCTGGACGACAGGAGTACCGCCCAGTGCCGAGTACAGATGCAGGTGGTACAACAGCTAGAGATACAGGTACAGTAGACACATACATATAAGCATATATGCATTTAAAGAAACACTTCAGCCAAAAATGACAAGTCTGGGATCATTTGCACAACCTCATGTCATTCAAACATGTATGACTGATGTGTTTCCATACAATGAAAGTCAATTTAGTTTAGTGATAGTTTGGACCCCATTGACTTTTATTGTATGGACACTTATGTTTTACACAAGAAAATCATACAGGTTATGAATAATAAGAGGGTGATTAAATGACAGGATTGACATTTTTGGATGAGCTATCACTTTAAAGACAACATAAAAATGACATTCACAATGCATGTGTGATTTGTAGGCTGATTTCTCTACAAATTGAAAATATTGTTGCATTATCGAAACCAATGTGGCTTGTCAGGGTTCGTACAAGGTGCTTAAACTACTTAAATTTGACTTAAATTTTAAATTTAAGGCCTGGAAAACCCTTGAAAATTACAATATTGTACTTGAGAAGTGTTTGAATTATTGAAATACAATTTATCTATGAATAAGCATTTAATTTTTTAATAAATCTCTTTGATTGTGAATCATTTGATCATTTGACTTTTTTTTTAAAGTAGTGATTGAAAAGTCCTTGAAAGTCCTGTTCATTTTACAGTATCTGTACGAATCCTGGTTTGTGTACTCGTACTTCAAACTTAACATTGTCTATGAATAAAAACAACTGCTAAATGAATAAATGTAAGCAAACAGGACTATGTGCTTATCCATTGGGAAACATGTTCGAAAACAATCATTATTTAGATATTAGTCTTTAATTTAGACCAAAACTGAGTTTTATGCACTAGGACAGTGAAAAGTGGCTGTTCAGTACCAACACGTTTTGCTTGTTTTTGATTTCATGTTGTCTTTAACACACACACTTGTTCAACTTCAGCTGCTTTTTTAGAGCATAACACTATAAACATTTAGTTAATTAGCTTGTTGCCATAAAAAACTTGCAGCGCATAAAGTGTAAAAATGCACGAGGGACACCTTAAGCAAATCCATCCCAACAAAGGTGAAAACCATCACGGGCCTTTATAATTGAATCATGGTTTGTGCTTATTTTCTATCCCGTCCAATTAATATGCGCGCATCTGGGCTGGACTGTGTTAATTAAATACACTTTGCACCTGAAGGAACCTCTAAAGAGAGCCACTATTTTCAGTAGCTGGAGCGTGACCTTATTAAGGTGTCACGCTGGCGAGATAATGAGAGCAGTGATTGAGGGATGCTATTACTCAGCGCTGCGGCCATCTCTCCCGCCAGTTAACGCTCTGTCCTTTGCCTCACACCTTCCGGTGCATCATGGGATGCAGAGCATGGGGTTAAAATCCATCTTTCTTCTGTTAATTTCAAATAAATAACCCGTTTCGCTTGCAGAATAATTGCGGGCTCTGCTTGTTTTTTTATGTAAATCTAGCGGTTCCCTCGCGTTTGCGCACGCAAAGAGCCGGCTCGCCTTTGTAGTGCGGATTGCTTTCTGACCGTGGCTCCTCTAAGCCTTCGTGATGCCCATCTGAATGCAAGCCAAGCGTTCCCCTCAACCTTTAAAGGTTTTTACGCTCGGCGAAACCCTCCCTATTTATTTGTTGGGCTCTTGAAACAGAACAATGAATAATTCTTGTTTATATGTAAAATAACAGACGGACATCACGATTTCTCCCTTGACTTGTTCTCTTGTTCGTTGATACCACAAAGCTGGCGTGCTTACACTGTGACCAATTACAGCAGCGCTGCTGTTTTCTGTCCTTCTGGGCTTTTTCCCACTCTTTTTTGCACTCCGTCAGTGGTAATGAGGCCCGGTTCAGAGCTCGAATGCCGGCTCACCGGCGGAGTTCAAGGCGGTGCGCCGTGCGGGCCGGTCCCTGTCACTCTCTGTGAGTTAGATTGATGATAACAGATCGCCGGGGCACTAACTGGACCTCGGAGGACCCGGGAGGAGGCAGGGAGGCGGGACCGACTGGCACTCTGTTTGCGGGACCCCTTCACCTCTCGGCAGCTGCTAGATCCAGTCCAGCCCTAACAGTGTCCACAGGACTTTGAGTCGCCGACCAGGACCCTCTAATTTATGGCCTGAGTAGCTTGTTACTGTCAGAGCTTTGCTGACCTAAATTCTGCTATTGACAAAAAGATGAAGTGCTATTTGTTTTCCGTGACCTCCGAGCACCACCTTCAGCTCTCCATCACCGTACCTCGAGGAATGGTTCTCTTATCCTTGCTTTAATCTGCCTCTCTCTCGCTCTCAGTGGTTCTCAACTGGTTTTGCTTCAGAACCTAAGGACATCAAGTGTCCAACACAGAACAAAACGGTTTCTTATCATCTAAATGTAACAAAAACATCCTCAAAAACATACATAAAAGGGAAGTACTTTGCAAGTAAGGATGTATACCTGCACTGGAAAAAAAATGCTTTTCTTACTTAGACTTTTTGTCTTGTTTCCAGCCCAAATATCTAAAAATTAAATTATATTAAAATTAATTTCTTGTTTTCAGAAAAAAACAAGTCAAAATTAAGTGAGTTTTTGATTAGAACAAGCAAAATAATCTGCCAATGGGGTAAGCAAAAAATATTTTTTCAAACAGAAAACAAGATTATTTTTCTTACCTTATTGGCAGATTATTTTGCTTGTTTCAAGCAAAAATGCAATTAATTTTGATTTTTCTGAAAACAAAAACATTTTTACTTCCTTCTTGATTTAAGAATTTTTAGATTTTTTGGCTTGAAACGAGACCAAAAAATATAAGTAAGAAAAGCTTTTTTGCAGTGTGAATTTTTGCATGTATTCCTCTTGGTTAATGTGAATTTTAATGTGCAATGTAGTTTAAACTTTAAGTTTAAGAATTAATATTCACCTAGATTAATGCAGAATGCATTATAATATGGTAACAGATATTAATATTATTTATTTATAATGCCAAGAGCTATCTATGTTTATCTATTTTGTTTACATGCATAAAACAGACAAATGTGACAGGTGAATTTGCTCTGAAATACTTGTTTGAGAAGATACATGATGTTTTCCTGGTGTTTTCCTCTCCTTTTGAAAAGCCTGTTTATTATTCTATCCTAATTCTACTCAAGTGATTGGTAATTGCATTTTTTATTTGCATTTAACATTGTTGTTTTATAGCTGTCCATGACCCCATTGGAAAAGGCCTCCAGCTGTTTTTTGGGTCACGACCCACAGGTTTAGAATCGCTGTTTTATGTCTGTGTCTTTGAGGCGAGCTTAAGGAAGCCGGTCCAGCCATATGCAGGATTTATTACAAGAAGACAAGCTTGATAACAAGATGTATTACTGTGGTAGTCTGGGGAAAATCACTCATTTCTAAAACCAGCCTGTTTTCTTTTTTCTCTCTCTCTCCCTCCCTCTTTTCCGCTAACAGCTTTCTAAAGAACGTGAGCGTCTTCAGGCGATGATGGCACACTTGCACATGAGGCCCTCAGAGCCCAAACCATCACCAAAACCGGTGAGTGCATATTGGTACGCGTACAGTAAACAGGACTCGGATGGTAAATGAGCTCTCTAACGGCTGGAGGATGAGAGGAGAATGGGATTTGTAATGCCTGCTTTCTTGGGATCCTATCAGGACCGAGAGAGCATTAAATCATACACCCGATCTCAGCCAAAAACGTAGAGCCATTACACTCTGATGGCTTTAGCACGGCAAACAACCTGTTGGCCGGTAAAAGCTGTTTAGCGCCGCAACCGCAAGCGCACTTAAAGTAGGGGGAAGACGTTTCGTTTTAGAAAACAAACAGTTTGAAATGATGGAAGGAAACGGCGAGAAGATGATCTGTGCAGAAATAACCTGTAATCTGTAAACATTCAGAGATATAGCTGTGTATTTGGAGAAAAATGGAGCGGTGTATGAAAACAGCCCATCTGTCTGGATCCCTGTAGACAAAAAAAAACATCAGATTTCACACTCTTAACCATTAATCAACAGCAAAATATAAAAGACACAGAGTGTTGTGCTGGAAATGAAAGTGTTTACAAAAGAGAGTAGGCTGCGCTAAATATTATTTATCGGAATTATTTATTAGCTATTCAATATATTGCGGGGGAAAACATTGTTAGCGTGTTGCCACCGCTTAGCAAGTAGCTAATTTCCCCAGCATAATTTTTCTCATCACCTCCCACCGTATAAAGCAGATAATCACAAGACAGAATAATTATCCTGTAAATCCATCAGGAATCGACTGCTCACCTCTGTCGATTTATTATTCAGGGTTTTTTTTTCCCGGGTTTTCATCCTCAGAACTCCAGCAGCTCGGTAAAATCGACTCTAATAAAAAACGTTCAGCCTATAATCCATGACCGCATATGAATGAATAATATTAATGAAGTATTACATTACATAAACCGCACATGAAAGGACTGCTAATTGCATTTGATGATGAGCAATTAATGGCAAGTTCTTAAATAATCAGCGAGGGTCTGCGTTTTTTTTTTCAGGCTCATTCCTTTTTGTCTTAGTGCAAGTCTTGCGCAAATGCTTTAACGTTATCGCTTTTGCAGGTACAAAAGAGAACACATGTATCCTCCCCACGAAAAAGGGATGTTACAGATAATACGGCGGTACTTTCGCGCCCTCGTACACACAGGGCCGACAGAGAACCGTCCCACACATTTGATAAATATTAATAGTGCGAATTTATTAGCACGACAAAATGAGCACTGGCAAACCCTCAACAGCTATCAGTAGCCCAACACAAGGTGCTGGTACACTGTTATACGACCCCATTTAAACTCTGAATGGCACTTCATTAAATGTTACCTTTTGGCCATGCCATGGCTGGCTGAAAATCAAAGTTACCAAGGCTGCTAGTCCTGAATAATGAGGGGCTCTTTTTTTCCCAACCCCTTCCTTTCCTCTCAGCCAACCTAGAATATATATTCAGATGAGCAGCGGTAGTAAAGGGCTGATCCCTGTGTCTCATTCACTCCTGCTCAGTTAAGCTTTAATAAATTCCATTTTGCAAACACCGGATTGTATGCCTGCAAACATGTTACGCTTGTTGCCGTAACCAGGTGAGGAGAGGGGAGGAAAATCTTGTCTTAACATTTTAAATATACATGCGGCACACTCTCTATCTGTTTCCCCGCTCGCTCACTACTGATAGGATTTATTATGAAGTGCCTTTTTCCAATGTTTGACAGTGTATCAAAACCTTTTTAGATGAGTAGTGTGTAATTACGGCCTGATGTGGTGGTTTGGCCTCAATAAGAAAGATATTAAGAGAGACAATCCTCAAATCTGGTGCCGTGACCCAGTCCCTGGCAAATTATACAGTGTATTATACACATCAAACTGCATTTTTGCAAGCAAAGACAAAGATGGGAATACAAATGTGACCCTGGACCACAAAAGCAGTCTTATGTAGCATGGGTGTGTTTGTAGCAATAGCCGAAATACATTGCATTGAGTCAAAATTATAGATTTTTCTTTTATGCCAAAAATTATTAGGATATTAAGTAAAGATCATGTTCCACGAATATATTTGATAAATTTCTTACTGTAAATGTAACTTATTTTTTTGATTAGTAATGCATTGGTAAGACCTTCATTTGGATAACTTTAAAGGCGATTTTCTCAATATTTAGATATTTTTGCACCGTCAGATTCTAGATTTTCAAATAGTTGTATCTCAGCCAGATATTGTCCCATCCCAACAAACCATACATCAATGGAAAGCTTTTTTGTGCAGCAAAAAATGATTGCTTTTGTGGTCCAGGGTCACAAATGTCAATATATTAAGCACAAAACTTTATTTGTCTCTTAGATAACAAAGCTAGTTTTTGTTTTGGGGCTTTGTAAAGATGAAAAAAAATATTTTTAAATCAAATGAAATTTGAAATCAAATTCAAAATGAAACAAAAAAATGTTTTGTATAATTTTTTATTGTATATATAAAAAAAAAATCTAATGAAATTTGAATTCAAATTCAAAATAAAACAGAATATTTGTTAAAAGACCAGGAACACGTATAGAAGTAAAATGTCAGGTTTTATATAATTTTTTTATTTTAAAATAAATAAATATTTAATAAGGAAGCTGTTTAGAAGTTATAGGGGTCAGTTTTGATTTCTTATTGACTTTAAGACACAAGTATTTACTTAGCACGTGATGTAATGTCAACAACATAACCGCTTACCCTTTTCCTAAGACGTCCCTCTGGTAGACAATGCGTCATTGTCATTAATTTCCTTTCAAGGTCTTAGTTCCAGTCGTTAGCCAGGATACAACATTCCCCTAGAGGAGTCATTGATTTCTCACGAAGTGGTATAGCGTGTGCCACTCTCCGTGTTGGCATTATCTCATTATCGTTAAGTGGAGCTGTAATTGTCTATAGAGCAGCCGCCTGAGAATAGCCGGCTTGACATTTCATTGTATTTATCAACACGTGCCACAAACGATTGTTGATGTCCGACTGGCGGTCGTTTTCAATTCCGACAGCACCGGAATTCCGCTTGCCAATTCGCAATTAAGGCAATTTGGTTTGAATATGTAATGATGTCATTACCATTCAAAGGAATTAACGGCGAGACTAAAGGTCAGGGTGGAATTTTCCACTCAGGTGAAGCTGGGACACAGAAAAAGTGCATATTGATAGAAAAAAAAACCTGACACTGTGTTTGGGTGGTAAGACAGGAAGACAGTGAGACGGATCACTAGCGAAGCACCAGGTTATGGCAGGAAGCCAGGTGATGTTCTTCTTACCACCAAGTGTGTGTGTGTGTGTGTGTGTGTGTGTGTGTTTTGCATCCAGGGAGCTCTTATGGGATAGAGATGGGCCGGGATAACTCACAGGCTGATGATCATTAGATAATCTTTAACAGCGTGCTCTAATTAGAATTCTTATGATACAATTTCATCCTGTAATTAGTGCAGATTGGCTGCTTCCTCCTTTGCTTATTAGGGGAAACACAGCTGTAGGAATGAGCCAGCACTCGTTTCAAACCCTCTCTCTCTCTCTCTCTCTCTCTTCTCCAGCTGAATCTCGTCTCCAGCGTCACCATGTCAAAGAACCTCCCGTCCGTCTCGCCCCCCAACTTACCTCAGACGCCCACCACGCCCACCGCTCCAGTCACGCCCCTTTCTCAGATGCCCCAGGTGCCCAACGTTCTCAGTCCCGCCAACGTGCCCAACATGGGCGCCATGCGCAGACGCCACACCGACAAATACTCCATGCCCTTGTCCTCAGGTTTGTAAATTGTGGGGTTTTTTTATGCAAATGAGGCTCAGATCAAATCATCAATATTCAATGCATTTTAATTACAGGCAAATATAAAATGATGCAATATTCAAGAAGGCGACGCATGTAAAAACATCCTGTTTGATGTTTATATTTACTGGTCTTCCGAAAGTGTTGGAGCAGCGGGGAAGGCATGAATTATTCAAACACATACAAAATATCGACGCGGGCTCTAATTTCACGAGCGTGTTAATGTTTAAGATTTCTCCAGAGAGAGATTAATTAAAAATGTATTTAGTTGGACATGTAAAATGCTGATTTGAAGTGTCCCCCCCAACCACCCCACCCACCCCTCCAACTCGCCTCTCGTTTTAATTTGATAAACTCCTGAATGAATTCCTGGCGGAGAGACGTTTAGCAATTATCCCAGGTGGCGACACTTGGGTTTATTTATTTATTTTGGTATTTATCTTTGCTTTATTTTTCTCCGCAGAGATCGCCCCAAACTACGAGTTTTACAAGAACGCCGACGTCAGGCCGCCGTTTACTTATGCAACCCTCATCAGGCAGGTGAGTGGGAAATAAATTAGCTTTAGCCTGATTAGATTGTAATTAATTGCTGCTTGAATTAAATCTGGGTGAGAGCGCCTCGAACGCACTCCAGTCTCTAACGCTCCGCTTAATGGCATCTCATCGCAGGCTATCATGGAGTCAAATGACATGCAACTAACGCTCAACGAAATCTACAGCTGGTTCACGCGCACCTTCGCCTACTTCAGACGCAACGCCGCCACCTGGAAGGTAACGTGCCTCCTGAAAAGGACGAATTCTCTCTTTATCTTGCTCTCGCTCGCTCTCTCTGTGACAAGTGAAAGAATAATTCAGCCTCTGATATCGTTTTCTAATTTGGTGCAATTAATAGCCGAGTCTTGATGGGGAGGTGTGCGCTCTGACGCGCTAATTACTAACCAGCCACTCAATCATCAGCACCTTTTGTTAGACGTGGCGTATTACTGCTTTCTCAGTGTCTCCTTTTCATTTTTTCTCCCTCCCCACCCTGCATATTATTGGTTAATTAGTTTGAAAGATGGCTGTTTGCCTTGTAGACGCACTCCGCTACATCCCTTTTCTTGTTGTTGTTGATGTCGGCCAGGGCTGCGCACAGACTATAACTCACGCGGCGAGACAAAAAGCAAAGGAGAACAAGACAAATGGAGAGAGAGGTTAAGACCCGCTTGCCTCTAAAGCGCTAATGCCCCTGTCATCCAGGAAACACACTTTATTTCCCAGTACAAAAGGCCTCATTTGTATCTCTGTCCCAACAAATACATTGTCAGGCGGGGATAAAAAGAAACGGAGGATACAATAAAAACCATCCTCTATTTTTAGACAGGAGAGCGCGGCGCGTGTCGATAAGACGCACAGCCGTTTCTCCCCTTTCTATTTTAACTCAGACGCAGGTCCTCTCAAAGGTTTCTCCGGCTCTCATCAGCATGCGAGGCATTTCCCAGCACTAGATTTAGCAAAGTGAATTAATTTGGATTTGGCTTGCTAATGATGCTGGTGTATGATTACAGCTCCACAAGGGTGTGCAATAGCTCCCCGTACAGATGCATGCTGGGCCACGACTCATTTACTGCCGGAGCTTGTGTTTGGAGACGCACGGATGAGCGTTTTTAGGCATTTTATGGATGCATGTGCATCCAGCTTCTGTCCTTATCGACTCAATATTTTAAACTGGTCCCGGGCTGGAACAAAGAGGCAAAGCAGGGGCTTTGGGCATATTCGGGTCCCTCCTTCTACAATAGCAGAGCAGGAATTTCCATTCGCAGCCTGCCTGCTCTTTTGTGTGGGCCCGGGCAGGGCCGGCTGGTGACGGGCTTGTCATTTGATTAACAGAGAGAATTTTTAAAAAGGAATGAAAGGTGATTTAATATCTGTGCTTGGTCTCATCAGCTCAGCTTGGGGATCGAGCTCTCAGCCCCGCCAGCTTATTAGTTATAACTATATAGCATGCATAATAAAACTGCTCATTTGCTCATTAATATTAAAATTATCATATTCAGAGCCATGGGCATTAAGATCAATCAAATCCTGGGATTTTCAGGTCAGATGCGAGATCTGCTTATGAGGGTTTTTTTTTTTTTATATATATATATTCCTCTCTCTCCCTTTTCTTAGAGCAAAAAAAACACCCGCCCCTCAAATAAAACATGAAAAAAATGTAATATGAGCAAAGGTTATTATTTGGCTTCTTTGCTACATGTTTTAATTACATTCTTTTATGGCGACGTACAAGACTCTGCATATTTCTTTATTTTTTATTCATGCTTCTTGATTATAAAAGCGTGTTTATGGGTCATTTTGATAAATTGCATAAATATATTTTTGGAATTGTAATATTGCTTTTAATTTCTAAACTTGTAACATCTACACTTTCTACTTAATATAGCCTTTAATCTTTAAATAACTGCCATGATTTAAGTTTAATCTGCAAAAGCATTTTACAACAACAGTGTTTAGCAGTTTTTTTTTTTTTTTATAAAATGCACTTATAAATCATGCACACAAATACATTTATTGAAGTCAACTCAAAATTAAGATTTTTTTGTATTTTCGTTGTTTAACAGAACGCAGTGCGACACAACCTCAGCCTGCACAAGTGTTTCGTCCGGGTGGAGAACGTAAAGGGCGCTGTGTGGACCGTTGACGAAATGGAATATCAGAAACGCAGATCTCAAAAGATAACAGGGTACACATACACACAAACACAATATAAATGTCTTTTAAATTCTGTTACAGTACGATTAGTAGTAATATACTTAAACAATTATGTTGTTGTGTTCAGGAGCCCGACGTTGGTCAAGAACCTGCCATCCAGTCTGGGTTATGGGGCAGCTCTCAACGCCAGCTTACAGGTAACGTGTGTGTGTGTGTGTGTGTGTGTGTGTGTGTGTGTGTGTGTGTGAGGTTGGCACAGGCAGTGAGAGTCTAGAAGGACACCGTGTGGTAGAGGCAGGTACCTTCTCTGCCAGCCTGGCCTCAGATTGATAGCAGCCTGTGCAAATGCGAGGGCATAATCATTAATATTTATCCAAACTGTCATAAATGATTTGGCTTCGCAGTGTCGGCCAGCGAGGTGCTCGTGGCAAAAACTTTAAAATTTAATTACTGTATATAACTTTAATGTGCAGGAGGCAAAAATGTCAGGAGTCTTTTTTTTTCTTTGACTGTTTTGAGGTAAAGTTTTGGATGGTTTCATTATCTTGTGGATGCTCGGGCTTTCTTCATTCGCTGTTCATTTGAGCCCTGTCTTGTAAGGCGAAGAGATTGTTTTTGCAACTTGGAAACTTTCCCGTTGTTTTTTTCCCTGCCACTTTGTGGCAGTTCTCATCTGTTTTTATCATACTGATTCTTCAGCAATAATTCGGAAAGCAACTCGATAAAAAAGAGGAGATAATCTCAAACGGCATGACATGCCAACTGCTGAAAAGGCTTGAAAATGCTTGAGTATAACTATTCCCTCTCTCTCTCTCGCTTTCTCTCGTAGGCTGCGTTGGCGGAGACCTCTTTGCCGTTGCTGGGTAATCCTGGCTTGATGAATAGCGCGTCAGGTATGATGGGGGCGAGTCCTCCAGGACTGATGAGCGGCAGCCCGACCGGCCTATTACAGGGCACCACGCATGAAGATCTCAACGGCACACTAGATCACCTGGACACTAACGGACACAGCAGTCCCGGATACTCCCCACAGACCCAACTGTGAGTTCACACACACATATGCACATGCATTTAGACATAAAACAGCACACAATGTGACGCGTTTACAAAATATTGAGCAGGGTTGATTTGGATTATGAAAAAATGGGTTATTTTATTAGCTAATATTACCATACAAATACAAATAATTGGTTTTGGTGACAGAAGCTTCCACAGCATAAACAGAATGACAGTGATAAGACAGATAATAAAAAGAATAAAAATAGGATAGATAAACAATACAAAAAAATATTAAATTTTTATATAATGTTAATATTATATTATTAATTTATTTAATTATATATGTGGTCAATTTTGATTTTATTTTGTATTTAAGGTCCTAAAATAATGAATTATAATAGAATTAAAATATAAATAATTAATATTTAATATTATATAATACGTTCATATTATTTATAAAAATAAAACACAATAATTTAAATTCTTTCAGATTTTTAGCACTGATTCTGCAGTGGTATGACTATTTGCAAGCTTCCTAAATTATGTTTAAATTAAATTTACACAATTCACTACATTTACTCATTGTTTATCCAGTTACACTATATATATATATATATATATATATATATATCACTTTATGGAAATAAAATAGGTTGCAAATTGGTAATTTATGTACATTTTGAAGCTAATTAGAGCTTAGCAATAATAAAATAATTAATTAATATTATTTATTCAAAAATATGTACCTTAAATGTTAAGGGAAGATGTTCAGAAATTATAGCAAAATAATTTTTTTATTTTTTATTCTGTAGTTCTATTACATTTTTTAGCACTGATCCTGGTTCACAAGGTTCCTAAATTATATTTAAATTCAATTCACTTCATTCCTTAATTACCTTTAAAATCAGATTCACTCAATTTACGCATTGATTGTTCCGTTTCACTCTATAATATGTCACTTTATGAAATAAAATGGGTTTCAAACTGCTCATTTACCTAAGGGATGATGTATAGTCATTCTAGTTTGGCAATAATACTTAAAAAATAAGAATAATTCATATTTTTATTTAAAAATGTTTACCTTAAATGTTAAGGGTATTAAATGTTAAGACGTTCAGAAATTATAGCAAAAAAAAATACATAATAATATTGACAAATAATATATATATTTTTTTCCAGATTTGTAGCGTTGATCCAGCAGAGGTATGAATATTCGCAAAGGTACTTAAATTATATTTAAATTACATATGCATACAAAAAAACAAAATCATTCAGACCTGAAGGTTAAGTGTACATTTAGTTCTTGGATTACAGCTCTTACCTATAAATAGGTAAGAAGTGAAGGCTGCCATAATTATAGATTCCCTTGTAATTACCCCACTGTCCGCATCGCAGAGGTTTAGATGTTATTTTTTATGCAAGACGGTTCCTATTAATATTTAGCAGCTAACTATATCATTAATTACTTTAAAATCTTTGCCTTTCCATCTTTTTTAATGGCTCACAGAGAGAAAGAAGGAGACAGAGAGAGAGAGAGCACAGGCTGATGAAAGATTAATGCGGTGCCGGTCGGAGGAATGGTGATATAGAGCATGTGCTCGCCCTAATCAGTGATGTCACTCATGTTGGATGGCTGTGTTTACCGAGCCAAAGATAGTAGCACGAGCGTTAAGGGCAGCGGGAAGTGTGTCGTACGCCATCAGACCCGCACACACACACACATTTCATGCGTTTTGAGTTTCTAATGCTAACCCAAAGACCCTATTAGCTAAAAACACACTGCACACTCTGAAAATGTGTGTTAATAGGAGTGTGTTTGATTCAGAAGTGGGACAGTAGTGTGAAGTGGGCCAAATCCGAGATCCAGACAGAATCCCAGTGTATTCACTCCCTCAGGTTATTTAACTTTTAATAACAGACAGTTAAGTCTGGTGTTTTTAGTCCCCCCTCTCTCTCTCTCTCTCTCTCTCTCTCTCTCTTTCTGCCTGTCCGTCTGTCATGTTTTCTCTCTTTCTGGCCAAAGCGTTAAGACATAAATGCTCGATAAAGGTGAAATCCCTGTTACATGACCTCTACATCTCCGAAATGGAAGAAGTATGTTTTGGGACTGGCTTTTTCAGGGCTGCATTTAATAATGAAGAGGACAACATATTCGCATTTTGTCTCTTGAGAAACCGAACAATTAGACTTACCTTTCTCTGAACATGTTGCATTAATGGCATCAGTCAGACTAGATGTGTTTGTATGAGCACATGTACGATTTTTAACGTTTTGTTATCTGTATCTGGTTGAGAAGAGAACAATTTAATGCTTTTATGCCAGCAAAATGCAATATGATCAGCTGAAAGTTTCTTCAATATGAAATTAAACTTGAAATATTTATAGTAGTGAATGCTCAATGGATAAAGTTAAATAAAATTAAAATGTTCTCATTGTTTAGCCATTGTTTACTCTGAAATATGTCATATTATGGAAGTAAAATTGTGCCAAAAAAAAAAAAATATATATATATATATATATATATATATATATATATATATATAAATATGTTATATAAATAGAATAAATATAAATGTTTCTTCAGAATCAAGCATTTCAGATATATATATACACACACACACACACACACACTTTTATATTTATATATTTATTAAAATTTTTCTTCACTATAAGCTGTAACTGACCAATCAAGCATTTCAGAGATCAATGTAATAAAACATTTAAACACTGTAATATTATGGAAATATGTCATATTATGGAAGTAATAGTGTGCCAAAAAACAATTTTTATATATATATATATATATATATATATATAAAAATAGAATAAATATAAATGTTTCCTCAGAATCAAGCATTTCAGATATCCATGTAATAAAACATTTAAACACTGTAATATTATGGAAATATGTCATGTTATGGAAGTAAAATTGTGACAAAAAATAATAATTATACCATAAATATTATACCAATCAGAATCAAGCATTTTAGAGAACCATGTAATACAACTTTTTAAACACTATTAAGCGGACACGCTTGCACAAACATGCTTGAAATTGGTAGTGTTTGCGGTCATAGTCGTCTTCACTCAAGCGCTGTGCCCATGTCTGCAGACACACACACAGAGACTGGCACAGACACCGGCTCCACATTTTCTCATGCCAGCCTCTCATTAAACACAAAATGACTCATCCTGACATCTTAATACAGTGGAGAAGGGACGGCAAGGACTAATCATTTCTCTCTTCCTCTCTCCTTCCTCCTCCGACCTCACAAGCATGCCGCTGATTTATAATTAATGCAAATGAAAGCTGTAAGCCATGCTTCTTCACATTAGGAGTAAAGGCCTGTGTCGAGCTTAATGGCCAGTGGAACGTCGGACCGACCGGGATCATTTGTCTCGCCGTAATATCTTTAAGTATATCTGTTTGTTATTGTACGATAAATGTGGCCAGCCGAACGTTAGGTGAGCGTTGACAGTCAACGGTGTCTTTTATAGCCTCATCAAACATTATGACAAAAGAGATGTTTACTAACATTATAGCTTCATTTTTATGGCTGTAGCACCAGTAAAACGATGAAAAGTGATAAAAAAATAAAAAATATGGCAAATTAGACAGAAATCTTTTTAATCACAAGTGAATAATGAGAGAAAGACGTGATTGGACATTTTCAGTTAAATTAACACAGTTTGAAGACCAGAACGTGATCATTTATGACCATGGACCACAAAACCAAAAATACATTGTATGGGTCAAAATGATTGATTTTGCTTTTATGCCACAAATCATTAGGGTATTAAGTAAAGTATCATGTTCAATAAAGATATTTTGTACATTTCCTACCATAAATATATCAAAACTTAATTTTTGATTAGTATTATGCATTGCTAAGAACTTAATTTGGACAACTTTTAAAGGCGATTTTTTTCTATATTTAGGTTTTTTTTGCACCCTCAGACTCTAGATTTTCAAATAGTTGCATTTCAGCCAAATATTGTCCTATCCTAGCATATTTATTCAGCTTTCAGGTGATGTATAAATCTCAATTTCAAAAATTTTAACCTTATGACAGGTTTTGTGGTCCAGAGTCACATTTTTGTTTTTTATAAGCTTATATCTGTTTGTTATTGTACAATAAATGTGGCGGATGAAACGTTACCCTTTCTTTGATACCAAAATAGATTGTAGTATCAGAGAAGTTATGAGAATGAATAATTTACATTAATGAAAAAGTTGTAAAAACAATTACACACAAAACAAAAACTGCGTAATATTTTGACAAAGAAGTACAACTATGGGAAAGAACTTTAAAATAAAATGACTAAAACGTCTGCAGTCGCAGGTGAATATACCAACAAGATCAAAGCCTGATGGGATATTCTCATTCAAAATAAATTTTTTCTAAGACTAAAGCTTCATGGTACATCCTTAAATGTATATCAGTATATTATTGTGTGATAAACGCAACCAGTAGAAAGTTAAACTGTTTTTTGACGGCAAAATAGATGCCTATAAACATTTTAGAATCATTATTTTGACTAAAACCGCAAGAAACAACTTTAGCAATGAGCATTGACAGTCAAAAATGTCCTTTACAGCATTATAACTTTATAGTTAAAGTGACAAAATAGATGATTGCAAACATTATATGCCAGTGTTTTATGGCTAATTTGCCAGTTAAATGATGAGAACGATTAAAAATTACGATAACGAATTTTAAAAAGCTATGAAAATTGTATGAAACTATGTCAAATTAGTAAAAAGAAATAGTAATGGCCGATGGACATGCCGACGAGAGCGTATCTTTACTCAAGATTACACTGTCTGGCGACCAGACGCCATTGTGCTTGAATTAATTGCTTTAATAAAGGAGACAGAACTTTTTAATTCGCATTCACAGGTATTACTTGAGGGTGTGAAATATATCATTGTGGTGGTCCGGCGTAGTCGCCTCCCTTTCTCTCCAGCGCACGTAGCCGAGTACAGGAGACAGAAACATCCCGGCACTTCCACATCTGAATATTAATCTATTTTGCCATAAATATTAAAGTAATCTGTACCTTTTAAAATTCTTTTCATATTCAAAGTTCCCCGTGCCATTGATGAGCGCGACCCAGGAGAGAGCAGCCAGACACGGCCTAATACAGAGACTAGTTGATAAGGATTCCTCTCTCTCTCTCTCTCTCTCTCTCACTCCAGTCCAGCGGGATTTCCCGATGCATCCGACGTGTCAGAAATAATTAGGTTTTGTCAGATTTATCATGGTAGCACAAACCTCTCTCCCTGCCAAGGGCCCGAGATCATGTTAAGCCTTGTTTGTGTATGACAGAGTTATTATTCTTGTTAGTAACCCTACTTCCGCCCTCTCTTCGGCATCTCGCCGCTCCTCGCCAAACCGCTCCGTGTTTTTTCACCATTTTTTCTACCCTCCTCCCTACATTTATTGACAGTCGGTAAAGATATTCATCCATTTGGAGTTAAAAACATGGATCATGGTGTCCGAGGCAACTGGCAGTCTGAAGTTGATTAATGGTGGAGTCTAGCTGCAGGTTGTCTCCTCACTTGAGAAGTGCCACCACGGCCCCTGCATATTAACGAAGGCCTGCACTTTCTATTAACAAGATAAAAAAAATAAAAAAAAGCTCCACTCTCCCCCCGCCCACCCAACAAACCCCCCTCTTTGCTCCAGGGGCGAGAGGATGAGAAATTCTCCATTATTTATAATGGGGCTGCAGCTACTCCCTTTTTCCCTTTTAAATAGCAGGTGCCATCAGTAAACTTCTCAGTGGCGAGCATATTTTACTGTCAACGCTTTCGCGTTTCCATGCGTGCTTCATTAATCGGGGTTTAATTGCTGTTAACGCTTCTTTTGCGACTTTGAAAACACAGACATCTTGAGTTAAAGGTGTCTCCGCTGCTGTGTTGAACGGTTGTATCTAATCTTTTTTGCATGGTTGATGAGTTTCTTTTTTCATTAGATCTTAGATTTGCTTTTCTATAGGCTACAAAGCTTATAAATACTTATTTTGACAGCTTCCTGGGATACTTGGTTCTGATTGGTCAATCGTGCATTTTGCAGTCTTATTTTTTTGTGTAATGATGGCTCAACTAAATAGTGGCAAGCGCATTTCTGTATAGCTGTGCTAGTTTTACGTTTATTTATTCTCATTTATAATATAATATAATTTGAACTTAAATCATATTTAATGTCCATTTATTTATTTAATGGAATTTTAAACATAAATTAATATGTTTATTTAGAAAAGATTGATTAAATGGATCAAATGACATAATGGATAAATGGATCGAATGATTTAATGTCTATTTATGTATTTAATAAATAATAAGCAAACCTCTTTAATGGTCATATAAGGACCTGAATATCTTATTTATTTACTTATTTATTTCAAGTCTAGGGGCAGTAAGAATTTCAAAGAAATTAATCATTTTATTCAGAAAAGACGTATTAAATGGCTTAAATGACATATTCAATTATTTTCCCATTTAATAATATAATTTATAACATATTTATTGTCCATTTATTTATTTATTTACTAAGTAAAAAGTGTGATATTGTGCAATCTCATTATTGCAAAATTAACGTCTTTAATGGTCATTTAAGGTCCTAAATATCCTGTTTTACAATTATTATGATTATTATCTTTCAGAAGGTCAGGGCCAGTAAGAATTAAAAAAAAAAAAAAAATTCAGAAAAGACATATTAAATGGCTCAAATGATGTATTAAATCATATTTAATGTCCAATTATTTATTTACTAAGTAATAAGTGTGATATTGTGTAGTTAGATGGCCATTATCACAAAATAAACCTCTTTAATGGTCATATCAGGTCCTACATAATCTGTAGAAATTATTAGTTTTATTCAGAAAAGACACATTAAATGGATAAAAGTGACAGTAAACACTTTTACGATACAAAAAATATATATATTTTGACTAAATGCTGTTCTTTCGAACTTCCTAGTCATCAAAAAAAAAACTGAAAAAAAGATCAGTTTCACCAAAATTTTAAGCAGAACAACTGTTTACAGCATTGATGATATTAAGAAATGTGTCTTGAGCAGCAAATCAGCATATTAGAGTGATTTCTGAAGGATCATGTGAAAATTCCAATAAGGAAAAAATTACATTTTCAAACATTTTCAATTAGACAAATTGTAGAAATATTTCATATGAATGTTTTTACTGCATTTTTGATCAACATATTGCACCAGACCGTCTTCTAAATTCTGAATTTTTTTCCACTTCCGCAGGCCTCCAATTCACGTCAAGGAGGAGCCACTAAACATGGACGACGAGGACTGTCCGATGTCACTGGTGACCACAGCCAATCACAGTCCTGAGCTGGATGATGACCGGGAGCTTGAGGAGGGCAACCTATCGGAGGACCTGGAATGACTATTTTGCCCCACCCCTCCGCCGGGGCTCTGGCTCTTTCAGGCCCCGCCCCTCAACTAATCCACAACCACCGCAAACGCAAAAAGACTGGACGCAGCAAGGCGGGAGTATTTATTTAGCATGCATCTGGAGACTGGCCCGAAGAAAATCTATAGCGCAGATCTTTAGGGACCACAGATGGACAGACACGAGACGTCTGCTTTTTAAAAACAAGAACAAAAGGACAAGATTTCATTCGAATCGGCTCGGCCACCTCACACCATGAACACGAGGCTCACGGACCGAAAGAAAGACAGAAGTGAAAGACGGGAGCGAGTCCGTTTTTGTAGAAAGCCAACGGCCACATATACTGCCAAAAAAAGAAGTTTTAAGTTTGTGAATATCCAAGCCACAGTAGTCGTCGGTGTTAGATGCAATTGCTGGTTCAATTCAAGTTGTTGCTCTGTTCTTTTTTGCACATGAGTAGTATCAAAAATTAGTGTCACTGCCTGTATGTCGACAAAATTTTAAAAAGGAAAAAAAGCTGTTTTTTGTTGTCGTTGCTGTTCATTTGGTTTTGCCTCCCCCCCCCCATCACTGTCGTTTCGTTCTTCCCGCGACTTAGCTTACGTTCGTTTCGCGTCACGTTTGCGCCACCAACTGTAAATGGCATTTCTTAAAATAACACAACCAAGGTATCAAGACTGTTTCAGCCGTCCAAAAAAAAAAAAGTACACCAAGTAGGTCTCGAGTCTCACTAGCTCTGTTTCTGCTGAACCACGCCGAGAGGAAAAACACGATGCGTTTCTGCGTATTCTTCTAGTCTCTTTACCTCCTTGTTCTAAAGCTTTGTCTACCTGCAAAGAGTCACAGGCAACAGCTAGAAACCAAAGCCAACACTATCAACGGCCAATAGCTTAGACAGAAGCCGCCAGACTCTTTGGTCAGTCTTCTGTGACTTTAACTAGTACAAAGAGAAGATTTCTTTTTCCACTAACTACCTTCGAATAACCTCTGGGATTGTCTCCTTTAGCCCTGTACAAAGAGTAAAAAGATTTTGATGTAATTTGATCGACAGACGGAGCGCTCGCTCTGGCCTCGTCAGACGGGAAGACCTCGATTCAGCGGGTAGAGCGAGAGAGCAGCTATAAATGGATCATGACCAAAATAACCATTTGTGGAAGTGCAGAAAACGTCACTTTTGTATTCCTTCTTTTTTTGTTTTAGTATTATGATTTGCGTAAGCCATCCTGTCATCGTTTTTACTAGTGAAATGTACTGTTCATTGTGAGTGTCCAATGTGTCACGTCTTATATCCGTCAAGTTTCTTCAGAGCCGAAACCGAAAATATAGTAACCAAACTTTAAGATATCTAGTGAAGCCAAAAAAGTCATGATTTCAAGTCGATATGAAATGATGTGGCTTGGTTATCTTGTAAAAGCAAACAACAGAGCCATGACCGGAAGAGGGCCGATCCTTTTCCAGCCGACGTTTGCTTTGCTCCATTGATTCAGACTCATTGTATAATTCATGGCTATATAGGATCATGGGAAGGTTTGTGGTTAGACCTTGTATGGTGTATAAGTAGCAACCAGTTATTTGAGGTGAAACGCTTTTATGTGAACGTTGCTGATGTCATCGAGGAAAAGCGGTTGTTGCTTTAAAGTTTGTTTCTGTTTTCAGTCAAACCAAAGTTATACAGATTTCTGCCTCTTCTTATACAGCGGATGGAGATGAAAATAACGCAAAGCCTGTTTCCTTTTCTTCTCTCTCTTTCTTTGATTGTTCTGTAATGCAGAAAACCCATTTGAAACGGATAACTGCTTTGTGTTGTAACCGATAATGTCAAAGTTTGTCTCTGTGTGTGTGAAACATACTGTGCAGTTGTTCCCGTTTCGTGCCAAACCGAAGGGTTGGCTGCTAGTTTTAGCACACCAACACACACACACACTCACACACACACACACACACACACACACACACACACACACACACACACACACACTAATAAGACAGCGAAGCTGGATCCAGGAACAAAGCGTATCCCTTATCCTTTGCTGGAGTCAGCAAATTGACTTGAAGATGACATTCATAATAATTTTATGGCACCAAATATAAGGACGCAGCGTCTTTGAATAAGAAGATACAAAAAGGGTTCTCCCACTTATCCAAAAAAGGCTTCTACCTCTTCACAACAAAGCGAACAAACGGCAGATTGCACGAATCGTTAGAACGCCACCGACACATTTTCCCGCCCGATTCACGCAGGACGTCGCCAAAAGCGCCAGTTTACATTCCCAAAGGCAGATGTGGAAGGGTTTGCATTGAACTAGTTTGTCCTCAGAACATTTGTAGAATGAATATGTAAAAATACCTGTAAGGGGATATTGTGTTATTAAAAAAATGCATGTCTAAATTCATTTGGTGGACTGGAAATAAGAATTAATAAACACGTATAATAAAACAGCAGGATGATGATGATGATGTTGATGGACTAAGTGCATAAAGTGTGCATACCTCAGCTATACTGTTTCCGGGAGGAGATGAAGATGATGATCGACAAAAAGAAACTCTCAGCCACAGAATGCATATTACCTGTAGAGTTTGCATGGGTTTTGTAAAAACATTTTAAAAAAAATGTCTAAAATAGTTGCTTGCACATAATACCAGAAGAACCTCCAGATCGGCAATCTCCTCCAATAGATTTTAGGATTGTCTGGGTTTTTTTCTGGGATGATTTTGTCTGTATTTTGATAATTGTGCATATTATGTAAAAAGATACAAAAAAAAAATGTTGGTGGACCCATGAATTTACCAGACATTTTTTTCTAAGCTAAAAAGATCAGTGTTTTTTTCCTCCTGAATTTTTACTGTTCTCTCATTGCTTGCTAAGAATAGCAAACCTGCTTTTCCTGCATCTGCGTTGCGTAGCTGTAAGGCTTTTCCTAATGTGTGTATTTATTGCTTGTACCTCTGTGCATACGTTCTGAAGCATTACGTCTGGCAGTTGAGTCATGTATCCTTTCTAATAACTATCATTCTCCGGGAATATGATCCCCTATGTATACAGTAAATTGGGACTGTAGCAAAAAAACATGTTTATGTAATTGGTGAATACCTTTCGGTTGTTTTGCCTTTTCGTTTGGTTTCGTTTCCTTCGAATCGAGACTCCTTTTTGATACTTTTCATTACCGTGTACTGTGTCCATATGTTACGGATTTCTGCGAGAGTAGAGGTCACGATTGAGAACTGTAACGGCCGTTATTATTTTCTGTATTCATGGCTTTTCACTGCTGAATAAAATAAAGGACCAAAACTAGGATTTGAAAAGCAACTGTCTACCTCCAACATCAGGGAGTTCTTATTTTTTTTTGTACACATATATCTTTTATCCTACAAAGACGCAGCCTGTGGAAATGGGGCTGCATTATGCTTTTATGCAACGTGAAGGAATTCGTCGCAGGAACTCAAAAACAGCTCGGGAAAAAAAACAATAAAACTTTAATAGCCGACTTGCACGGCTTTGTTCCGGCTCTCGGCACCTCGAGTGTTGTTTAGACGAGGGGAGAGGAGCCGCCCGTGCAGCCAGAGGTGCGGGTAATGGACGCGGCCCATGTTCTTCGTCCTCGGCTTTGATCTGAGGAGAGCGTGGCCCGGCGCAACTTACTTGAAAAGGCTATTTGGGATGCAGTCTGGTCCTCTGTGAGGGGGAAACGGCACATCTTCTTGCGTATTTGCTATGTTTTGGTCCCCAGTTGAGCTGCATGCAGCGTGTGTTTACTTGAACGCTGAAAGCCAGGCATGAGGGAGCGGTTTATTTCCCAGAAATAATATATAGCAAGTCGCGGAGGACCGTTGTGAGTAACTTTAAACACTTTAAACCAAAAAAGAACTTTAAAATAATTGTTGTAATAATAGTAATAATGAAACAAACCTTATTTTTCCCACAAGAGTGGGCGCGGCCATTTGTAATTTTTATGAGCTGGACTTCCGGTCACATCCGTGTCCAGCTTTGCAGCTTGATATAGCAAATAGGTGTGTCTTACCACATTTTTTAATGTAGTATCTTAATTATAAACACACTGGTTCGTAGTGCAAAGAGTTTTACCGTTTACTGTACATTGTTATTCTTCTCCTTGCTTTGTTTTCACAAGGTGTAATCAATCGGCCATTTTGTCGACGGTGAACGTAAACAACGCCACTGAACTGGACGAAACTTGCATATTATGCTGATTATTGCTGCTGAAAATGATCATTTGTTGTCATGTTTAAGGCTGTACTAATTAGTCAGGTCGGGGAAAACATTTGGAGTACTATATACTGCCAAAATTATAACAAATCAAGGAGAAGAGTGCAAAAAAACTGTCTGAGGAACAAAAGGTGTTTGTGGTTGGCCAAACTGAACCAGGATTTCCAGGGTAAGAATCTTTGTGTTTGTTCTTATCATTTCCCGTCAGGTAGGTGAAATATTAGGCTAATATCTTAATTAATACTGCTCATACGTATCTTTACCAGCTATTAACTTTAGCTTGTCAAATATTGCGCTCATTCTGCTTACTAAGTCTATATGATTTAGCAGCTGTGGTTTAGTCAGCATAAATTAGCAGAACAACGTATTCAGTTGTACATTAACTGTGCAATCCATGCTGTTGTTTACATGCGAGTAATGCCAACATGGTGCAAACCCTCTATAGCAGCCAATGAACCAGAAGTCTCACCCATAGGCTGACTTCCGCATTGAATAAGGTGGCTTGGTTGAGGCCATACTGCTGTGTCAGGTTTCTAAAACATTCAGACCAACGTTTAAATCTACAGATGTCGTACTTTCATTGGTCTCTACATTTTAAGTTAGTACAGGAAAAAGAAAACTTAAAGAAATAGTTCATCTGAAGGTGACAATTTGCTGAAAACGTACTCAACCTCAAGCCACCCAAGATATAAATAAGTTTGTTTCTTAGTCAGAACAGATTTGGAGAAATTTTGCATCCTCTGCAGTGAATGGGTGCCATCAGAATGCAAGTCCAAACAGCTGATTAAAACATCACAGTAATCCACAGCACAACGTCATCTTTTGGGATAAGTCCATAATCCATAATAAGGCTTCCTCCAATGAAAAAGCCCATCAGCTGTTGTTCTCTCACATCAAAATCTACCAATATAAATGTTTAGAACCATTTTGGACTGTTTACACTTGTAAAAGGTGCTTGATCTGTGTTTATTTCTCTCCTGATTCAGACTAAATGGCTTTTTAACTGGAGAAAGTAATTTTAAAGCAAAATCAAGAACTCATACTCATACTTTAAAGCAATGGTTTAAATATAAAAACATCTTATTTATGGATTTATTTAATACCAAAACAGAGCTTTATGCTGGACAGCTTTAATTGATGGACTGGAGTCATGTTGTGGATTATTGTAATGTTTTTATCAGCTGTGACGGCACCCATTCACTGCAGAGGATCAATTAGGGAGCAAGTGATGTAATGCTAAATGTCTCAAAATCCATTCTGATGAAGAAACAAACTCACCTACATCTTGAGGGGTGAGTACATTTTCAGTCAATTTTAATTTTGGGGAGAACTATTCATTTAACATCGAAAAACTGCACTGTACCTTTAAGACAAATATGCATGTGGGTGTTAAATGATCTTATTTCTTATCCTGGTTTTACTCTGATCAAACAAATGAACCCTTTTCCCAAGGAAACGTCACGTTTTACTCGGGGGTCAGCGCAGACAGATGTGATTTAACCTCATTTCTGCCTTTGAAATTGAAATGCGTTGACCACAAATTTGTAAAATAGTAAAAGCAAACTTGTCAAAGTCACGAGCAGGTGCTCGGGCGGGCCGTGATTGAACCCAAGTCCCTGGTGTGACCCAGCGCTCATTTTCATGCATAACAGTTTTATCTTGACTGATGGGCCGCTCCGTCAGTGGCCTTTTACTCTGAAGGGATTTGACTTTACCACAAAGACCGAGCTAACAGGCCCCTGAGAATCTGTCTTTTAGCAGGTCCTCCACTGGTCACTGAGAAGAATTTGGATTTTTTTTAGGTTTCGCCCAATCAAATCGTCCCCCCCCCGGTCCCGGTTTCTGCAGTTACTCCGGCAGTTTCCGTGGCGCGCTACCTCTCAGGACGCTATTCTTCCGTGCTTTTTATGCACTTGGAAGTGTTTGTGAATTCAAGTGAAGGATGGCATACGACGTGCAACAAGGGCCGCTGTGTACCACACAACATCAGAGTGAGCGCAGACATTAAAGTGTGAGCCACATTACAGACCCCTCTTTCAAAGGCCATGAAATAATAATGGCTTGTGGTTAGAGGTATCCGTGAGTCACATTCGCTGCTTTTCATAAAGTGGAGTTATTTACAGAGCAATGAATAAAAGAATGGGATAGCGGTGCAAACCTTTTCCACATGAACTGAGAGAGCTGAAATAGGTCAGCATACATTTTGTTCTTTAGGTAGAGGTCTCACATTCACTAATGTCCTAGTCTACTAATAAAAATAGAATGCGCTCCTGATTGATTTAAAGAACCGTTCTGGGTTTAATAAGTCAAAATATATTAGTTAGCACATTAGTGTCCTTTAGTTCATAAAAATAAGCAAAAATTGTGCTTGCGGTACACTCTTAAAAATAAAGGTTCTTTATTGGCATCTATGGCTCCATGAAGAACCTTTAACATCCATGAAATACAGGGTTCTTTAGATATTTTAAATGTTCTTCACACTAAAAATTAAGAACTCTTAAAAATAAAGGTTCCAAAAGTGTGTTTTCCCAATAAAGCCATAAAACAACATTTCAGTGAATAGTTTCTAAAAAAAAAAAAAAAACATTTTGAAGAACATTTAAAAAAAGTAAAGAAGCTTTTTTGACTCTGAAAAACCTTTTCTGCATTTGAAAGGTTCCATTGATGTTCAGAGGTCTTCATAGAGATATTGATGCCAACAATGAACCTTTATTTTTCTAATAAAAATAGAGTGTACTCCTTATTGATTTAAAGGACTGTTCAGGTAACATAAGTCGAAATATATTAAGTTGGCACAAAAAAATAATTTACAATCACTCTTAAAAATAAAGGTTCTTTATTGGCATCTATGGCTCCATGAAGAAACTTTAACATCCAAGAAAAACAGTTCTTAAGATTTTTAGATTTCTAAAAATGAACTCTTAAAAATAAAGTTTTTTTTTGCAGTGATACCATAGAAAATTTTTTTTTGGTCCCTTAAGGAACCTCTCAGTGAAAAGTTTCTAAAAGAACCATTTTGAAGAACATTTTTAAATTCTAAAGAACCTTTTCTGCATTTGAAAGGTTGCATGAATGTAGAACCATTGATTTCAATAAAGAACCTTTATTTTTAAGAGTGTTGCTTGAAAGGTTCTTTAGAGAACTAAAAATCATTTTTCTTCTGTGAAAACCCCCTTTTGGAACCTTTATATTTAAGAATAAAACACTTGCAGTGAAAGTCTATGGGACGAGACATTCTGAAGTGTTTAAAAGCCTAAAAGTGATCTGATGTTTTTGTTAAAGCACTTATAGTAAGTATTATGCACACTAATGTTTATTATACAAGCTTTACGTTGTCTAAGTCACTTAGCAGTGGTACTACTTTTCGAGGCTGATGAATATGTGAAAATGAAAAGTCTTTTTGGTTTTCTTGTGCACATCATTGCAACACACATAGCAAAACTTTTCACACTAGAAGATGTTATTTGATGGACTGGTAGATTATTGTGATGTTTTTATCAGCAGTTTGGACTCATTCTGACGGCACCCATTCACTGCAGAGGATCCCCTGGTGAGCAAGTGCAATGCTAAATTTCTCCAAATCTGTTAGGATGAAGAAAATAAACTCATGTACACCTAGGATGGCTTGAGGGTGAGTAAAGTGTCATTACATTTTTATTTTTGGATGAACTTACTATTCCTTTAACATTGACAAAAAAATGCACTGTACCTTTAAGACAAATATGCATGTGGGTGTTAAATGATCTTATTTCTTATCCTGTTCTTCACACTATAAAAAAGAGGATCTTTCAAGAACTGTTTACTGAAATGTTCTTTGGAGAACTAAAAATTGTTGTGAAAACCCCCTTTTGGAACATTTATTTGTAAGAATGTACAGCACTTGCAACTGAAGTCTTTGGGGTGAGACTTTCTGCAAGGTTTAAAATCATAAATTTGAGCTTATATTTTTGTTAAAGCACTTATATTAAGTATTGTATGCACAGATGTTTATTATAAAAGCTGTTTTTTCCAGATCTTTATTGTAGCGGTACTATTTTTCTAGGCGGATGAATATTTAAGTGAATGTGAAAAGTCCCTTTTTAGTTTTTAACTCGTTTTATTCTACAAGATGTCAACAGATGGACAATTGATTGGTTATGTTTTCATCAGCTGTTTAGACTCTCATTCTGATGGCACCCATTCACTGCAGAGGATCCACTGAGTGAGTGATGCAATAATACATTGCTCCAAATCTGCTAGAATGAAGAAAATAAACTCATCTACATCTGGGATGGCCTCAGGGTGAGTAAAGATTCATTTAATGTTAATTTTTGGATGAACTATTCCGTTGAAAATAAAGAAAAGAAAGAATTTCACTGTACCTTTAAAACAAATGCATGTAGGTGTTAATCTTATTTCTTATTCTGTTCTTCACCCAAAAATGGTTCTTCTACTGCGAAAGCCCTCTTTCAGTGCCTTTATTTTAAAAAATGTACAGCACTTCCAAGGGAAGTCTATGAGGTGAGACTTATATTAAGTATTATTTGCACAAATGATTATTATAGTTTCTTTTAGTAGTGCTATTTTTCTAGGTGGATGAATATGCTAGCGAATGTAAAAAGTCAGTTTTTGTTTTCCTTGTGCACATCATGCACACAGTACAGTATTAACTGACTTAAATTGGTAAAAATAAGTTAATAAATCTAATATAACATTAAACAGACATGCAAAGGTAAGTGATGTTATTAAATTAGTGACATGTTAACGCTTTAATATGATTCCTGCGGCTATACTTCTATTTTAAATACATTACTCTACACACGATTATGTTTTTCTATAAACCACGAGGCCTGTTGTAATGATTGTGTATGACAGTCGACCGCATCTTTAATATGCACATACAACAGCCTAATTTAGTTGTCTCCTAGCAAAAGGTGTCAAAACTGATGTGCTGTTGTGAGAAAAATATCAAAATTGGGTTTAGAGATTCGGAGGCCAAAAGTGTGCCTCTCTGCTCAGCCCTGACATTGTGTTCCTGCTCTCCAGTGGGGACTCGCCTGCGGCTGCAGAATCGCCTGCTAAATAGTCCGAGGCGATGGCAACGCTAATTGAGATCATCATTATTATAATTGCAGCTCCTAAAAAAGTGTGTCTTAAATAATTTGCATTGCTCTCGAGTTGATATTGGAACACACTGCAGAAAATAATTGCATGGCTGCAAGGCACGTTTGGGTTGGACGGCTCCCTCTCTGTCTATCTGTCTCTCTCTCTGTCTCTCCTCCTCAGGGTTGCTGGTGTTCACCCCGTCTCCTGCTCTCAGCTGACGATGGCCCCATTACTGATTTGCTTTTCTGCATCGCCACAAAACCCCCGACACATTATATCACAGATCACTGAGCCACTTAAAGATGCGGACTCAAATTCGAGATTTATTGTGCAGGCTAAACATAAATAGGATAAAATCGTTTGCATGATGGGCATCTATGAAATGATGAAAAGTAATTTAATGCAGGGGTTAACAACAAGCATCGATGAAGTTAAGAGAAATGTATAATAACAAGAAAGCAAAGTTTATTTATACAGCACAAAAATACACAATGATAATTAAAAGTGAAGGGAATTCAGAGTATTTTTATACAAAAGATTGCAGGTAAAGAAAAGAATAATAAAAGTCATAAACACTTGCTGACACTAATCATCATGCATAATTATATTCATATACTGTCCAGAATTATTTTGCAAAAATGTTCTTTTAATAATACTAATATAAAATTGTAAGCCTGAAATCAGATTAAGCGTCTAATCAAACAAATGAACATCTATTAAACGCTTTCCCCGCTTTCCTCCTGTCTATATCAAAATATGAGATTTGATATTCAAAAGAGTCCTGAGTAATATCGCTCACGGACCAGCGTTATCAATTTCAGGCCGACCCCGGGAAACAGACCACGGCCTAATTGCCAATTCATCAGAATTTATTAAAGAATGATTTCAATTACGTACCACCAGTATAGAGTACCGACGCACCGAATTAAAATGAAATTAGGACACTCGATTGTATCACTCTCTTAAGTCCCTGCGTATTTTTTTTTTTTTTCTTCTTTTCCTTCCTTCATCCAGAACTTCTGAAGATGAACTTTCTGTTCGGCCTCGGCCTGGAGTGGAGGAGAAGAAACAGTCTGGCATTAGTGAGGAATAGTGGGTTAAATCACTTACTGAAGATTTTTAATGACATTTCAGTGTTCCGCGCGTAATTACTCTTCATCTAAGATATCCCATAATGATGTTGGACAGTCTTGGTTCAGGCTCGCTGGCTCGCTTCATTAGCGTGTCATTCCTATTTCACATCAGAAGATTTAATTGTAATGCTGAATATGCACAGCTCGCCGCGCTGGCCTAATCAAAGTGGATCCACTTGTATTATTAATATCGGAATATCGGACGGCTTGCTATTTTTTATAAATAAAAGAATACAGATGCATAAATCAGCTGTCATTTATTAGCATGACGCTGGCAGGCGCGCTCCTCGCCCTTGCATTCATCAAGATTGAGAAGAGAGGGATAAAAAAAGAAAATCCTGCATTAAATATACATACTAATTCTTGCATGAAGTAATCAGATTACAGAGCAGGTGACAGTGGGCACTCGCATTCAAATGATTGGCAATAATGAGGCACCGAAAGGTGCGGAGAGAGAGAAAGAGAAAAAGACAGGAGCGGTTGGATTAAAGCTTTATGTTCGGTTTTTTTTTTTTTTTTTTTTTTTTTTGTCGTCCAGCGGCTCTAGGTGGGATTTTTTTTTCAATGCTTCTGCTGACCAGTGTTAAAAATGCAGCCGTGTCTCTAATCCAGCCGGATGAACCCTCTCTCTCTGGATAGCTGGCATTCACACGGAATGACTGGAGGATTTAAATGGCACGACTCCTTAGAGATTAAAGCAAATATCTATTCTCCAGTAAAATTAACTGGCTTTTTTTGGGTGTCTGAATGCATACACTGGCTTTGCCTGTGCCCTAGAACATCACATTAATAAGATTTCAAATGTACATCTTATTAAATTATACATGCAGAAATCTTTCAATTAAAAACATGCTCTCGGAGCACAATTAATCACATGATTTTGGAGCTGAATAGTTTTTATCAGGTGTCGTTTTCATATATATTTGGCTATTTAAATGTGTAAATATTTAACAGACATTAAATATGCAAATATTAGAAACTCAGCTAGGCGGCTTGCTTGAAGATGCTGTAATGGAATTTATAGTGACCTCTGGTCAAGGCCATGTTTTATGGACCATTAACATGGACCAGTAGTCACAGCAACGTAATGTTTGGGACCAATTCTCGTCTGCTCATTAGATTCAGTGCTGAAAAACTGCATCTACATCAAATTGCTAAACAAAATAATATGATTGTGATTTAAAATTTACAAAAAGTAAAATGTGCCTGTTGTAAATGTGCACATAACAATTTTTTTGCTATACTTCAGAGACAATATTGTCCCTTTAAAGCAACACTAACTAACTTTTCCCTCAATGCTCCCTCTACAGGTTAGAAGCAGAATTGTCCATTACCGCTGTCGTAAATAATTTAGCCTACCGTCATGTCACATGCACGTTATTTGTTTGAAAGGCTATCCAGGACCGGCTTTGGAAATAACGATGTCCAGTGACAAGGTAGAGTATGTTGTATGACTTTATAAAAGTATGAAAACCTTTTGTGAAGCCTGCCGTGAAGCAAGTCGCATTTGTAGTCTCATTTGAACTACAAAACCGCGACCCGACGACCCAAACTTACATAGTGCTGTTATGGCCGATAGAGGGTCGCAAAGCGAATACGAAAGTGCCGTTTCACCCTGTTATGAGTTGATGAACCACTGACACGAGTTCGGAAACATTATTTTAAGGTAAAAAAAAAGTTACTTAGTGGGGCTTTAAAACAGCTAAATATATCAGAAGCATTCTTTAAGAACATCTAAAACATTTCAAGTGTAAAAAAATAATTAACTTATTTATTTGAATAATGTCATGATTATCCATGCAAACACTACGTTTATACAAATTGATGGTGTGAGTGATTATAGTTTTAACATTTTAATAGTCACTGCTAGAGAGTGACATTACAAATTCTTGAACCTTTTTTTCTTTCTGACTTTTAACAAAAGAAAAATTGTCTATGATCAGATAACATGTATTGTTTTATATAAATTTATATTGTGAAGATGCTTTAACCAAATTTATTTATTTACATTTTATTTATTATTAATATAAATATATTGTATTTTTCTTTACATTTTTAGTTATTTATTTATTATTTATTGAATTTAATAAAGAGCAGGTATTTAATTTTCATTGTCTTATTTTGTATAGTTTTTGTATATTATTATATTATAATCAAATGAATGAACTGTACTTCTGTGCTTTACAGCCTTGTTTATAAGCTATTAGCTTTAAATTAAAGCAATGGAAGCCTTTAATATGTCCTTATTTATATAGTTAGCTAAGCATATATGTATGAGTGTGAGATTGCTTCGTCTCACATCCTTACTTTGTGATGCTGAACCTACATCGAGGAAATGTGGTGTGTGTGTATGTGGTGGTATGTGCTGATCAAAGATGCTGTAGTTTCATGTGAAGAGCTCTCCTGCCTCTCTCTCTCCCTCTCTCTCTCTCTCTGTACCTGGTCAGTGAGCATCAGCATCATTTTTCTCCAGTGCATGTAGTCCACTGCCTGATGATATTCACACCAATCTGCCTTTTTTTCATCCAACACGCTTTTGATCTCTTATTTGCATGTAACTGCCTGTAGGGCTAGAAAATTATTTGGATGAGATTTTTTTTTTCTCAGTAGCATCTTCTTAGTATACCAGAGGCATATGGGTCACACACACACACACACACACACACATACTATCCACCGTACAGCCCTTTAATAACTCCTGCTTCAGTTTAGCCCGGGATTGAAACAACAAACCCCTGAACAAGAGCAGGCTTGATTTTCAAGCTGCCCCTTCACCTGACGTTAAACCTGGAGTAAATTTTACAAGCCCTTCACACTGTGTGACAGTAGCGGAGACACTCATACATTATGCCAGAATGCACAGTGAAGTTTTGGACTTGTTGAACTGATGACTTCTAAAACTTCATGACTTCAATAACTCAGTATGGCTCATGATTTTAATTTCTGTGCACTTAAAGTTTAGACTTTATTTGTTCACGCATTCTCTGGGAATCAAACCCATAACCTTGGGGTTGCGAGCTGTGTTCAAAGAGAATTCCTTTATGCTCAACTGTTTCTCCTCTCATGATTTTACATTAATGAATTTAGTAGATGTTTTTATCCCAAGTGAATTATGGCATTTGAAGTTTATAGTTTATTAGTTTATTATTACTTCATGCATTTTTTGGGAATCAATTCCATAACCTTGGGGTTGCTCATCTGCTTCTCCTGTCATTTTTTATTTATTTATTTATTTATTTATTTTTTGCATTTGTGTATTTAGCAGGTGCTTTTATCCAAAGCAAATAATTGCATTTAAAATTTCCAGTTTATTAGTTCACACATTCTGTGGGATTCGAACCTTGAGGTTGCTAGTTTTAAAGAGAATTTTGTTATGCCCTTTTGTTATGTGTTTTTTTTTATCCTTTTGACATTTGTGCATTTAGCAGGCGCTTTTATCCAAAGCAAATTATTGCATTTAAAGTTTAGAGGTTTTTTTAGTTCATGCATTCCCTGGGAATCAAACCCATAAACTTGAGGTTGTTAGTTTTAAATAAAATTTCATTATGCTTATCTGTTTCTTCTCTCAAGTTTTTACATTTATGCATTTAGTTGATGGTTTTATTCAAAGCAAATGATGGCTTTTAAAGTTTACAATTTATTAGTTAATACGTTCTCTGGGAATCAAACCCATAATCATGAGGTTGATAATTTTAAAGAACATTTTGTTATGCTCATCTGGTCTTCCTTTATTCTTTTTATATTTATGAGTTTAGTAGGCACTTTTTTCAAGGCAAATGGTTGCTTTTAAAGTTTACAGATTATTAGTTAACACATTCCCTGGGAATCGAACCCATAACTTTTTTTGCTAGTTATAAAGAGAATTTCATTATGTTGATCTGTTCTTCTCTTATTCTTTTTACATGTATGCATTTAGTAGGCACTTTATCCAAAGCAAATTATTGCATTTAAAAGTTTATAGTTTTATTTGTTATGCATTCTTTGGGAATCAAACCCATAACTTTGGGTTGCTAGTTGTGTTTTAAGAAAATTCCTTTATGCCCATCTGTTCTCTTCTCATCTTTTTTACATTTATGCATTTAGTAGGCACTTTTATCCAAAGCAAATTATTAGATTTAAAGTTTACAGTTTATTTGTTCATGCTTACTTGAAAAACAAACCCATAACCTTGGGGCTGCTATTTGTGGTTGAAAAAGTTCTTTATGCTCATCTGTTCTTCATTTATTCTTTTTACAATTATCCATTTAGTAGGTGCTTTTTCATCCAAAACAAGTTTAGTTTATTAGTTTATGCATTCTCTAGGAATTGAACCCATAACCTTGAGGTTGCTAATTTTAAAAATAATTTTGTTATGCTATATCTGTTCTTCTCTTATTCTTTTTACATGTATGCATTTCATAGGCACTTTTCTCCAAAGCAAATTATTGCACTTAAAGTTTACATGTTATTAGTTCATGCTTTCTTTGGGAATCGAACCCATAACCTTGGGGTTGCTAGTTGCGTTTAAAGAGAATTCCTTTATGCTAATCTGTTTCTCCTCATCTTTTTTACATTTATATATTTACTGGGCATTGCATTTAAAGGTTAGAATTTATTAGTTCACACATTCTCTGGGAATCAAACCCATAACATTGGGTTGCTATTTGTGTTTAAAGAGAATTCCTGTACGCTTATCTGCTTTTCCTCTCATCTTTTTAAATTTATGCATTTAGTGGGCACTTTTATCCAAAGCAGTTTATTGCATTTAAAGCTTACAGTTTAGTAGTTCACACATTCCTTGGGAATCGAACTCATAACCTTTGGGTTACTAGTTTAATTACTAGTGTAATTTTTCCCATTTTCACCTCACTATTCTTTTACATGTATGCATTTAACAAATATCGACTGGTTTAAGAAAGCAATTTAGGACCAGTTGATGAGGTTCTAATAAAAACAAAAGGCAACTTTTGCAGAACAGCAGCTAATCGACCCATATAGACTAACTTTCATCACCTTGAGTTTTCGTCCGCCACTGCATCTGTTCCATAGAACTGTGGGCCCTGACTTCCCACGCATTTGATGTTTTTAAACAATTTATATTTGTTATCATATCAAAGAGGAGGCGTGCAGTTATCAAAAGCATGCGAGGAACACGCAGCCCGTGGGCGCTTTCCCAGCATCACATTCCTTATTCTATTTTATCTTTCTTGGTTTTGACTAATGTCAGTAACAGCTACCGGTAATAAACTGCTTGTTAGGATTTTGCTGTTGCCTCCGAGCAGCGGCTTTGATTCATTGTCAGCTTATTTGGCAGTGTTTCCTGATTACCTCTCGCCCCAACTGCATGTTTATTGATTGGAAGTTAATAAAAACCTCCGCCACTTGGGCGACTTCATTTAAAGGCGACGTCTGCCTTTGATGTGCGGGGGCGACGGGGCACAATAAACCATCTTGTGTTGTAATGTCAGCACAAAGCAGACCCTCTTTCGCACAGTTGCAACGTGTTACGAGAACCAAAAACGCTGCGTTTTCAGTAAACTCTATGCGATTTGTACAGCTTTGAAACTAAGATTGTGTACTCCACCCCTTTAAATCTTCTCTGTTTACCGGGTCAGAATGCTTGGGTTAGCATGTATGCTTTTGTGTTTCCTTGTCGCGCCTGTGTCAAATCCCAAAAACATCTTTAAAAATTCAGTCAACAGTGTCTAGCAAACGCAACCTCTTGTTTGCTATTCATGTATGCTGGTATACATTGTATCATGGTGTGTCTCGCTGTGGGTCGTGGATCTGCAACATGGCCGCTCCATCAAATTTTGATGTATTCATTTATGGTGGTGAGTGAGAGTGTTTGTTTATAGATGAGATGTTTGCTTGGCGGACAATCTGAAGCCGTTCTAGCGGCATTGCGATGAGTCTTATCTGGGATGGGAGCTGGTTGACATGCCACTCGTGGATTTGAGATCAGCGTCTCAGGAATTTTCCTGTCACATCCTCCCCCGCGGCCTGCTCTGCTGGATGATGGTGAGTAGATGTGCTCATGGTGACAATGAATGTCTTGCTGTATTTACATGTTTGTTTAGTGTTTCTCCTCTCATTATTGTCTCTCTATTCTCTTACATTCATGTATTTAGCAAGCACTTTTACTCAAAGCAACTTAAACTAATTGAGGTATACATTTGATTAATTTGCATTCTTTGGGAATAGAACCCATAACATTGGGGTTTCTAGTTGTGTTTAAAGAGAATTCTCATACTCATCTGTTTCTCTTCACATCTTTTTTTTACATTTATGTATTTAGTAGGCACTTTTATAAAAAGCAAACAATTGCATTTAAAGTTTACATATTATTAATTCATGCATTCCCTGGGAATCAAACCAATAACTTTGGCATTGCTATTTTTGTTCAAAGAGAATTCCATTTTTTTACATTCGTGTATTTAAGATACTATTATCCAAAGCAACTTCTACTGATTTAAAGTAAACATTTTATTAATTTATACATTCTTTGGGAATCGAACCCATTACCTTGGGGTTGTTAGTAGTGCTTAAAGAGAATTCTTATGCTTATCTATTTCTCCTCTCATCTTTTTTACATGTATACATTTAAGATGCACTTTTATTTTTAAGCAAATAATTGCATTTAAAATGTACATTTTATTAATTCACACATTTCCTGGGAATCAAACCTATAACTTTGGCATTGCTAGTTGTGTTCAAAGAAAAATTATTTATGCTCATTTGTTTCTCACTAATTCTCACCTCATATTTTTTTGCACTTATGCATTTAGAAGGCCATTTAATAATAAGTAACTTGTATTGCATTTAACATATACATTAATGTATTTTTACATTGTACATTATATCACTTCACACATTTCCTGGGAATCGAACCCAAAACCTTGAGGTTGCTAGTTGTGCTTAGTAGGGATGCTCATTTCGGTAATTTTTCCTGACCGACAACTGCTGCTCGTTATCCGAACATTAACCGTTAACTGATAAAATTAGAATAATAAATTAGTTTAAAATAAAAATAGAATGCATGAGTGTCTGTGATGATACATTAAAAATACAAGAAAATGTTTTATTTTAACGTGCAAACAGCAGCATACAGAGCAATAGAGCAACAACAAAAACTGTATTCACATATACTCAAATTATCACGCATCAGCTTCTAAAAAAAGAGAAAACCAGAATAAAAAAATAAAAAAAAATAATAAATAGGCCTACATTAAATATATATAAATGAAATAACTATCTAATTAAGATGACAAAAATAAAACACACTGAATCCTTCTATGCGCTTTGAAGAACGACACCGGTCCGGTCTTGTTCTTCCCGTCGGACATAAAACTATATAGCAGGCCAGCCTATACCTCAGTGTACCTAGTTTTTAAACATGTCGACATGCTGTACGGATAGACTGGACCGCTGCCTGCTAACTGTTAGATCCGTGACAAAAACACCATCACGAAAATCCTTTCAATTTGCGGTTCGTGACTTTTTATCCACTGTCATATGAGTGTGGAGAAGCACTGTTTTACAGCATTCAGCAATAGCCAATCACAGACATATGTTGATTTAATGGTCGCATTGGCCAATTAGAGGCGGCTAAGTTACAATCCACTCACCACCCAATGTGGTGAGTGGATTCCCATTCTTTGGGAATTGAACCCATAACCTTTGAGTCGCTAGTTATATTTAAAAAGATTTCCTTTATGGCCGTCTGCTTTTATAAGTGCATTTATGCATTTACAAGGTGTTTTTTTTATGAAAAACAACCTAAAATATATTGCATTTAAAGTGTACATTTGCTCAGTTCACACATTCTTTGGGAACCAAACCCATAACCTTGGGGTTGCTAGTTGTATTTACAGAGATTTCCTTTATGGCCGTCTGTTTTTTTGTAAATGCATTTATGCATTTACAAGGTGCTTTTATCCAAAGCAATCTAACTTATAATGCATTTAAAGTGTATATTTGATCAGTTCCACATTCTTTGGGAATCAAACCCATAACCTTAAAGTTGCAAGCACCAAGCTTTATTGTTTAAACTTCAGGAATGCAGTGCTCTTCTCTTCTCATTTGATCTTGATTTACCCTCCTTCCCTTGTTCCTTTTCTCCCTATCCTTTCATCATTTTTCTCATAATTACTCATTATAAAATGCCCAATGGCAGTACAGCTTACACTCAAACTCTGTAATGTGTAAATACAGATGAGCAAAAGTTCATTTACACAGTGCATAGCGTATGAATCAGACAGCTACACACATACACATTTGCATGCATACATACACACGCGTCCCTTTACCTCTTTTCGCGGCTGTCTCACTTTTCTTTTTTTTCTTTTTTTCTTTTTTCTTTTTTTTGCTGCCTTTCTCTTTTGGATGGAGCCCAAGAAGCCATGGTGTCAAAATACATTAAGAACATCAAAACATTCCTGTTTACAACATCACAGTCATGTCAATTAAATCTGATAAATTATTTAAACATTTATCTTCCATCAGCCGGGGGAATTTTTAATCAAGCTCAGTATTTATTTTAAATTAGCACTGTCAAGTGTGCATTTGTGTAAAATCCCTCGTACTATTAAAGATTTATCAGCTCAAATCTGTTTGGCTTTATTTTACTGTTAATTGGCTAAGTGGAGCACGGCAGCAATGTGCTAGCAACAAGTAACGAAAGCTGGCAAAGGATTGGATGAATCGTGGTCACATGACAAGCTGAGATAGCAAGGTTGTGCAGAGGTCAACAGACTTGTCACATACAAGAAAGTCATTTAGTTCTATATGACTATCTTCAGGGTATAAAACTGTTCTAATTTTAGTTCTTTTAGTTTCGTAATGTGACAAAAAAAAGCCCTGATTTTATTCAGCAGAAACAGATGGATTGTGAAAAGTGTTTTATAATAAGATGGATTGGTCAATCGAAAATGAAAGTAAAAAATAATTTTGTGCAACGATGAATCATGTGCTAAAAAAATAGATAAAAAGGTCATTGTTTGTTTGTTGACTAGACGTTAAATCTCCAGGATATTGCACGCCAAGCGGTTGAGTTTGAGACAGGAAGGGTGACACATTTCACTCTCGCTTTCTTAGACACACATAGACTTCTTCAGAACAGTGAGACACAGGCCAGCAATTCTAAACTAGAGGCCTTTTGGGAAACTTGGGTGGCCTCTTGTCTCATAACTGAAGGGTTGTAATATTAATCGCATGTGATAAGAGTTTCTAAGGGCTTCTCTGAGGTTGTAAGGGAGCCGATCAGAGTGGCTGTGTATCTCTTCTCTACACACACATTCACTCACGCTTTGCCCTTCAACCACCGCTGTAACCACAGCCAGGTGTTCGCCCCGAGCCATACTCACGTCTTCAGGCTTGAAGACGCTGATGTAATCGCTCTGTCCTGTGAACCGCAAAAACAGAAGAAGGAAAAGTGTGGTTAAACTCAGATTCCAGCATGAGGATGACAAAAGTAGAAAAACACACCAACAACTCTTGTTCAGTGTTTTGTGTGTGTGTAAATGAGTACGTGTCTGACTGAGATCCTGCAAATATGTCATTTAATTCCCAGGAGAAATAGCTATACAATGACGGCAATGCATTTTTGAGGATGTGAGGGCAATATCAATTAATGTATTCATGATATTTATAAATTTAAATATATTTATAAGCGAGTAACCCATAGGGGGTGGTGGTCCCTGCTCTGCTAATGATATGCAAATGGGGTGTAATATCGAATGTTTTGTTCTGTCTCAAGTTTATTCCGGTGTGTTTTGCGTGGAGGTGAGTAACACCACGAACCTGCAGGCAAGAGGGGATGATTTTTTTTTATTCATGATGCTTTAGAGGATTTCAGGAATTTTAGAACAGACAGACCAGGTGCAATCACACAAGCCCCGAGTTTCTTATTAACACTAAAATACAGGCTTCTGTAGAGATGTTGGACCATATGTTCTTTTATTTATGGACTGATGGGCGGGATTTTGTATGGTGTCATTATGGCTACATAAAGCTGGTCGTGATTGTTGACGAAACAAAAATTATTTGTGATCCTGGACCACAAAAGCCGTCTTAAGTAGCATGGGTATGTTTGTAGCAATAATCATCAATTTTTCTTTTATGCCAAAAATCATTAGGATTTTAAGTAAAGATCATGTTCCATGAAGATACTTTGTAAATGTCCTACCATAAATATATAAAAAAGTAATTTTTGATTAGTAATAATCATTGCTAAGAACTTAATTTGGACAACTTTTCCAGCTATTTTCTCAATATTTTGATTTTTCTGCACCCTCAGTTTGCTGATTTTCAAATAGTTGTATTTCGGCCAAATATTGTCCTATTTTTACATCAATGAAAAGCTTAATTATTCAGCTTTCAGATGATTTATAAATCCCAATTCCAAAAAATTGACCCTTATGACTTGTTTTGTGGTCCTGGGTCACATTTTATTTACAATACAATAAAATACAAAACTATTTTTAAGTGCTGCTTTTTGTATCTTATATATTTATTCATTCATAATAATAAGTGTTTCTAATGTCAGTCTTTCTTTCTTTGTTTATGTAGCGTGAATCGATTTATCATAAATGGTCTTCCGTCTCATATTTTGTGTTGAAATATTAATGGTTTAAAAATAATTTTTTAAACAGTCCCGTCTCATATTCCCCGTCTAATTCATTTTAGTGAATTGGTTCGTCCTAAATGATTCTTTCTCTTATATAGCGTTAGAAAATCCAATTCATTCTAGAGCTCTCTAGTTCATAGGTCTGGACTCAGTTCGCCCTCAGATGTTGCATCCAGTTCATTGAATTGGTTCATCATAAATTGCCTCCTCTCTCATATTTTGTTTTAGATTAATTATAATGAATCGCTTTGTCGTAAACGCTTCTCTAGAGAATTGGCTCGTCCGAAACAATCTCCTAACGCATTGTTGGAAAGTTTGATTTAATCCAGAATTTCACATTTCACAAATTCAGATCAGATTTGCAGAAAGTCAGATTGATTCTGAATCATTTTGTTCAGACGGCACATGTAAATAAACTGAATCCCAAAAATGATTAACTGATTTGAGTCTTTTGATTTGAGCGTTTTTGAGTCATTCATGTAATTTAATTATAAATGTACCTGTTCAAGTTTGATATGTAACCCTAATTATTCAAACCCAGAAGTGTTTATCATCAAAAATACAGCTCTAATAAATTATATTATTTGCTAATTATGTTTATTTATAAAACATATTGCCTTCTTAAGTAACTTTTAAGTATGTTTTAAAACAGTAGCAGACACCAGCATATCTGTGGTAGACATCAGTGACATCAGCTTTCTTCTTAACATATTTCATAACATGATGAGTTGACTCAATAACACACACACATCCTAAAAGGGTTATTTCATATGCCCTCATAAATTTGACAGACCCTTAGTGTCATGGGTTAGCAGTCATGATTGTGTTATTAGTTTGCGCTTTATTTTTTGTTGGCCGGACATCAATACGAGAAATCAATGAACATGCTGGTCCCATAAGCCCAGCGCTGCGTGTCTTTCAGAGAAACTGGGAAAATGGGTCAGATTCTTGGCTGCCGTTGCCATCTAAAGAGCATGCTTTGCCAAATTTACATTCCGCTGTCACCAGATAGCACACACAATCCGGCGATAACATCTCATCAGCTGTTTCGTCATGTGTAGTGTCTGTTTAGAGGTAGAGCATGTATTCCTGGGAAGCCTTCGTGGTCTTAGATAAGATTTCACAGTAACATTCTCAAAGGCCAACAGAAGTACCATTTTAAAATGACTGACGCTATTTGCTTTTTCACCATTAAACTGTAATTAAATCCATTTCACTGTTTATTTGATAACATGCCCACCTCTCCCAAACTGTGGAGGCCAAATATGTGTTACATTAGCTGCATTTTTGTTGATTCGTCTGCTTGATAGGTAATTTATCATTTACCATGGCAAATCCTAATCCTCTTTCCTAATGCTGACATTTGGAGAATTCATGATTTACATAATTAGACAACTTTGATCTGTGATTTGTGGAATCCTCGTTTTAACACGCATCTCTCGTGCCAAGCCATGATGCGGCTAGTCCCTGGCTTAGACATGACATTTAGAAGGACATGTTTAACTGTACGCCGCCAAAAAGTTCAGAAATATATTGAAGACACACACAGCCTGATGTTTCCAATGTTTATTTGAAAAGAAATCACTCTTACTTATCCATCCAGAACAAAGAACATATAACACACGTGTATATACCAATCAAAAAATCAAAAGAATAAATTAGAGAACAAATTATATATAGATATAGATACAAGAGTTTGTGTTGCATATAGAGCAAAGAAAGCGAAAGAGCAATGTGGAGACTCATTGATTACTCTTTTTGTTCTCTCAGAGGGTTTAAGTGGCAGACACAAGCACCAGACTGTGATTCAGTTTAAAAGAGAGCAGGATCTCTCAGCAGGACATAGGTAAGTACCACACACATACAGAAACACAGCAGGATCCTCAGGTAACATGCTTCATACAATACACCTTACAGGATCTGTAAAATGTTAATTAGTTTACCAAAATAAGAGGGATCATACAAAATGCATGTTATTTTTTTATTTAGTACTGAAATGAATAAGATATTTCACATAAAAGATGTTAACATATAGTCCACAAGAGAAAATAATAGTTGAATTTATAAAAATGACCCATTCAAACGTTTACATACACTTGATTCTAAATACTGTGTTGTTACCTGAATGATCCACAGCTGTTTTTTTTTTTTTTTTTTTTTTTTAGTAATAGTTGTTCATGAGTTCCTTGTCCTGAACAGTTAAACTGCCTGCTGTTCTTCAGAATTATCCTTCAGGTCCCACAAATTCTTTGTTTTTCAGCATTTTTGTGTATTTGAGCCCTTTCCAACAATGACTGTATGATTTTGAGATTCATCTTTTCACACTGAGGACAACTGAGGGACTATTGCAACTATTACAGAAGGTTCAAATGCTCAGTGATGCTTCAGAAGGAAACACAATGCATCAAGAGTCAGGGGGTGAAAACTTTTGAACAGAATGAAGATTTGCACATTTTACTTATTTTGCCTAAATATCTTTTTTTTTTTCATTTAGTACTGTCCTTCAGAAGCTACAGAATATATGTCCATGTTTCCCAGAAGACAAAATAAGTTAAATTTACCCTAATCTTCAAATTCCAAAAGTTTTCATCCTCAGCTCTTAATGCATTGTGTTTCCTTCTGAAGCATCAGTGAGTGTTTGAAACTTCTGCAATAGCTCCATGTGAGTACCTCAGTTGTCCTCAGTGTGAAAAGATGGATCTCAAAATCATACAGTCATTGTTGGAAAGGGTTCAAATACACAAAAAATGCTGGAAAATCTAGGAATTTGTGTGACCTGAAGGATTTTTCTGAAGGACACATCTGTGGATCATTCAGGTAACAACACAGTATTTAGAATCAAGCGTGCGGAAACTTTTGCACTGGCATATTTTTATAAATTCAACTATTATTTTCTTTTGTGGACTATATGTAAACATCTTTTATGTTAAATATTTAATTCAGGTCAGTGCTTAATAAAAAATAACATGCATTTTGTATGATCCCTCTTATTTTGGTACAATAACTAACATTTTGCAGATTCTGCTGTAGATAGATAGATAGATAGATAAAGTGATGTTTACTGAATCTGAGAAGAGATTCCTTTTAAGGGAACATCATGAGCAAAACATAAGTAGAGAAAGTAGCTCACGTAATATCATCTATTTTGTTTTACAGCTATCAGATTATGAATTTACTATAAAATCTAGGTTTTCTCTGGGCACACGTATTGTAAGTCAGTCAGCTGTACTGAAGTCAAAGATGTTCTTCATATTCTGAAGAGGAGGAGAGTAAATTAAAAGAGCAATAAGTTGAAAGACCCATCCTCCTTTTGCTGTCCAAAGCTCTTAAGTGGGTGACTTGAGTTTGTTAAATAGCCTGTACAATGTGGTTTAAACAGTTTAATAAGAGCGAACCAAACAGAAACATTCACACTGACAAATGTCGGGCCCAACATGCTGTGTTTACCATATTGTAAATACACTTCAGCCTTCTTCACACGTCTTGTAGGCAGCTACTGGCCTGACCACACGAATACAAACTATTAGAAATGATCAGGTGTTCACCTTTGTCTGGCCCGGATTTTAATTATTGTCAGTGCGGCACACTGCGTTTGCCTCATCAACTGGATAAATATTTGACTCCAGTTCTATAAATTGGAACGGGGGGCTCAATTTAAAGGCACGGCCTTGCTGAGCCGGGCTTCATGCATCTGGTGATGCGGTGTGGATTCTCTCGGCAGGTGACCGAGGCCGCCACCGCATGAGGTAAATTAAAACTCTGATTTCTTTAAAAAGAATTGAATATTCCTGCACTTTCGTATTTTCAATATTTAATTACGACCTATGCCAGAGCCTAATCTTGGACTTAGAGAGAGCATTAAATTAATCAGAGTGGGTGGAAATGCTAGTGTTTCAATAATGCATGGCGGCTTCTCGCCGGAGTGTGTGTGTGTGTCCCGACTGATCCACGGGTACCCAGGGGTGGGTTAACAGGACTCAGGGGTATGTATGCTCAGCGTGAGGTGGCTTACTGCAGGACACTGTGAATATGGGACGTCACGTATCCCAGGAAAAAAATGCCGCCCACCCCCTGCCTGAGTGCGACCGCTGTTACCTACTAATGTTTATGTTAAGTCCACGTCTGTGAGTCACAATAAACTGCTGAGATTAGAACGACAATATTATCACATCAATAAACAAGTTCCTTATAGATTATGATAATAATGTACAGAGATATTAGTGTGAATCAGAACACATTTAAGCCATTTCCATCAGCATTTCCATAGCATCAAATTGTAGCGTATTGCACTATGAATAAGGCCATGGGTTTGATTCCTGGGGAATCTTCAAACTGATAAATGTATATTTGGAAATGCAAGTCATTCTGCTAAGAACTGATTACACACAAATTCAATACAAAGATGCGAATAAACGCAAATGCAGTCCGAATGCTGTGAATTGGGCGACGCGATTGTTGCGAACACACAATATCTACCACAAACTTATCTTCCATGCAAGTTAAAAAATTTCGACTTGAACGGAAAATTTGCATGATGCATTGTCATGCAAGCCAATCAGCGAAAAGCTTATTGTTATATCAGAAATTTTTTTTCATTTGTTTTTTGTATGTGCAAGTGATGCGAAAAACATCCCGCAAGTAAACTAGAGTGAGTAATGCAATGCAAATATTCGCTTCGCGTTTGGTGTTTACGCTTTCAGCAGGTTACATTGTTACACCAGTAAGTGACGACAAGTGGCCTTCTTTATGTGTGAGCTATCTAAATAAACATTTAACCAATTCGTGAAAAAATGCTGATCAATTCAGTAACAAAACAAGTGACTTTTTACAAGTGAGTCATTGAATTAGTCACTCAATCATTTTGTTCAAAAATGTGATTCATTCATGAACAAAACATCACATACTGTGTGTTGCAAGTTGCAATTTTTTTGTTTATTGAGCTGCAAGATACATCTGCTTGTGGAGCAAAACAAAGTAAAAGGCAAATGTGCTTTTGCATTAAAAAAAAAAACAAGATGTGGGGCAGTGGAATAAAAAGTTGAACTTATTTTAACGGCAGCACCACTTTTTTAGAATGCAGCGTTGTGTGAGATGCTACATAAGACAGTCTCAAGCTCAATGGTTAAACACATCCATCTATTACATGCTTACATAGAAAAACAATGGAAAAGTAGTGCAAAATGCATTCTGCATCTTTTTCTAGATATAAAATACCACTATGAAGTCATTGTGAAAGATAACGCTGCATGAGTGCAAGTTGTTTTAGAGGGAGAGAGAGTTTTTGATAAACAATTTATTTAACTAGATTCCTGTTGCTAAGACAGTTGCACATTACACTAATAACATCAAGGTCATTGGTTCAATTCCCAGGGAATGCATGAACTTGCTAAAATTAATTATTGCATGCAAAAAAAAAAAAAGAAGAAGCATGCTTTAGAATAAAGTATCAGCCAAATATTAAATGGGATAATGTTTACTCATAAATCCGGCAAAGTAAGACTAGAAATTTGCATTAAGAAAGTTAATAATATGGTTTTTGATATCTTGTTGACTTTTCAGAAAGCAGTCTGCTCCACTCCATGTTCCTTTCCAAGATCTCTCTTTCAATATACATGAACACCCACATCCTTAAAAGCAAACCTGGGGTATTGCGACGGACTGGATAATTTGACATATATTTTAGGTTGTTAGTGAAATGTCAACCAGGTCAGATTGGCTACATATGGCTTAGTACTTTGATCAGAAGCGATTTTGCAGCTGTTCACGTGTAAGTCTGCACAACTGCACGCTCCAGTGTGCTGTCTGTGTTTTGCGGCAGACACTGGGCAATGGCCTTTCTTTTAAAGTATGTTATTAGTTACAGTACCTAACAACTCCCAGGCCCAGAGCAAACAAAATTCCTTTTATTTGAGAGATACATATTTATGAACTTAAAACATGTCGGCGTGGACATTTGCTCCTGATTATACCTGCATATTTCAGTGGTTGAACAACGCCTTCCAGATGTGCATTTAGCGTATACAAGCCTCCCCACTGTTCTCGGCCTCTGACTCTCTCTCTCGCGCCGTGGTACAAATGATGTTTGTTTTCGTTTCTATCAAAGCAATTACACATCGTTAATCACGAGGCCTGTTGTTTTAATGAGTTTATTTATCCGTGCCACCTCAGCGCTGCCCTGATAATGTCCCTTGACCTAGCACGACTGAAACAACATCTCCCTACTGATAAAATGGACAGCAAGCGCCGTTAGCACGTTGATCACAGAGTGACCTAAAGAGTTCGAATATGAAAAAAAACGGTCAAAAATAACCCTAACGCCATTAATCATCCAGGTCGCCAGGGTTCGTATAGTTTTCACGGTCCGCTTGAGAAGTGGGGGGGGGGGGGGGCTTTCTGTTGGCTTCAAAGCAGGACTTATTAACTTCTTTTCATTCAGCTGAGATTTCGGCGAGGTTTCTTTGAAGATTTGATCAGTTACTGATGTGCATTGTGCCTGCGCCTCGGTTCAAAGTGACACCTTTCTTTTGCTGGCCATTAAAGTCGAGATGGGAAAGGAATCGGTAAGTCTCGCATTTTTATTCCAATCACAGAGCCCAAGAATAAGCTCATTAGTGCTAATTACAGGTTTCCTATTCCACCACATTTCCGTCTACCCATTTGGTGTGAAATTTTAATTCCATAACAAAAACCAAATGGTAAGAACACAGAGAGCCGTGTCGCGGCGCTCCACAAGGGGCCTCCTGCGCCTTTTTGTTAGCTACAGGTAACCCTCCCTGCCTGCCTGCCTGCTTGGAGCAATTTGTTCTCCTTGATGAATAACAGGTATAATTGAGTGGCACAGTTTTCTCAGGAAAGCCAATCTAGAAGTTGAGGAAATCGCCAACTTCAAAGTGGGTTCCTTACATCAAGCTCGCACAAAACACCGCAGCTACTTCAGTAGGCGTGTGCATATCACTTCTTGCACTCGTAGGATCTTTGCGTACGCTGTTATTCATATGCTAATTACTTAGCAGTGCAAGAGTTGCTCCATTTTAAGTGGCTATCGGGTCAGCGTAGCTTCCTTTTTTTCTTTGCCGTTTGTTCCTGTGTTGCCAAGTTTGCATCTGCGTCTGCCGTGATAGCTCAAATATTTACTAAATCACGGTAGGTGGCTTTTTGTCAGCGATGTTGTTGTGGTGACAGGCGGTTTTCCTGCATGCATGCACTGTGAACCCCAGCGTTCGGAGGGACTCCGTCAAGTGGGATTACCCAGGGTGATTTGGCAGCGTTTCAGCAATCAGGCATGCTGCCACACAAACAGATGAAGTCAATAGAGACGTTTCCCCTTTTCCTCTGAAATGTGACTCTGACAGATGCTTTGCTGACACAACGGTGACACGACATGACGGCTTCACGCACTCTCTGTGACTTCAGTTCCTTATTCGGGCTCAGAAGCGCATGATTTAACACAAGATAAATGTTTGTCAGTGGCGTCACTGCGGAATACACAGGAAATCATACAACTGCTGTCCCATGTGAATGGAAACACAATGAAATATTCAAACGGAAATGTCTGATTTGGGCTTTTAGGGCACTATGGCATCTTTACACAGCCGAGTTAAGGCTGCAATGTGCCTGCTCAAAATTCAAGACATTATGGCACATAAAAGCTGAACTCTGACCCTCCTCAGCACCTAGTATTGAAGTTTATAACTTTAAATGTTGTGTAAATGCCTTTATGCCACCTAGCATTTTAGTATCTTTGTAAAGAGACTAAAATGCCACTTTTGCAGTGTTTTCTACTCTTGTCCCTCACCCCCGTGTCATACAAGATATTCATGTCATTCTTTTTTCATTCGCAAAGAAATTACATTTTTTGAGGAAAACATTCCTGGAGTTTTCTTCAAATAGTGGACTTCAGTGGTGCTCAACGGATTGAAGATTAAAAATGCAGCTTCAAATGGCTCTAAATGATCACAGTTGAGGAATAAGGGTCTTACCTAGCGAACCGATTGGTCATTTTCTTAAATACATTAACATTTATACACTTTTTAGCCACAATTTCTCATCTTTTCTAGCTCTGCGATGCGTACTCTGTGCACTCCGGTTCAATACAGTTAGGGTATGTCAAAAAACGTCTCATTTTCTCCTCAAACTTCAAAAGCACCCTACATCGCTGTTTTACCTTTTTTGTAAAGGGTGCTTGACCCTTCTTGCATGTTCACTTTGTAAACACTGGGTTGGTAGCAATGTAGGATGGTTTTAAAGTTGAAGGAGAAAATGAGATGGGAGTTTTCAACATACCCTAACTGTATTGAACCGGAATACATAGAGTTCACGCAGAGCTAGACAAGCATTTGAGGTTAAATACTTAAGTTAAGGTTAAGTACTTTTTTTTTTTTATCAATAACAGTTTGTTTCACTAGATAAGACCTTTATCTTCAGTTTTGATCGTGTTGAGACCTTTGAAGCTGCACTGAAATATGGAGAAAAATCCTTTAATGTATTCCTTTAAAAAAATAATTTCTTTGCCACTGAAGAAACAAAGACATAAACATCTTGGATGACATAGGGGTGAGTAAATAATCAGGATTTTTTGTATTTTGGAAGTGGAGTAATCCTTTAAAGCAATAGTTCACTCAAAAAATAAACTTCTGATATTATTTACTCACCCTCATGTCAGCAAGGTGCTCTTTGGCATATATATTTGAGGAAAATTGTTAGGGAATAATGATTCAATTTCCATCTGTTTCTCCGTTTTATGGTTTAAATAGTGACAGAATTTTCCATTTGGTGAGCTAGTCCTTAAATATACTTGTAACTTTAAAAGTGATAACTTTGAAAGCAAGGTGGGTCAGCTAAGCCCTGCTGATGCTGAGTTTTACCTTTGGTGCCTGGTCTCAAAGAGCATCAGTATCCGAGTAATTACTGTCTAAGGGGCGCAAAGGCCGAAAGTTATTACCAATCAGTGGGGTAATAGATTCAACACTTATAAATGGAGAATGCAGCATTTCTCCGCAGCGAGGAGGGTCTCTGCAAGATGGATTAGGTGGGGTTTGTGAGTTCAACATTGACACAGATTCATCGTAAATCATTATGCCACAGACCTGGAGTGATTTCTGTATTAGGAGCAGAAAATGGAGTTCACCCAGTCAATGAGGAGGGCATATTTCACATCAATCACTTCCATGCTTATACGCTTTATCCACCAGCAAGGCCACCTCCAGAATGGACTGAATCAGTTGAGGGCTCTTTGTGTATGTATGCGTGCAGATTTCAGACAGCTGAGAATTTAAAGGTTTTAAAGACACTGAGTAAGCATTGATGTAATCGCGATAGAAATCTGTTGTTCTCACCATTATGGAAAACTCCTAACCTGAGGTTAACTGCCTTGCTTAGCCACCAGCCTAGATAGATAGATAGATCCAAGTTCCGTTTATTTGATCAAAAATACAGGAAAAAAGTAATATTGCAATTTAAAATAAACCGTTTTCTATTTTAATCTACTTTAAAATATAAATTTAAAAATCAATTGAACACATCCTTGTTGAATAAAAGTATTACTTTTTTTTCAAAGAAAGTAAGAAAAAAAAACTGACACCAAACGTGTAAATTCTATTTTAAATTAATGCTGTTCTTTTTAACGTTTTATTCATCAAAGAATCCTGAAAAAAGTATCACAGGTTCCAAAAAAATATTAAGCAGCACAATTGTTTCCAACATTAATAATAAATCAGAATATTAGAATGATTTCCGAAGGATCATGTGACACAGAAGACTGCAATGTTGCTGAATATTCAGCTTTGCATCACAGAAATAAATTATATTTTAAAGTGTATTAAAATAAGAAAAAATAATTTTAATTTGCAATAATATTTCACAATAGTGCAGTTTTTTTCTGTATTTTTAATCAAATATAGCATTGATGAGCAAAAAAAGGCATTTTCAAAAACATTAAAAATCTTTCTGCTGCCAAACTTTTGAACAGCAGTGTATTCATAGGTTTATTTAAAAGAGACAGTATTAATATTGATCATATATGTATCATTAATACGTAATCCTTTTCATATTTATAAAAGGTGAGAAAATAAGACCTATTAGAAAGCTTATAATAAATGTATTTATTATCTGCCAATTGTCAACGCTGGTAACAATAGTAATAGTAAAGTAAAATGTTCACATGAAATTATTTAGTACTTATTAAGTACAGCAACAACTTATTAGATGCCTAAAACTCAAAAGTACATGTTTTGCTGTAAATGGTCAGACATTGCTTAGTAAATAAGACTCAATAAAAAAAAACTTACAATAAAGAAACATTTATTTATTTATTTGTTTGTTTATTTCAGGCAATTTGCAAGGCTACTAACAATTTTAATGCAAGGTAAAACTGTTCTCATGAAATCAAGAAGTTGTAACTATTATTTATTAATCTATTAATTACATCAACAACTTTGGAGAAGCTTCAGGCTCAAAAGTAAGCTACATTTTTAGTCGGGTATGGAGGAAACAACAAAAGTCAATGTCACGTCCTCTAGGTAAACATACCTGCAAGTCTGCAAGACAAACGTAGTCATTAAACAAACAGTCTCAGTTCGCGAACAATTCACAGTCTCAGCCTGAACATCTGAATGCAGCTGGTTGTGATCATCGGAATCCGGATGTGATGAAAATGTTTGAGCACAAAGTTTCTCCAGCAGCAGCAGCAGCTCGAGCGCGCGGGAGTCTCGCGCACAAACTCATTATTCAGCGTCTGCTTGACAGGGATTTTTGTACTATTTTGGGGAGGAATCTGATAGTTTTCACAGAGTTTTGCCTATTAAGCCTATTAAGGAAACTTTTTTTTTCTAACGGGACTTCGTTTTGCCTGAAGAAAGGATGCGAGTAAAGACGGTTGGGAGTTGACATGTTTGAAAGGTAACGTTGACCAGCAAACCTCGAAACGATTTGTTACATGTTTGGCAAACAAATAATATTGACCTAACAAGTTGATAGGATGTACAGGAACGTGTTTGTGGCATTTCGAGTTTCGTTTGTGGAGAAAAAGCCCAAGCAAAACTTTCCACTAACTTTAACGACATCTCGCCGTATGACGTCACTCCATAGGAAAGATATTGGAGTTGAGTTTGTTTACTCTGGGGCAGCGAATAGGCGATTGATATTACAGTAGTTTGTTGTTTTCTTGCAGGTTTGAGGGCTGATCGTGTGGGGTATAGTTGTTTTTTTGGGTGTGTTTAGTATCTAAACATCTGGCTCGGATGTCCAAGGAGACTATTTTACCTCCGGAGGGGCCTGAAGGGCCAAAAAAGCAGCTACAAGAGGAGACAAACCCACTTTTTTCCAAATCAACAGGTGAGAGACGTGATCTTTACATTTTTGACATGATTCATGTGTGTATCATGAAAGCACGGAACTTTTTTTATCGGGTTGAATGTATATTTTAAAGCATGAATTGTTAATTGTATGTTTGTGTTATAAATGTAAACTGCATTTAACAAAGTTATCAATAGGGTGGACTGTGCAAAAGTGTGAGTTTTTGCATAACAAAGCACTGATAATTGCCTTGAGGGCTTTTTTTTTTACATTGTGATGTCAGTCTCCAAATATTTATTACATGCATAAATTGAACTGAATTCATAGCTGCAATTAAATAGTACAAAAACATGTTTTGTATCTGTACATTTTTATTTAAAAAGAGCATTTTGACAACATCCACTGTAATAACCTGCTCTTTGACAGTTATTAATAATAATCACATTGTTTTATCTCTTCATTTTTAAAGATCAGCGATCATGAAACATATTTGTGACCCTGGACCACAAAACCAGTCATAAGGTTGAATTTTACAAAACTGAGATGTATACATCTATATAAATAAGCTTTCTATTGATATATGGTTTGTTAGGATCGGACAGTATTTGGCCGAGATACATCTATTCGAAAATCTGGAATCTGAGGGTGCAAAAAAATCAAAATACTGAGAAAATCACCTTTAAAGTTCTTCAAATTAAGTTCTTAACAATGCATATTACTAATAAAAAATTACATTTTGATATATTTATAGTAGGAATTTTACAAAAAATCTTCATGGAACATGATCTTTACTTAATTTCCTAATGATTTTTGGCATAAAAGAAAAATCAATAATTTTGACCCATACAATGTGTTTTTGGCTATTGCTACAAATATACCCCAGCGACTTAAGACTGGTTTTGTGGTCCAGGGTCACATTTGTCCCATTTTAGCTAGTGTCCCGTTCTTGCTGAACCCACCAGTAGCTGACTTGCAGAAATAGCAACTAGCAAACAGATTCCCCATATGTATGTTGCGCCAGTAGGCATGATAATGTTTTCATTATTTTCCAATAAAGATTGAAGGAGCGCCTTGGTAACTATTAGCAGGAACCACTGCCAATTATAGTTTTTAATTAACTTTCTAGTTGCTTGTGAGATTATCACATGTAAAATAAGCTTGGCCCCCCTCTTCTTCTTCTTTTTTTTTTCTCAGGCACTGAACCGTTAACCATCCTATTTATACCAAGCATCATTATAGCACTGTCAAAAAATGGCAAAGTAGGACAAAGTAAGCAATCACAGGCTCCGGTGACAAATGGATTTTTGTAGGGCCTTCAAAGTCTCTCCGTTAAGACTGGATTTCCCTCCCTGGGGACTGTGTATGCTTGGAGAATAGAGCAATTTATTTCAAACTGTAATCACTAAATACAGCGATGCATCACAAGGCTCCCGGTACTGTATGTGCATTTGAGGAGTCATGGCTGGAATAAAGGGTTTCCATTCATCAGCCTCAAGCCCAGATGAAGTGATATCAATCTCTGTATCTAGAGCTACTGTATCGTATTGATCTTGTCCCATAATGCGCTGTAACGAGGGCTGTAGAAAAGGAAAAACCCCCAAACGAAACACTCCACACTCGCCAAAAGTGAAAACACGCTTGTTTGCTGAGTCACATGCTTTATTCCCAGCATGCAGTTGAGTGATGGAAAAACACAGGTTTGTGTAACAGGACCGTTTTGACAGTACTAAATAAATGAGAGCTTGCCTTCTGCCTCCGTACGAGCGTGGCCACATCGAAGGCCGCCACAAATAGAACGAATTGGAGAAGCGTACCGCCTCGTTTACTCTATGGACCGGGAGGCGAATAAGTTTAAGTGCAGCGTTTAAAGGTTGCCTATCTTTTTGTATGCCTATCAGGCAGGTTTTGCTCACATCCATTTTCCAATTTAGATGAATGCGCTCTTTATAGCTGTAAAAACCTTGGCAGGTATTGTGTACCCGGGAGCAGAATCGAGAAAATGAGATCCAGAGTTCTGGCCCGGGCCTACCTGATCCGCCCACACGGTTTTGCAACCGTTCACCAAAGGAATCTGTTTTATCTGGCAAATTAGAGCTCGTCTTTCTATTCTTGATGCTGAGGCGAGCCAGTATGAACCTCAGCGTTGGCCTTTTGCATGCTTGGCTTCCTGGCAGCTCTGAAGTAGAGTGAAACTCCTAAAGAAAAATGTCTTCTTTTTTTGGTCCAGATAAATGCAACAGCTGCACTGATGAATCCTCAGATGCTACGGAAACATCTCGAACTCCGATACCAGGAGATGCCACTTCAGACAGGCATGGTCACATGACTGAGAACCACACCCATGATGATCTTGTTAGAAGTAAGTGTTAACAAATGTGTGAGCCATGTTATCCAAACATGCTTGACATCATTGGCTAGACTCCAATAACTCTTGTTTATGCATATTTTTGCCGAATGTTGCTAGTAGGTTTCATCTTCGCTTGACTGAGAATGAATCATAGCTTTCTTTTTCTATAATGAAAGCATTGTAACAGATGCCATGTCTACAGAAAAAAATACTGTTCCTCTAACGGTTTTATCTAGTTTTGAATTTTGTTTTTTTTTATCAGTCAGTGATGCATATGAAGCTGATCTGATTCCAAGTAAAGCATTTCACTTGTTACCAGTACTTTGTCATAAACTTCAAAGAGTTAGTGATCCAAACTCATTTTTTTTATCAACCGACATCAACCTTTGTCAGCATTTTCTACAGTTCCGCGCCACTGAAAACTAAGGCTTACATCTAAAAAACACTGATGTGATTTTATACGTTTACTGTGATGATAATTGATTTCACTATTTACCGCTGGGCTGATATTCTTTGCCTTTGGGAGTAGCTTTGATTTGAGATTATGATAATGAGTAATCTATATGTAAGCGCTTTGCTTGCTTGCTTTTAGTTGGTGAGATACAGCTATAGGTGCAGTAGCATTGAGTCTTAGCAGTAGTTTGACTGAAGTGTGTGTTGATTAAAAGGAAAATGTACTGAATTTGAACCAGCGTATTTCTATTGCAGTGAAGTTGTTCTCCTGCCAAAGTCTCGAAAGCCTAGTGAGTAAGGATATCCCATTGTGGTTTGGCCTTGGTTGGCCTGGATCTGGAAATCACGGCTGAGAACTCGAATGTACTGAAATAGGAGCTCTCTTACCTGGTAAAGCATGGGGTTGCATCATAGGGACTTTTCTTGTTCTGCTCATACGGGTTTGTGTACTTTAGAAATGTTAAGTTTGATAACATCTCAGAGGTTGTTGTTCCGCATGTAAGACTGAAGGTGGATCAGCTCAGTTGTTGAACTAAGTCAAGGAATTGTTTTATGCAAATGAGGTCAGATGGATGTGGAGTGATGGAAAATCTCACTCATCACTGAGTCGGGTTGGAAATAATTAGGGAAACAAAGATTTAAAACAAAGGATGTGATTGGAAAGTTCTCACCACTTGTTTTTTTGGAGGGGAAAAAGTCCTGACACACCCACTTCCCACAATCCCGTTGTGTGGAAATCTGGTGGACTGTGCTAGAAACCTGTTCCCTGCAAGATGCAAGTTTGACATAAAAATAGCCTATTCCTCATCTATCAACCTTGTTTCCTTTCTTTCTCTCTCTCTCTTCTTTGCTCTTCCTTTTCCTATCTGTCTCTCTTGCAGTATGCTGACTTTGTCCTAATTTTCTCTCCTGAGATGAGTTCGCACTAGCAATATGCACACACTATCAAATGTTTGAGGTCAGTAAGAGTTTTTTTTTAAGAAATGTGTACTTTTAATGTATTTCAGAATGCGTTCAGTTAATCAAATATGACAGTAAAGATTTGTTATGTAGACATTGAGCTCTCTGTGTACATTTTCTACAAAAATATTAAGCAGAACTGTTTTCAGCACTCATAATAGTAAGACATGAGTGGAGTAATTAAGAAAAAAAGAATCAACTGTGCCATCACAGGAATAAACTTTAAAACATATTCTAGTAGAAAACATTTTTCTATGAAAGCCTACTTTTGCCCACTGAATAGAAAATAAAAAAAGGTAATTGCAACTTTTTATCTTACAATTTTGACTCTTTTTATCGTGATAATGAGTTTACATCTTGACTTTTTTTGTTACAAACTCGCAATTCTGACTTTTTAGCTTAGAATTTTGAGATATAAACATGCAATTGCGTGATATAAACTTGCATTTCTGAGAAATGAAGTCAGAATCGCGAGACATAAACACAATTCAGACTTTTTTCCTTACAAACTCACAATTTTGACCTTTTTCCCGCAGTTATGCAATTATGAATTTTTTTGTTACAAACTTACAATTCTAACCTTTTTCTTGGAATTCTTTGATATAAACTTGAATTTCATAGAAATTAAATCAGAATCGTAAGATATAAACTTACAATTCAGATTTTTTGTCAGACTTCTTTTGTTACAAACTCACAATTCTGACTTTTGTTCTTAGAAATGGGATATAAACATGCAATTGCGAGGTATAAACTTGCAAATCTGAGAAATGTGATTCTGACTTTTTGTGAGATATAAACTTCAAATTGTGAATTATAAAGTCCAATTCTGAGGGTGAAAAAGACTGATATTTTCTCAAATTTGTGGGTTTATATATCACAAATCTGACTTGACTCGCAATTGAATATATTTTCTCAAAATTGCAAGTTCATATCTCACATTTCTGACTTTATTTCTCAGAATTGCGACTTTGAGTTTTATATCACGCAGTTCTGAGAAAAAAGTAAGAATTGCAAGATATAAACTTGCAATAGTAAAAAAAAATCTCAATTGTAAGATAAAAAAAGGCACAATTAGCCTATCTTTCTCAGTGGCGGAAACGGGCTTTCATAGTTTTAAATTGTGGTAATACATTATTATTATTAAATTATTACAAGTAACTTAATTTCTGTAGAAGGCTCTAGAATATATGTGAGACTACACCATGTATATGAGGTTGTCTGGCCTATTATGGATATAGTGGGCCCATGAGGCAGTACACTAATTGGATTGGGAAGTATGATGTGATATTTAGAACCCAGAGCAGGAAATCGATAGGAAATCAACTTGACTGGCCACTTTACAACATTTTATCTAATTTTATCATATTTCCATTTTAATTAGCTAGCAGAATTCACTGAAGATGAATCACGCTTATTCAGCATTGTCCATTGACTTACACAGGCAAACAGAAATGGACCATGGTTGAACATACTTAGTTTGAGCTATCGGTGTCATCTTTAATTGCACACTGATCTATTAGACTGCAATGAAGACAGTACAGTACAGTACAGTACAGTCACAGAGGACAAATGCATTACACATCCAGAGTCTTATATGTGTGGGATGTGGAAGCCTCCTATTTGAATGACAGAAAAGCTTGTTCAGTCCTGAATGAATTTCAGGGGAATGATGTAATGATCAAGAGGTGTTTGATGATTGCATAATTTACATGATTGTCTGTAATTTTTAGCATGTGTATCATTCTGTGCAAAGACATTGTGCAGAGTGCATTCTGTGCCTCTCCGTTATGTCTGGAATTCTGTGATCTCTCTCAGGGGTTATGTTAGGTCCAGGATCAGGTATTTATTGTTGACTTTCATGATTAGGCTTTGCAATTAATTCCTTAATATTTCTAATCGAGTGCACATGCATTTCACCTGCATTCGCTTTTGAAGAGTGTCTTTATTTCGATCATTTTGGGCGGAAAGAGTTGATTGATTCAAGATGCTAATTTTTCAGACCACGTGTTCCTCAGACGCAAGAGCCCATTAGAACAGAGGAGTAATTTTCAAGTGATTACTTAGCCGTGGGTCATGGAATCAAAACTGGAATAAATAGGGTGAAATGCTAGCGCAGGGGTTGATTAAAATGGCCATTGTGATTCTACCTCTGTGCTAATTATTTCCTCATTGTCTTGGTGTAGACATATTTCATATGGAAAAATTCCCAGCGTTTCAATTAGCGTCCTCGCAAGTGCCGAAGCCCTTTCGGAGCTCTGCAGATTTATGTCTGTAAAATTTATTTAAATTACCTCCGATAAGAGGTGATCTACACATCTGTGAGCTATAGGTTTAACACGCCATTAGCATTTTTGATTGTTCTCATTGACCATCAGCTCGGTGTTATTTCATTCGCAAGGTGGGCATTATGGGACACGGCGCTGGGGTTTGAACTGTGCGACGAATAATAGATTGGAAAGTGACGTCTGTCTGTTAATAAGATGTAGATTTGAGGCCCACGCTTTGATTAACGGCACGCCGATGCATCTTCGAGAGCGCGAACGCAACCTGAACACAACGCTACCTTTTCCAGACAGAAAAGCACTTGAAATGAGAGTTGAGCGGGAGGGATTACTGGCCCTCTAACAGGGTTTTGGCTTCAACATTAAGGTTAAACCCCTTTTCTATTACAGTGATCTCTCGTGATGTGCTCCCCTCCTGCCCTGCATGTTTGCAGGTTCACCGCACCTCTGCTAGGTCATTCCGTCAGGCCTCTGATCACTCGGGGGTGACCGGGGAGCCACCGACTGACTCCATTCAGACAGCGTTCCCGCTACGGCTAAAATCGATACGGCCATCTCCCGTTAAAAAGCCTCTCAGAAGCAGACGAGCACCCCTGTCCTTTAGCCTGATTCCCGGGCTTAAGGTCTTGATTGGCACCCCGAAGACAGAGTCCAGTGACCCACAGCTGTCACATTAGTGCAGTTAATGCTGAGATTGAAACGGAGCAAATAAAGGAACCTTGTCCATAGATAGATATTTTTAATAAACTCTCCTGGCTGGCTTTAGTTGCCCCAGGAGTGCCTCTGCAAGGATCGCTCGGTGCCTGGCCTCGTCCTCTACGGCCTCCAAGAGATGCATGGTGCATCTGGATCCTTATGCAAGTGCTTTTTTTTTTCGGTGGAATCTTTGAGTCACCGATGTAACTGAAACTGAAAATACACCCCCAGCCTCCTCACATCTGTGTTGCTGGAGTTTTTTTGTTTGCAGTCATCGGGAGGGAGGGTGGAGCACTCTTCGACGAATGAAGTCTGGCAGCTCCCTCAGGCTCGGTCTGAGTCACGTCATAATTGATCTTTCGAGAAAATGTGGTAGCTGTGTAAAACAGCTAAATCTGTGCAAGATGTGCGTTTTATAACCGCGTTTGTGAAGGACTTCTGCATTTATGGCATTCTTCCATTCTACCGTGATGGAAACGGATAGAAAGGAAGGAGGTGCGAATATGGATTGCGTGATTGTTGTTTAGGTTTTCGAAACAAGGTGACAGTAGGAAAATTGTGGTTTTGGCCTACTTGTGAAATAACAAGAAGCTCTTGTAGTGCAATCAGAAGAGCTCGGCGATGGCAATGTTATTTGTCTTGTTTTCTCACAATTATGAGTTTACATCTTGTTTTCTTTGTTACAAACTCGAAATTGCGAGATATAAACTTGCATTTCTGAGAAATGAAGTCAGAATCGTGGGATATAAACTTGCAATTCTGACTTTCTCAGACTTTTTTGTTACAAACTAACAATTATGACTTTTCTCACGATTGTGAGTTTACAACTTGCAGTTATGACTTTTTGGTTACAAACTCACAATTCTGAGTTTTTACTTAGAATTCTGAGATATAAACTCACAATTGCGAGTTATAAACTATAACGCAATATATAAACTGGCAATTCTTATTTTTTTTTCTCAGACCTTTTTGTTTCATACTCACAATTCTGACTTTTGTTCTAAGAATTGGAGATATAAGCTTTCAATTCTGAGAAATAAAGTCCGAAATGCAAGAAATTAACTGGTGATTCAGACTTTTTTTTCTCAGAATTGAGATATAAACTTGAAATTGCCATGTATTTCGCATTTCTGACTTTATTTTTTCAGAATTGCGACTTTCTTGCGATTGCAGGTTTACATCATGCAATTCTGAGAAACAAGAAAATGTGGTAGCTGTAAAACGGCTAAAGATGCAAGATGTGCGTTTTATAACTGTGTTTGTTTAAAAATTCTGCATTTATGGCATTCTTCCATTTCCCTGTGATGGAAATGGATAGAAGGGAAGGACGCAGGGATGGAAATTAACTTTGGTGGATTTCAAAATCTACCAGCTACTAAATGTTTTTACCAGCCACTTTATGTCTTTAACCGACAATGTGTAGCTGCAAGTAAAAATTAATACTACAAGATCTACTATACTTGAGCATTTATTTAATCTCGAGTCTCAATAAAATACTGACATTTTCTCTCTCTCTCTTACAAACCCAGGGATCAAAGCAAAAAAAAAAAAAAAAAAAAAACTTCTGACTTAAAATTTTTCCTCCAAAAAATCTTTGCCAAACACCATTCCACAGCCATACCTGTCACACACCCACTTTATAAGCAGTTTTTTTTCCTTCTTACAGTGCGTGTCCTACTGATTTAAAACATGTTGAAGCATCTTCTGATCAATAATAAAAAATTCTGATAAAAAATTAGCCTTGAGGTGATAATTGACTCATTAATGTGATTTACAGTGGCAGTTTCTTTTTACCTTTGTTATGGCATTTTTTAAATTAAATGTCATTATATGTCAATTAAAAAAAAATATTATATTTTATTTTTAAAATTTCTAATTAAAACAATTTAATAGCAGAATAAGACAACTATATTACCAATCATATAAAATTAGTATTAATAAAAAATAATTTGCACTACAGAGGTGGCACAAAGGAACACAATAGTGGCTTGTAGGTGCAATTTCAGACATTTAATGAGGCTCAGGGGTGGCATAAGTGCAAATAAATTCATGTTGAGATAAATGTATTAAATACACATTTTTTTAATATAGAAATATTACGTTTTAAATAACTAAGTATACGTTACAATGACACTAAATCCACCAGCAGGTGGCAGTAAGACAAATTATCTGTTTGAACGGCTGATTCATTCGGGAATGAAGCAAGTGACTGTCTTTATGAATGGATAATAATGAACTGAAGATTGGTTCAAAACATGCTTTCATTCATGAACGAAACACCACTGGTTTGCTTTTAGAGATGCGCAGCGGCTGAGCTGTTACTCATTTAGAAATATTTTCATTTAAAGAAATAGAGTAAAATCTGGCAATAGAGATATAGTCAGACAACGCAAGTCATGTTATATTTTCTTGTTTTTGAACTGTTGTATAAAATCAATATTACATTTGCTTACTCCCTTAACAATTGTTTAAATCTGTCACTCTCCTTTTCGCGTTCTGTGGGCGCACAGACAATAATCTATGAGAGAGCGCGCAAATGAGTCTCTTTTTCACTTTAAATAAGCAGGACTCAAAAGCACGTGCAAATGATAGATTCCAATGTGTATTAATACCCGCGCCGAAATTCTAGTTGTGCTCTGTGTTCTCTGCTAAATAACGAATTGTGAATGATGCCGAGATGATTTTTTGGTTTGCCGTCAGAACAACAACAATGTTTATACGTATCCGTTTATATATACACGTTACACATTTTTTTGAAGGTGTGCCTCCGCTAAAAGTGTCCGCCGTCGTCGTCTTCTTCGTGTATTTAACGGCAGTTCGCAACCAACGTTAAGGTGCGTTACCGCCTCACGCCGTCCGGTTGAAGTATGTTATTTTTATTTACCCGCCACGGTGGCCGGTGGGTGAAGCGAGTTTACCCGCCACAACACAAAATCACCCGCATTTGGCTGGTGGCGGGTGCTAATTTCCATCCCTGGGAAGGAGGTGTGGATATGAATTGCGTGATTGTTGTTTAGGTTTTCGAAACAAGGTGAAAGTAGGAAAACTATGGTTTTGGCCTACTTTTGAAATAACAAGAGACTTTTGTAGTGCAATCATAAGAGCAGGCAATGACAATGTCAGCATCATGGGTTTATTTCGATTGCAAGAACTTAGATTTTTTTTTCTCATTTATCTTTATTTTTGTCCTTTTGCACAGTTAAGACCCTCTTGATAAACTTGAAATGACTCAGATTTTGAATAAACTGTTTGAACGAACAAACGTGCCTTACATAGGCCTTACAAACAAAGACTGGGTAATCTAAAACCAGTTTAATTCAGGACTTCTATAAGATCAGTCGGTTAGTATTAATTTGAAAACATGTAGTTTTGAACATCCCCGCTTCTGATAGGTTGTGCCTGTTCCACACTTGTGGTTTTGTGGAGGGTTTTAATGATTTTGATGGCTAGCATGCCACATAGAGCAAATGCAGATTTGAAATAGAAGTATAATTGATGAAAAGCTCAAGCCTTTACAATCTCTCTCCTTGTCTTTGGAGTTGCCGGCTGCCTTATAAAATGTAATTAAGCAGAACAAGGTCCGAAGGGGTTATTTTTTTCCACTCAATCAGCAGCCAAATTACTAAATTTGAAATTAGTAAATCCCAGACGCCTGGCTCGGCTTGTCATTGTTACGGAGAGATGGAGTGAAAGAATAGGCGAGCGGGAGCGGGACAGACAGTGAATGACTGTGAAAAAGGGTGGCCCTGGAATATTAAACGCCTTCTCAGGTGTCACATCTCTACAGCAGGTTTCATTCGAACAGCCAAATTTAAATGATTGTCAGAAAGAATTAAAAGTGTGCCGTAGCACAAAAAAAGCTGAGTAATAGTGACTACCTATTCATCTTCTCCTAGAAATGAGTATAAAATAAGATGTGAGCTAGGGTGTCTCTCAGAAATTAGATATTGTAGGGTGCCAGCAAACCGGAGGAGGTGCCGTAATAGAGTTAAAGTAGTTCTGGCATGTGACATTTGGGGCGGCTTCAAAGAACAGGGCAATTACTGTGATCAAGACACATAGTAGTCTCAAATAAATGTATTAAAGACACAAATTGGACAAAAGTTTAAATAACTCAACTAAAAAATATACATAGATGTTTTGCACACCTTTCGTTACTCTTTATTTGGTAGGTTTAGAATCATCTTATGCAGAAAATGGATCGAGCTTGGCCAATAGATCACCTAAGTGAAAAATTAAATTCTTTTACTTCTCTTGTCAGGAAGTAAGACCTTGCCACAGAGTCGGAAGGTCAAGCCGTAAACGATTTTTAATATGCAGAAGGTTTTTTTTTTTTTTTTTCTGTCGCAGCTCTTTTTAATAATATTCATTCTACTTTCCTTCCCTCCAACCAAATTCCCATGGTTTTGTTTCTATAAATACGGGGACATCATTTCAACTGAGAGAGTCTATTGCTTTGGATTGAAAGGTGTAATCTTGCCATAGGTGTTTGTTAGGAGAAATGCCACCCCGGGCTGTTTTGGGAGATGGTGGGAAGTCTCCTGGTAGGTCAGTGCACATTTACAAATTAGCATTTCAATCAGAGAGACGGGCCCATGGAGCATTAAACAGTTATTTGTGTTGCATTCATATTATATACACAGAGCTAAACAAATTCTAATACAGAAATCCTAGGCTGAAGGATTATTTTTCAATCTTTTTTATTAGTGTTTTTTCATATAAATTTAATTTGAAATTCAAAATATTATGTATTTGTGACCCTGCACCACGAAATCTTAAGTAGCACAGGTGTATTTGTAGCAATAGCCAAAAATACAACAAAAAAAAATTCTTTTAAATGATCAGGATATTAAGTAAAAATCATTTTCCATGAAGATATTTTGTACATTTTCCAACATAAATATCTTAAAACTTAATTTTTTATTAGTAATATGCATTGCTAAGAACTTCATTTGGACAACTTTAAAGGTAATTTTCTCAATATTTATATTTTTATGCACCCTCAGATTCCTAATGTTTAAATAGTTGTGTCTCAGCCAAATATTGTCCTAGCCTAACAGGCCAAGCATCAACGGAAAGATTATTTATTCAGTTTGTTAGATGACGTATAACTCTCAATTGAAAAAAACCCCCTTATGACTGGTTTTGTGGTCCAGAGTCACATTTATGTTTTTATAATTAGATAATTATTTGTAATGAATTATCATTTTAATATTTTAGTCTTTATCATTTTAAAAATATCAATATTTCTTTTATTATGAAAATATATTTGTAAACAACAGAGCTTTAGGTTCAATATTGGCTGTCTGCGGATTATATCAACGTTTACACGGCATTAAAATGGGAAGAATCACATATTCTTGTTATAAGCCTACAAAAGATCAAGCCATTTAAGCAGAAATGCCCACTGACTTGACCATTTCAACTTCAGATGTTTTTCACCCTCGTGCTGTCATTGTCGACCAGTACTTTGTGTTTTTGCTGGCCAACTCTTTTGTACAGGTAATGATTGTTAGCCATTAGCAGATGATGATAAGAAATGGATGGGTGCTGTTTAGCTGGATGACATGAGTTGACAAGTGAATTAATGTATGTTCCGTTTGATGGGCGTCCTAATGGGGCACAGCAAACAGCTCCACTCTTAGGATGAAATATTAAAAGGCCTCGAGCCGCAAAAATACAGGGACCTACTTTTCTTTTTTTTCTTTTTTTTTTCCCTGTCTCTCTCTCTCTTTACCTTTCAGTCTCCATAGAGAGCTGCGCAAATGAGAGAACATCCTGCCCCGTCTCACCTCCTTTCCGACATCCCTCCTGCTTGACCGAATTTTCACCGTCTTGTTTATGCCGCTCCACGCCGTTGACGTTCATACATATTCGTTCTTGGGAGGTCCGCCATGCTCTGCTTCCACGTCTTTGGGGTACAATTTCGAATTCTTCCAGCGGAGCTATTTTCTGTGACACCAAGGCAAAGGGGTGTTTATCCACAGTTTTACATAGAGAGCGACGCCACGGTGGCGCGGCGTCTCTCCTGGGCGTCCCGGCTCGCCGTCCCCGCGTGGGGCGTGCGCCAAACGTGCGGTGACAAATGGCAATTATATTTGTGTGTTCTTCATGAATCCATCAAACACTGGCCTTTTAAAAATGCTCCCAGGATATTTGAGGCTGTCAGATCCAGGGGACCAAATTGGGATGCTGCTTAGACAGTCAAGAAGCACTCACCCCCTGTTTGCCTGTGATGTGTTTGACAGAGTGTGTAGAGGAATACCATGTATTATTCAACTACAAATGTACACTCTCAACAGTTGTTGATATGTTGGAAGCAGAGCGGTTAGAAGACCAATTTGGACTGTTTTCTTTTCCCCCCTTCTTCCCTTCCGCACCATAACATGGTGTTTTAATGCGACCTGTCAGCTTGTATACAATCACCGTTTGCAATACAATGCTTGTTTTTTTTACACTTAGTTATTCAATTTTTATCACCTATCATACCTTGGGTTGAAGGCAACATTTATATTTTATCGAGGGGGAACTTTTTTTTTGGCCTGCATTGGCCTTTGGGCTTTGCCGGGCCCATGCGATCCTATCAGTGTGCACCAGATGCCCACAGCATTCTCTGTTCTGTTGTTCTGGCAACGTATTGCAAGATGCATGTGCAACGTGTTTCTTGACGGGGCCGCTTTTGAGGCTGTCTGGCGAAGCAGAAAGTATATAGTGTTGTGGTTAAAGATCAGGTCTGGTCAAAATACTGCAAGGGAGAATCCATGAACCATCACTGTTGTGCCCTAGGGCAGGACACTTAACATCTGGCCGCTCCAGGTGGACTGTCCTGATGGACAAATATCAAGTTAATAAATTATTGCTTTTTAATAACGGTTGTTGCTTTTATATGTTTTCAAAACTTGACTTTTTTTTGTAAGGTAGCTACCAAGCATGCAGTGACAACGGAGAGCTTTTGTATTGAGGATTTTGAGACTTCAAAGGCTAAAAAAATGTAAAATGTCCATAATTTTAAGTAGCAAGTCAGTAATCAGTCTTTAAGTTTGTTTCAATAAACATCTTTCAGTAAATTGGAGCAACCTGATTTTTTTTATTGAGTTAAAAAAGCTTGTTAAAAATAGCTACTGTTATTTTCTTGGTGAAATGACCATTTATTAAAACTGAGCCGCAAAAACAACTTGTTTGAACTATAGTGAAGTCACTCATATGATTGCACCATCATTTTATGTTCAGGTTTCATTTTCATTTTCGTTGGTTGGAGTAATTTTGTGCTTTTGTAATTTTTAACAATGTTTATTTTTCTATTTAGCTTCTTTTTCCGGTTTAGTAATTTTATTACAATTTAATAAAAACTAGGAAAGTTACCTTGTCAGTTAAATGAAATGTAATAATTTAAAGGTATTTTAAATGTAAATACATTTAAATATAATTAATACATTTTTAAAACGTTTTTCTTCGTTTCTAGAAATATGTTATTTACGATTTATATAGTGTTTTTAAGCTTTATTTTGAATTAACAACATTTTTTGAAATAGTTTTAAATGTACCCTTCTGGTGGAATGACCTGCCCAACTCAACCGAACAGTCTAAATTTTTAAGAATCGGCTAAAATGCATCTCTTCCATCTTTATTTGACCCTCTAACTCTAGCACCCTCTATTCTTAAAAAAATGCTTGCCCTTTTAGACTTATTAAAGCTATTAATTTACTTTCTGTTTGTTAAAAAAACTAAAACTAGAATTAACACTAGCTTCTCTGTTCTTGTTGTATTTTATTTCTATTAATTTACTTACTACTTGTTTTCTAAAAAAAAAAAAAAAAAATCCCACTAGCTTCTCTGTTCTTGTTGTTCTCTATCTATTTTTAGGCCTCTAACACTAGCTTGCGTTTTCTTTTATATTCTATCTATTTTCTTTTTATTTAGTATATAATTAATAAAAAACCTTAATACGTGTACTGCGTTAGGCTACATGAGACTTGTCATAGCACTTGCATGTTATTGCTCTTTTGTTGTTTTTGATTTCTTCCATTGTCCTCTTTTGTAAGTCGCTTTGGATAAAAGTGTCTGCTTAATGTAATGTAAATGTTTTACTTAACAATAACAACACTGAGCAAGCACCCTTCTAGCCCTAAGCTTTGGTGACCATTGCTATAGTGATTATAAAATATGCTCAAATGAATTAAATCATAATTAAACCAATGAAGAATCTTGGTAGCCAAGAAAGTATCCTGTTGATTCCCTACATGTGTTTGACAGTGGGTTTGCTCCTGTTGGCTAGCTGTAGTGTACATGCAGATGGACAGCTGGCTGAAGAGGCCGCCATGGCCTGTTTTTAATTGTGTTATTTTATATTCCCCTCAGCGTCTTCCCAGGGTGATATGTTGTTATAAAGAGGTGGGCTGGATTTCTTCTCTTGTTAACAATAATAGCACAGTCAGTGTGGACCTCCCACCAAAAGAAAAAAGTAATTAAGAGAAAAAACTCATTTCACATGCTCTCTGAGAAATTCAGGTGTTGCTGCCTTAAAACACACATGACAAAATGCAAAGATCATTGCATAAAAGCCAGAATAAAGGTACAAATGTAGGAAAATGATGAATAATTCAAAGGAGCCCAATAAACATGATGTGCGTATCCTGAAGGAGAGTACATAAGACTCCCAGTTGAGCTGAAGACACACTAGTGTCACTTACAGTACTCACTTTGCCATGACTACTGTTGCATCAGATAGAGCCTCTCAGTTCAGGCTGCGACCTTGTCATGTATGTCACATGTACGAAGAGTGAAAGTAGTTTCATGGAAAAATGTATTCAGGTTATGAAGCACACAGCGTTAGTGAGAATTTAGAACAGTTTTTTTATTTATTTAAAATCAGTTCTTAAAAAAAAAACATGCATTACCAGTCAAAGGTTTTTGAACAGTAAGATATTTAATGTTTTTTCTTTTAAGTCGCTTCTGCTCATCAAGTCTGCATTTATTTGATCAAAAATACTGCAAAAAGAGTAAAATATTTTAGCTATTTAAAATAACAGTTTTTTATTAAAATCAAAGCTACATTTCCAGCATTATTACTCCACATGATCATGATAATCCTCCTTCAGAAACTATTCTAATGTTGATTTGCTGCTCAAGAAACATTTTTATTATTATTATTAATATTTAAAACAGTTGAGTATGTTTTTTTTTTCAGGATTCTTTGATAAATATAAAGATCTAAAGATCAGCATTTATCTGAAATAAACAACTTTTGCATAGAAATGAATACTTTTATTTAAAAAGGTTGCTTTAAACTGATAAAAAGTGATGATAAAGACATTTATATTGTTACAAAAGATTTCTATTTCAGATAAATGCTGTTCTTCTGAACTTTCTGTTCATCAAAGGAACTTAAAAAAATATATACTCAACATTTTAATGATAATAATTGTTTTTGAGCAAGAATATTAGAATGATTTCTGAAGGATCATGTGACAATGTGCTAAAAATTCAGCTTTGGAATCACAGGAATAAATTACATTTTGAAATATATTCAAATAGAAAACAGTTATTTTAAAAATTTTTTTGCTGTACTTTTTTGCAGGCTTGGTGAACTGAAGAGGCTCATTTAAAAACATTAAAAATCTTTTGACTGAAAAAAAAAAAAGCAATTAAGAACTTGTGTGATGAACTAAATGAGAAAAGCTAATTGAATGGTATTTATTTTCATTTTTTTTTAACTGAATTGGTTAAGTTGGCTTGGAATAGGAGCCAGAATACCTATATCAATTTTTACAGAGCATGGTGGAACATCCTTGTGTAAACTTTGATTACATTTTAGTGAATATTTGCTAAATGCATATTTCTTAGTTTGTTTTTTACTTGAAATGTACTACAATAAAGTTGTCTTTCACACTTCGCCATGAAGTGCATTCTTTTCCAGTTTTAAATTTCACATTGAAGTAAATGCTATAAATGGCCAGTAATTCAGCCAGAACACCATGTTACCAATCCAGCTATGAAGTTTGTCTGGTCCAAACCAACGATTCTAAAAAAAATTCTGTCTGTCTTTCTGTAGCACAACCTCAGCCTCTGCCCCAGCCAGCGACATCCCTGCAGCATGGCATCGACGGAGAGGCTGCCAGACAGCAGAACGGCCTGCACACGGTGCTAAGTAACGGCCACGGCACACCCCGCGGGGTCACGCAGCCGCCCTCCGTCGGCCCCACCTCCGAGTCCAGGAAGCACCCGTCGCCCGTCTCGCACCGCGTGCAGAGAAAGCTTCGCTCTAGTCTGTCGGTCAACAGCGACAGCAGCAGAAGGAGCAAAAGCAGCTCGACGGGTTCCCATAAACCCGGCTCAACTCCAGAGGGTACGAGACATCACACGCAAACATACACTTGCACACAAACTCGTATGTGCTTGCAGATTTCCTCTCCTGCTCTTCCCCTCCCTGCGTCTAACCGCAACTAATATGTGACTTTTCTGTTCCGTTTCCCATAAACGCACTGCTTTGTTTCATCTTTCATAACTCCAACCAGATTGATCTCTTTATTTCTGTGGTGTTGTATTGTCTCGCAAATGGGAAGGAAAAACAGAAGGCCGAGCTGAAAAAAGCAGCTTGCACATTGTCAGGTGTGATGGTAAGGAGAGGGCAGTAATGAAGGAGATCGTTGGTGCATTAGTAATGGTCACCAAGGTGTGACCTTTTAACAAGACTGTGGAGAGCGGGGGGTCTGCCATGTGTCAACCCCACCTCAGCAGGGACCATCGCTACCCTCTCTCACAGTGTCCTCTCATTAAGACCAGCTCTCTGCCTTGCTCCTGTGTACCAGCGTCACTTTCCTGGCTCATGTATTGCGGTTTCTTTACTGCGTGATGTTCAATCATGCTTGTCTGATACCATAACCCTTTTAAATCAAGCAAAGTCTTGCACCTGCTGAGCACTTCAGATTCTCTGTAAAGCAGTTTGTGTTTTATACAGTATGTGTCTTTCGACGTGACATGGCCTTCTGCTGAATTAGAAGTGATAATTTGGGAATTATTATTCTCAACGGCTCGTGATTCCACTAGTGATTGTACTTGGCCCAAATGCGTTTAAAAAATATTATGAAATAGCTTGGCGAGTGTGACTTTTTCGTGCTGATGTGTTTCAGAAAGTTTGAAAACAAGAAGTTGGAATAGGACTTGGAGACTAGCTTTTATTTCTTTATTTTTATTTTATTGTAAATCAAATTGTCTTTTTATATACTTTAGTTCTTTTTATATACACTACCAGTCAAGTTTTTGAACAGTAAGATTTTGAATGTTTTTTAAAGAAGTCTCTTCTGCTCACCATGCCTGCATTTATTTCATCTAAAGTATAGCAAAAACAGTACAATTTTGAAATATTTTTACTATTTGAAGTAACTGTTTTCTATTTGAATACATTTTAAAATGTCATTTTTTCCTGTGATTTCTAAGCTGCATTTTTTAACATCAATACTCCAGTCACATGATCTTTCGGAAATCATTGTAATATTCTGATTTGCTGATTTAAAAAAAAAAAAACGTATTATTGTCATGTTGAAAATATCTGAGTAGAATTTTTTCAGGTTTCTTTGATAATATAAAGTTCATAAGAACAACATTTATCTGAAATAAAAAGCTTTTGTAACATTATACACTATACCATTCAAAAGCTTGGAATCAGTATTATTTATTTATTTATTTATTTATTGGAAGGAAATAAATCATATAAATCAATATTTTTATTTGTCAAGGATGCTTGAAATTGATTAAAAGTGATAATAAAGACATTTATATTGTTACAAAAGATTTCTATTTCAGATAAATGCTGTTCTTATGAACTTTATACTGAAGACTGGAGTAATAATGAAAATTTAGCTTTGATCACAGGAATAAATACAATTTTAAAATGTATTCAAATAGAAAGCTGTTATTTTAAATGGTAAAAATATTTCAAAATAGTATTGTTTTTCTGCATTTTAGATCAAATAAATGCAGGTGTGGTGAGCAGAAGAGACTTCTTTAAAAAAACATAAAAAAAATCTTACAGTTTGAAAACTTTTGACTGGTAGTGTATTTTATCTTAATTTTCTTTTTATATGTTTAAAATTAGTTTAGTCAGTTGTTTGTTCATTTATTTATAGCCTTTGGTTCATAGTCACTAACCATAATTATATGCTCTATGCTTAGTATGTTGTTGGTGTTTGCTGTTGCTACAGGAGTTCTTGTACTATATTTATCGGACTCTACATTTTCTGAGTTTATAAACATTATTTGAATAATACAGTCTTGCGAGTCATCAAATAATTTCTATATTTATTTAAGATTTATTTGCACAAGTGTAACTATAGGCACTCACACCTATTAGGGATACTTCCTCCTGTGTGTGAACAGGCAGCTAAGTATGTGAGCATTCCCCAAGACTGGAAAGTTTTAGAACGGATTTATCACTCAGGTGATTCGCGAGTAGGAGCCTAGTGCGAGGTGCGTGTAACAAATGCTATCATCTCCCCGCGGATTTAACAGAAATGTGTATCTTAAAAGGCGTCATAGTTTTCACATCTTAATTGGAGGGGGGGTGGGTGAACAGTTCAATAAGTCTGTCTCATTACAGCTCGCGTGCGTGCGTGCGTTATTTGTAGAACTGTGTTTTGAATCAATATGTTCTCTCTCAAGTAGTAATTTCCCCCTGGAAAACAGCAAGCTGTTGTGTTTTAATGTTTACACGGATTACCATAATCTGTTTGCCTGTGAAATTAGCCTCTAAACAGCCTGGGAAGCTGAAGAATAAAGCTTTACAAGATCTCTGCTCAGGGGATTGCGATTTCCCGTGTTCTTGGCTGCCGTCGCCGACTGCGATAACAGCAACCCCAGCAGAAAATCAACTAATTGAGAGATCTTTTGTTCAGTTGCGGGTGGGTTAGGACCTTGAGTGATGGCGTGTTTGTGATTGTGTTGTGTTGCAAGCACGCAGTCGTCTAAAATCCCTCTGACAAATTCAATTAAGGCTGCGGGATGTACGCAGAAAGCTAGCACGGTCATTAGCGGTGCATCGTAATGCCATGTTTTTCCCATCTTCGCAGCTTCCCTAGCGTACCCGGATCTCTCTTTCAAAAAGTTTACTGCCCTCACTTCCGTATTGACTGCAAATTAACTGCTTTTTTTATTTGATTTTATCCCCCTCTCATTTGGTCTCTAAAGCCGCTGTGTACGACCCGTGCGCCAGTCAGTCTTTCTTCATTTGAACGTTCCCGCACCGCTTGCCGGCCTGCGACTCTTCCAGCTTGTTTTATGTCACGCTGCCTTTCTTTTTGATCTTAGCCTTTGGAGTTTTCCAGATGTCTCAAACTATTTCCTCCGAGGCGCTGGGGTTGTTTTTGGCCTGGCGGAATCTGGGCATCTTCCGCTCGGGCTGACATTAAACACGAACCCTCTCATTGGGCCGATGTCGGTTTTGCAGCTGAGATAAGGCAGCCCGTCTCCTGTGTACATTACACAGACTCTCATTCCTTAAGATTCACACTAATCGCTGCTGATAAATTATACATCCAAGGGCATTCATTATGTACTGTAGCTTTTAAATCCGTTTCTAGAAAGAAATTGTTAGTTAAAAAAAGGACAAGAAAAATAGAGCGAAAGAATCGATGTGGACACGTGCAATTTTTCATACTTGTTTAATAGGACGGCGCAGGGTTATTATAGTAAACTAAAACCAAAATGTTCATTACTTAAGATAAACTTTAAATAAAAAAAATAAATAATAATAATTCAGCTAGTTGTCATGTTTAACTTGATATACTAAAATAATTCAAATTTAAAAAACTAAAATAAAATTAATAAAACTTTTGGACATACAAATAATAAAAATGATTAAAAAACAACAAAACTGCTAAAACTTTAATTTAAAAGCTAAAAAAATATAAAATTCTAAATATTAATACAAAGTGGAGTAGTGGAATAGTGTAGTAGAATAGTATTATCATTTGTATTATAATTTAAGTACTTTTAAGCAGATGACTTGTAAACAGTTGACGTAACTGTCATGACGTATCGGGATGGGCGAAATCTAAAAGTCCACAACGTAAGATAAAATAAGCTTCTAAAATAAAAATAAAATAAAAACTTATTTTATTTCAGCTAGTTGATGAATTTAATGTGATATACTAAAATAATTAAAACTAAAACTGAAATAAAATTAATACAAACTATGGACTAATAAAAAAAACCCTAATAAAAACAACAACAAAACTGCTAAAACTTTAACTTAATATGAAAAAAAAACCCTAATTTAAAATATTTCAAAAATCTGGAGTAGTATCCGTCATACTAAAATAACAATAGGATGGCGCGAATTGAATCAAATTGAATTAAATGAATCGCTAATCAAATAGCAAGCCATTTTTGATTAATATGTATTGTATATATCACCCTGGACCACAAAATGTTTTTAAATTTAGATTTATACATCATCTGAAAGCTGAATAAGCTTTCCATTGGTTGGTTTGTTAGGATAGGACAATATTTGGCAGAGAAATAAGTCTAAGTGTGCAAAAAAATCAAAATATTGAGAAAATCGCCTTTAAATGAAGTTCTTAGCAATGCATAGTACTAATCAAAAATGAAGTTTTTTAATGTATTAATGTATTGATACGTGATCTTAATACCTAATGATTTTTGGCATAAAAGAAAAATCAATAATTTCTAACAATACAGTGCTTTTTTGGCTATTGCTACAAATATACCCGTGCTACTTGAGACTGGTTTTGTGGTCCAGGGTCACATATAAGTACTTTAACCAAATGACTTGTAAACAGTTGACGCATCTGTCATGTAAGTCGGCACGGGCGAAATCTAAAAGTACGCCTGTTTGACCTTTCAGAAAGCTGGTGTTTTAAGCCTTTGGTGGGCCTGCATGCAAACTTGTTTCATGTTCAAACACTGTCCAGGCTGCACAGCACCACCGCTGGTCAGCTCCACCGCCTACAAAAAAATCACTTTGATCAAACAAACATGAACATCCAGTGGTCTTCAGGCCCCGTCCTTGCTCTCTCTCTCCCCCTCCTCACCAGAGCCCAATCAAACCCAGCGATCTCTCTGACAGCTCACCACGGACTGATGAAAGCCATGCAAATTCACGTTTTAGACTGATAACGATACACACCACATTGCTGTGATTTCTCCAATGCACCGCGGTTTGGGTTCTACAGTTGATTAGATGTCCGAGCGGCACGTCCGGGCTGGTAGGGGTTCACTGTTATTCTCTACGGCACTGTTTATGCGGAAGCGCAATGCGTGTGTCTCGCTGCTTATTGAAGCTGTAATCTTAGTGCTCTTTTCGCATTGCCGTTTTGTTTTATGTAATGTACGTTAACTTTGTATGTCCTGGGCATATTACCACACTGCAGTCTGGTTGCAAAGTGAGTATTTATCTTTTTGTCAACACTCTACTAAGAGATGTAAGGATTCAGCTTGATAAGTCAGTTATCTATACTCATCATCATTGGCATCAATGGTTCTGTAAAGAACCTTGAACATCCATGGAACATTCGATACTTTATAGTCAAAATATAGTCGAAGTAGATTTTTTAAATGTTCTTCAAAATGGTTCTTTTAGGAACTGTTCTTTGGGGAACCAAAATGGTTCTTCTGTGGCATCACTGCAAAAACACCCTTTTGAAACCTTTATTTTTAAGGTTGTACAGTGAAAAAAATTGGTGTAGAAACAATTGTCAAACAGAAAATGCTAGGAAATTTCATGATTAATGGCATAGAAACAGCAAGTAACACATTGATTTAAATGTGAAAAAAAATGGACTGAAATATTTTATTAGTAAAATGTCTATTAAAAATATTCTATTTGTAACTTCAACCTTTTTTTAAGTGTACCGCAATTTTTTTTATTTACTAGTTTTACACACAAACAGGATACTTTTGTTATGTGAAAATAAATTCATAAATAATACATAAATGTGACCCTGGACCATAAAACCAGTCTCAAGTAGCACGGGTATATTTGTAGCAATAGCCAAAAATACATTGCATGGGTCAAAATTATACCAGATTTTTATTTTATGCCAAAAATCATTAGGATATGAAGTAAAGATCATGTTCCATGAAGATATTTTGTAAATTTACTGCCGTAAATATATCAAAACGTAATTTTTGATTGGTAATATGCATTTGGACAACTTTAAAGGCGATTTTCTCAATATTTAATTTTTTTTGCACCCTCAGATTCCAGATTTTCAAATAGTTGTCCTATCCTAACAAACCGTACATCAATGGAAATCTTATTTATTCAGCTTTTTTTTTTAAATTGACCCCTTATGACTGATTTTGTGGTCCAGGGTCATAAATTATTTGATTTTATTTATTTGTTATAATGCGTATCCCAACAGATTGCTGGCAAGTGCTCAGACAATCTATTATTATTATTATTATCCGTTGTAATGATATAAACAGTTACTTTTGATTTTGTAATGCAAATATATATTTATTTATTTTCTCTGCAGATAGTAATTTTACATTTTTATACATTCACAAACAGACAGCTGTTTGATTACTCAAGGTTAATACATTTTATTTTATAATTTATTGTATAATTTTTGACCAAATTTCCCAACAAATGGCTCGGCCAGCGCTCCTCCAAAACTGTGTATCCATGTCATCTTAAACAACAGTAATTTGGCATCGCATGTGGCGGCCCTGCGAGAGGAAGGTTAAATGTTAATCAGAGATGAGAGAAACGGCAGCATTAACGCGCCAATTTGCTGGCGAAAATGTTGGACGCTGTTAATCAGCTTTACGTGACCAACCCTGTGCTTTTGCATGATAATAACCCCATTATTCACAAAGCTACTAATCAACCCAAAAGTGGAATTTGTTCCTTTTGAATTTCTCTGATTCCTCTTTTGCTCTCACCGCTGCTGAACCGCCGTCTGCACCTCCTACACACACACACACACACACACACACACACACACATACACACATACGACACATATACTGTAGAAAGCTTTTGTTTTAGCTAATATGATCAAAACAAACTGAAATAACTTTTGTATTGATTTAATATTAAGGCATATTTGTTAATTTAATTTTAAAGGTTGTTTTTGCACCACTAGCAACACCAGACAAAATGGCAATAATAATCACGGAATGTAAAAAATGAAAAAATAATTGTTTGTTCAATGTTTTTGTTCGTCTCTGCCCACTGCGATACTCTGAGAGCAGACTGCTGTGTCCACTGCATCCTGGCCTGCCTATTTTGTGAATTTCTCACTCTGTGCAATATGGTGGTGGCTCAGGCGTCGTGCGGCACCTGCACGTCAGAAGCCTGTTGCTGTTGCTGCTGCGCAGACGACCTGGGAGACGACTGCAACTGCCCCTGTGACATGGACTGTGGCATTATGGATGCGTGCTGTGAGTCCTCGGACTGCCTGGAGATCTGCATGGAGTGCTGCGGAATCTGTTTCCCAACATAAAAGCCCTTACACATGCAGGCCACAGCCAGGACAGATGTGTGCGTCTGTGCGTGTGTTTGTGTGAACGAGAGCTACGGAGTGTGTTCTTTTCACACTTGTGAAAAATCTGTTCCTGAGCTCAAGATTGACCATAAAGGTCATGCGGAAGGACTAAAATACATTGCATACTTCACATATCCTTGTAGACTAAAAAAGTGCATAAAGACATAGATATCCAGCGGTTTATATTCAATGCTTTACTGTATCAGAGCTTGTTCTATTTACTGTTTTTACATCTCTCCGCAGAGGTTTTTAACATATTTCCTTTTTTTTAAAGACACTTCACACTTTATAATTTTAGAAACTCGCAGATGTTGAAATTAAAACGGTAGACGTCACACAACTTGAGGTCGCTCCGCACATCACTCTAATTTGAGTGGAAACACGGCGCTTTCGCACTGTCAGAGGTCAGGCCTTTGTGGGTGTTAAGTGGGATTCTTATTTTACACTATTTCTGAAAAACAGAGGGCTGTTTTAAATGATAGCCAATTTTGGAAGTCTTTATTTAAACTGTGTCTACTGTAGCTCATTTAATTAAATGTCCCTAAGATCTTGAAATGACATTAGCAGTTAGCTTGCTGGCGCTTTAAAGACACACAAATGAACTGGATCCAATGAAATCCACTTTTTGGTAACTCTACTTGACTTTGTTTTTCTTTGTTAAGCCTCTGCTAAAGACACTATAAAAGCACCTTTTTGCTTTAGCACTTAAGTGAATTCTCAATACACTATTGCAAAGTGTTATTTTCCTTTACTGTTAAATCATACATGCGGTTCAGATTGCATTGCCCGAGGCCTTCTTGTGAATTGTACAAAGCTGGCATTTGTCGGCATTATGTAAGCTAATGTTAGCATCGCAACGTTAACACAGTTGGTTTTTTGTTCATAGTGCGTAATGCCTTCGGTACGCAGTGCGTTTGTGATTCGTCTGACTCATCTCGTCAAAACTGCTTACGACAGACTTGCCAAACTGCGCTTCAGAACACAGTGTGACTGAACTGACCTGAAACATTTAACTGAACCCGGTTCAAAACAAACAACTTTACCTCTACAGACTTTACCTCTCCAGAATCAGACTAGTTCTTCTATGTCTATTGACGAGATTTGCTTTTTAAACCAAAACTGACATAGACTGGCTCTTTTACACTGAAAAGTATAGCTGACTTAAGATACTATAATAGTTTGATGTTACTGTAAAGGCTTTTCAAATGAATGAAATGCATTTTAGGAGTAAGCAAACTAAACTCATGACACATTCTTGAGATTTTAATTTCAAAATAAATTATATATATATAGAAGAGAGCTTGAAAAATGCACATAAATATATATACACTGATGTAAAATCTCCCTTCTCAGAGTAAAACAACTATTTAATTAAAAAACGATTAAGATAAACATTTAAATTTAATTGCAACACAAATGTGTTTTCTAATGCTCATTTGTAGCTAATTGCAGTTTCAGACGACCAGACAAAAATGTATTAGTCTATTGCTTGCCTAACCCCCACATATAAAAATTCAGGTGCCATACTTTTTTTTTCTTGTTAAAAAGAATGTGAATAGAGCTTAGCATTTTTATCTGTATGCATACTGTATTCAGCCCATTTTGATGTTTCCTCTTTGTCCCTTTTTAAAAGTTTTCAGTATGTACCAAGCGTTGTTTTGTTAATGGACCATCAACATTACAGTTTTCTAAAAATAAAATTGTTAAACTGGAGACTAAGACGTCTGTACCTGCTTGTGATGCAGAATTGTGTGATTATTCGCTGGAAATCGGCTACACGCTTTTCTCTCGGAAAGCCGCCCGTGGTCTGAATGTTTATCAGGTGCATGTCATGCATCAGTGCAGCTGGGCTGTTTTCCATCGCATTCAGGCATGCGGTAATTGACTTACCTGTGCAAGGTTCAGAGATGGATATAATGTATATTGTTAGCATCGTAGTCGGCGTATCAAATTGTAATGTCTCTGGAGAGATTTTAAAGGTTTGTGATAGATTCAGGACGGTACGTCATGCTGAATTAAAGGTTAGAGAAGTTGTACAGTCTAATAAATTGGCTGAAGCATTTTGAAGGTGGTTGATGACACTTCCAAAAGACATGACTTTGCCTCTTTGTCGATTAACAGAAATGTTTCGCTTTTTGTCCTTTACATACTGTAATATACATAACATCCTTTGCGATGCATATATTTTTTTTTTTAGGTTCATTTCATAGTTTTAATGAGTACATTTTAATAAAAAGGCATTTAATTTAAGGAATAGTTTACCCTGAAATGAAAATTGCCTGAAAACCTAGTTTTTTAGATGAACTATTCCTTTAAATTAAAACATGAGTATTTTCCATTTGCCACAAGAGATTTTTAGTTTTTTGGTCCTATATGTTCACCAAGGCTGCATTTATTTGATCAGTAAAACAATAGTATTGAGAAATATTATTATACAATTTAAAATGTTTTGTGTTTGAATGTATTTTAAAATGTAAAAATATGATGCTTTTTCAGGATTATTTGGTGAATAGTTAAAAAACATTTGTTACAACAAGGTGACATTTGTTAACATCAGGTAATGTATTAACTAACATGAATGAACAATGAAAAATATTATATTTTCTCGCAATTATGAGTTTATATCTTTAAATTATGAAAAAAAGTCAGAATTGCGAGGTATTAAGTCTTTGAGGGGGAAGACGACTGATATTTTTTTTGCAATTCTGAGTCAATTCTGAGAATCTCAAAACTCTGAGAGAAAGTAAGTCATAATTGCAAGTTTATATCTTCTGAGGAAAAAGGATTTATAAATTCTAAGGAAAAAAGTCTTAATTGCGAGTTTATATCTTGAAATTCTGAGGAAAAAAGTCGAATTGCAAGTTATTTAGTCTCTGAGGGGGAAAACAACTGATATTTTCTCGCAATTCTGGGTTTATTCCTCAAAATTCTGAGGGTAAAAGTCAGAATTGCAAGTTTGTATCTTGAAATTCTGAGAAAAAAAGTCTGAATTTGCGAGGGAAGACTGATATTTTTTTTTTTTTTTTTTGCAATTCTCAGTTTATATCTCAAAATTCTGAGAGAAAAAAGTAGAATTGCGAGTTTGTATCTTGAAATTCTGAGAAAAAAAGTCTGAATTTGCGAGGTATTAAGACTTTGAGGGGGAAGACTGATATTTTTTTTTTTTTTTTTGCAATTCTCAGTTTATATCTCAAAATTCTGAGAGAAAAAAGTAGAATTGCGAGTTTGTATCATGAAATTCTGAGAAAAAAAGTCTGAATTTGCGAGGTATTAAGACTTTGAGGGGGAAGACTGATATTTTTTTTTTTTTTTTTTTTGCAATTCTCAGTTTATATCTCAAAATTCTGAGAGAAAAAAGTAGAATTGCGAGTTTGTATCTTGAAATTCTGAGAAAAAAAGTCTGAATTTGCGAGGTATTAAGACTTTGAGGGGGAAGACTGATATTTTTTTTTTTTTTTTTTGCAATTCTCAGTTTATATCTCAAAATTCTGAGAGAAAAAAGTAGAATTGCGAGTTTGTATCTTGAAATTCTGAGAAAAAAAGTCTGAATTTGCGAGGTATTAAGACTTTGAGGGGGAAGACTGATATTTTTTTTTTTTTTTTTTTGCAATTCTCAGTTTATATCTCAAAATTCTGAGAGAAAAAAGTAGAATTGCGAGTTTGTATCTTGAAATTCTAAGAAAAAGTCTGAATTGTGAACAATTGTGAGAATAAAAGTCAGAATTATGTCCCCTTAATGTGCCCAAACAGTAGTGTATATATTCAACATTGTATTATATTGGCCATTAGCTACCTTGATTTCTAATGACAAAAATCTGCCTTTTAATAAACCTCATTCACTAAACAAGTAGGGATTGCAACTACATCAAGAACATGGCCACCCGCATTGCATAAATCAGGAGAAACCAGTGCCTTTCCCACTGGCTGGTGGTCTTCCCTGACCTTTGACAAACCTTTGTCCCTGTTAACCTCTCAATTAACCTCAACACAACCCCACCTGTGCTGCCTTCTGTTCCCACCGACAACCTGCTGCCGCCCCCCTCACTTCCTTCTGTCATTTTCTGCCCAGATACCGCCTGCCAGAAAATTACCATCTTATTTCACTAATGGCATTGCTGAAAATATTGGAAGTCGTCTCTAATCACATGGGAGAGTTTTTTTTTTTTTTGTTCTTTTTCCTCTGTATTCTTCCACGTTTTTTCCTTGTTCAGAAAGAGGGGGAGTTGAGAAGTCCAGGTAAGTGTGCAGTGACCTTTTCACAAAGTCACCCACCTCTTCTCCTTTTAATCAAACCCCCTCTGTTCCTCTCTGTGCCACTGCTTGTAATGTCACAATTAAGGTGGCTCCATTGTTTCTGTTTTCAGGCTGGAGAGATGTAGCGCTCCTTCGTACCAGGGTCATTTCTCTTACAATATTAAATAAGTCATTAGAGACCCGTGACCACCACCCCCACCTCATATGGCGGAAATGACTCTCTGCTGTTGCCCGCCACCTTTTGTAGTAGTCTAAAATTGCATATTCAGAGTTGTGGTTGCACCGTTCTTGCATCATAAGAGGACATGCAAATATGCAGTTTGATTTGTGCAAGTGATATTGAATGATAAAGAACTTCTGACTACCAGCATCTAACCCAACAATATGGCTGCTTTAGTGATAATTATGACAGAAGAACTGTACATCCAAAGCAATGCTTCTTTCTTCTGAAATATGTACTTGTGCAGGGATTTGCAGCCTTCAAAGGTTATATTTTCTTTAGAGTTACATTCTTAATATTCATAGGTGCTTTGTGAATTAGACTTATGTCAATTAACACACACATTCCCCTAATAGGCTATCTTTTATGGTGTGCCAAAAATAATTTACCTAATTTAGTGTTCTTGATCAAAAACTGCTTTTTAAAAATTGCTTATAAATCTGTCATTACACTGTATTATCACCAAATCTCAGATTCAAACTTTTTAAGTTGTTGTCTTTCAGTTAGCAAAGGGTTTGTGTTACTTTTTGGAACTGATTGGTTGTAGGACTATGAAAGGCCATTTTTGCCACAAAAAAAGGTAATAGCATTTTTTTTAGCTCACGATTCTTACTTTTTTTTTCTTAAAATTGTGAGTTATAAAGGCAAAATTGCAGGATAAAACCTTGCAATTGAGAGAAATAAAGTCAGAATCGCATTATATCAGCTCTCTATTCTCTTTTTATTAGAATTGCAAGTCTCTGAGGGGGGGAAAAAGACTGATTTTCTGAGCAAATTTTTCTTTTTTCCCTGTCAGAGACTTGCAATTCTAATAAATAAAGAATAGGTAGAATTATGTCTAGCAATTCTGAGAAAAAAAAGAAAAGAGAGTTTATATGCAATTCTGACTTCATTTCTCACAATTGCAAGTTTATATCCCGCAATTCTGACTATAACTCGCAATTGTGAGTTAATATCTTACAATTCTGAGTTTGTAATTCTCAGAATTGTGAGTTTAAAACTTGCGGTTTTGAGGGTTTTTTTTCTTGCAATTGCTAGCTTATATCTTGCTAATTCTGACCTTATAACTCGCAATTGTGAGTTTGCAAACTTTCAATTCTCAGAATTGCAAGTTTAAATCTCACAGTTTATGCACTTTAGGTTATGAGTGGACAAAAAAAACATTATTTTGTGGATCATTTTGACAGTATTCACTCAAAAACTGAGGTTGGTAAGACCTACAACCAAACATTTCCAAAAATAAATACAAAACCTGTGCTAATTTAAAGAAAGCAAGCTGATCCAATATTGGTATTGACAATATATTGAATCCAAAATTTGATAATAGCAAAACAATAGGACAGTCATTTTTGACTGAGAACACAAGGTAAGGTGATAAAAATCTCAAATAAGTACAAAAATGATCAATTTTTTGTATTTTTTGGAAAGTTGTTATACCTTGTATGAGAAAGTCTGTTGATTTTAGTCCAGTATAATAACATTAACATTAACTAGCATATTTGGGAAAACAAAAATCCTCTTCTGGTCAAAATGAGCAGAACACGGCATGAGGAATATACCAACATCATTTTCCATGTATAATGCAAGTATTATCAAATCAGTTCAGTAAAATTATTATTGAAAAATTGTTGCTTTGTGAACCTTATCCATCCCTTGTCTTGAAGTCAAGCAGTTCTGTTCATCGCCATATGCATAATGTACCATCCTGCCCTTTTTAAACATCAGAGTCAATGAGGGCTTTGAGTGGACAGTTTCTCAGATATTAGAGTTTGAAAGGGAGATCTGTCAGTCAGGTAAGCAAAGGCAAGACGTGGAGGACACGGAAGGGGGAAAAATAGAGTTCAAGAAATGTCACTCTCAATTAATCTCCTCAGGTCCTGTCCCCATTAAAACCCTCACACATGGGGGATGCTTTACAATGCAAATGGCCTCATTACCTAGCCAACCTAATTGACTGTGACAAGGGCCGGGGATGTTTTGCATTCAATATTTGTGTTTTCTTGTATTACTAGTTATTTGCTCACAGTTGTGGCAAAAAAGTGGTAACATGACAAAATGTTTTATTTGAATTCTATCGCGTGTTATTTTTGCAAGCGTCTGTTTCTAACCTAAGCTTGTCACTCTGTGCATTTATCTTCCTTTTTGGAATTTTGTTCCTAAAAATTGTATTAAGTGTAAAATAGACACGGCGAATGAAATGTAAATGATTCGCAGGTTTGTATTTTGTATTTCAGCTCTGCCTCATTGTACTCACACCTTAAATATTTAAAGACCCCCTCCATAAAACCTTTGCTGCTTTACAAGGGCACCGCATGCTGTTTAATCTCTCTTTACCTGCAGGCGAAGCAACAGCAATGGAACGACAGCAAGCGGTAGTTAGCGAGATCAGGAAAACAAGCCCACAGCCACAGACGGGGCATGGAGCGGTTCAAAGTTTCTACGGTTCGCCTTTTTGAAGTCGAGCGCTGACAACACCGGCTTTGGGTTTAAAATGAAAGAGGCGTATTTTGAACGTATGTCTTAACTTCTCATATGCATTTTCCTAACTATCAAGAGCTGCTGTGAAGGCTTGTCTAGCCTATTAGCGGGGCATTAAAGTTCTGCACCTTCAACTTTTTTCTTTTCTGTGCCCACTAAATGCATCGAACCATGGGAGAGGCAAATTGATTTGGACGTGTGGTTCGGAAATGCCTGTTTATTTGCTTGTTCGCAGTCCTTGAGCTATAAATTGGTTGTCACCTTTGCTACTTGTCATTCTTTGATATGGATGTGTTGTGCGTACCAAAGCAGGGCGGTTGATTGTTTGCTCTTAACATCACTTAAATGAAAGGCCTCAGTAGCCTGTAGTCATTCTCAATGACTGGCAGTTTTGTTTGTCGTGATGCTTTGAGCTTGGATTTGACAGTAATTATGTATAAGAAGAAAAAAAGCATGATATCTGATAGCAGTTTTCTTCTGGCCTTTAAATACGCGTCTGAACGTGCAGCACATTTAGCTATTTATGGTTTTGTCAATCAGCAGTGGAATGCATGGTTTATGAGAGATGAACACTTTAATCACTTTGTTTTTTCAGTCTAATATCTTGTGGTGAAGTCAGTGGCTTGTCAAATCTGGCTAGCATGTTTACTCAAGTCTGTCAGTGTGAAGATCTGATGCTGTCTTTGCACTGACATCAAAACATTATGATAGGATGTGCTAGTATGAATATCATGAAACCCAAATTTTACCCTCAGATCAACTGAGAAATGAAGTCATGCTTGTATATTTTGTTTAAAGAAAATGAAGCCTATTTTAGGATCATTATTAGGATTTATGTCAGTATGAATTTTATATTGTGACATTTATTTTAATGACAACTTCCTCCAAGGTTGTAGATATATATTTTATATTGCATTACGTATACATATACATTACACAAGGATGCTCAATTTAATTTTTTTTTATGTCAAATGGTTTATCTGTGCCCAGACTGCCCACATTCTTGGCCATATTTCCAAAAAAAAAAAAAAAAAATATATATATATATATTTAAAATTTATGTCTGTCTGTATACACTGCCGTTAAAGGAGAAGTTCACTTTCAGAACAAACATTTACAGATAATCTACTCACCCCCTTGTCGTTCAAGATGTTCATGTCTTTCTTTCTTCAGTCATAAAGAAATTGTTTTTTAAGGAAAACATTTCAGGATTTTTCTCCATATAGTGGACTTCTATGGTACCCCGAGTTTGAACTTTCAAAATGCAGTTTAAATGCGTCTTTAAATGGTTCTAAACGATCCCAGCCAGGAAGAATGATCTTATCTAGCGAAACGATAGTTTGTGGTTTAAATGAAAATTTATATACACCTTATTCAGCCCGCTGCCATTTTCAATCGAAAATGAGGCTGTGAGGGATAGCAGTCCAGCAGCGCCCACTGTGGCGTATTGTTGCGTACCGGGATGGAGATCGTTTAGTCATAAAAATAAAGAGAATATATCATTTCACAAATTTCCACAGGACAAAGAACTTAAGAAAATGTGTATTATTAAAGTTCGACGGGACATGTAACCTAACTTTCAGGTAACAATATTGCATTTATTTAAGAAAATGACTAGCCGGTTGGCTAATTGCTCATTTATAATGAGAGCATGTTTATCTTCCTTTAAACGTTTACGCAGAGCTAAAATGTCATGTTTTACTACAACAACTAAACTAAATATCTCTATTTTGTATAGATTACAAAGAACACAAAAGTGTGCTCAACATTTTACTCAGGATTGTTTTTCAAAAACACTGACTGGAATTAGGAAGGGTTCAGCTCCATCTGTGTTTAACGTTACCTGGACTCAAATGCCTCACGAAAAGAAAACCTTGCGATCGTAAATGAAAAAGATATTATTTTCAAATGACGTTTTAAAGATTAACATGCTTAATAGTTTGGGTTAAGAGCCTGCAGTTAGATCGTAAGCCTCTTTCAGACAACATGTTAAGTCATACAAAAAACAGTGCACTGTAAAAAATGACAGTGAATTTAACGGTGTAAAACTGCTACGGTAAAAACCTGTGAAATGGTTAACGGTAAGTTCCCCTTCTATATACGGTGAAAAACTGTGTTGGACATTGCATTTAATTTCACGGTAGTATATCGTTTATGAAAGTGAAAAAGAACGCAAAATTTACAGTGCATAACCGTAAATTGACATTCCCAGAATTCCCTGAATTATTTTTTTTATTTGATTTTTTTTTTGTTGTTGTTGTTGAAATAACTTCATCTTAATATTTTTCTTGGCAGTTTTGTACATTAGGGTTGTATGTTACATCTAATGTTGTTAAATTAATGTTTTTTGCATTATTTAAGTTTTATGTGTGTTACCATGATGGTGTTTAGTGTTTGTGTGAATGCACTACTCATAATTATACTTTATATTCTAAAACAGCTTCTGTTGCCCAGGGTCTTTCATAGGATTGCACTGCGAAAATGGCATTTGTAATGTGATCTGATTAAAGAGGATCCTTACTATCTATCTATCTATCTATCTATCTATCTACACTGTAAAAAATTACAGTGAATTTAACGGTAAAAAAATGTAAAAATGCTACGGTAAAAACCTGTGAAATGGTTAACGGTAAGTTACCCTTCTATATACGGTGAAAAACTTTGTTGGACATTGCATTTAATTTCACGGTAGTATAACGTTTATGGAAGTGAAAAAGAACGTAAAATTTACAGTGAATAACCGTAAATTGACATTCCCAGAATTCCCTGAATTTTTTTTTGTTGTTGAAATAACTTCATCTTAATATTTTTCTTGGCAGTTTTGTACATTAGGGTTGTATGTTACATCTAATGTTGTTAAATTGATGTTTTTTGCATTATTTAAGTTTTATGTGTGTTACCATGATGGTGTTTAGTGTTTGTGTGAATGACACTGTGCACCTTCTATATAAGTTATTATTTAAAACCTCCGTGCGATGGACTTTGGTTCATCATCTGATGTTGTCATCACCACCTGCTTTTGGTGGTTATCATTGTATTACAAAGGTACAAAACAGATTTCAGTGCTTCAAAAAGTTGGTACATTACCATTATATGAGTTACGGTTTTTAGTATGAAATTACGGTATTTACCTGTAAATTTAAGTGAAAACCTTAAAATGTAAAACATTGCTACCGTATTTTTTACGGTAAAATTATGGCAACCACAGCTGCCAGTTTTTTACCGTAAATTTTACAGATTTTTTTTTACAGTGTGGGTAGAAAGAACATAATTTTTTTGTTTCTGTTTTGCTTTAGACAAGGAAAATGTCATGTTTATCGTAATTTCATAATAAAGGTCAGGAAGACGCTTATGACCTAGCTGCAGGCTCTTAACACAAACCATTAAGCATTTTAATCTGTATAACATCATTTGAAAAACTCCGTGTAAGCGTTTAAAGGAAGATAAACATGCTCACATTAGAAATTAGCAGTCTTTCCACAGTCATTTTCTTAAATAAATGCAATATTGTTACCTGAAAGTTAGCTCATATGTCCTGTCAAACAATCCACGTTTTCTGGAGCTCTTTGTCCTGTGGAAAAATGTGAAATGACCTATTATTTTACGGTTATACGATCTCCATCACGGTACGCAACAATACGCCACAGTGGGCGCTATTGGACTGCTATCCTTCACAGCCTCGTTTTCGATTCAAAATGGCGGCGGGCTGAATAAGGCGTATACTTTTTAACCTCAAACGCTTGTCTTGCTCTGCCTGAACTGTTTTTTCCAGTTCAAGACAATTAGGGTATGTCGAAAAACTCTCATCATTTTCTCCTTCAACTTCAAAAATCATCCTACATCATACCGACCCAGTGTTTTCAAGTTGAACATGTAAAGAAAATCAAAGACCCTTAACAAGAAAAGCTAAAACAGCGATGTAGGATGATTTTGAAGTTGAGGGAGAAAATAAAATGTGAGTTTTTCGACATACCCTAACTGTCTTCAACAGGAAAAAAGTTCAGGCAGAGCTAGACAAGACAAGCGTTTGAGGTTGAAAAGTATATAAACTGTTTTTGTTTTTTTAAATAACTGATCGTTTCTCTAGATAAGACACTTCTTCCTCGGCTGGGATCGTTTGAAGCCGCATTTAAACTGTATTTTGAAAGTTCAAACTCAGGGCACCATAGAAGTCCACTGTAGAAGAAAAATCCTGAAATGTATTCCTCAAAAAACAATTTCTTTATGACTGAAGAAAGAAAGACATGCACATCTTGGATGATAAGGGGGTGAGTAGATTATCTTTGCATGTTCAGCTTGAAAACACTGGGTCGGTACGATGTAGGATGATTTTTTAAATTGTTAAAGAAGAAAATGAGGTGGGAGTTTTTCGACATACCCTGTCTTGAACTGGAAAAAAACAGTTCAGGCAAAGCAAGACCAAGACAAGCATTTGAGGTTAAAAAATATATAAATTTTAATTTAAAAAACAAACAAACTATTGTTTCGCTAGATAAGATCATTCTTCCTGGCTGGGATTGTTTAGAGCCATTTAAAGCCGCATTTAAATTGAATTTTGGAAGTTCAAACTCAGGGCACCATAGAAGTCCACTATATGGAGAAAAATCCTGAAATGTTTTCATCAAAAAACTATTTCTTTATGACTGAAGAAAGAAAGACATGAACATCTTGGATGAGAAGGGGGTACGTTATCTGTAAATGTTTGTTCTGGAAGTGAACTTCTCTTTTAAAAATTGTGGGATCAGTAAGTCTTTTCATGTTTTTTATTGAAGTTTCTTATGCTCACCAAGGCTGTATTTATTTGATAAAAAATATAGGGAAAACATTAATAGTGTGAAGTAGTATTACAATGTAAAATAATGTTTTTTTTTTTTGTTTTTTTTTAACATACTGTAAAATATCATTTATTCCTGTGCTGCAAAGCTGAATTTTCAGTAGTCACTACTTCTGTCTTCAGTGCCACATGATCCTTCAGAAATTTCTGATATGCTGATTTATTATCAATGTTGGAAACAGTTATGTTTCTTTAAAACATTAATAGAAATCTCACCACTTACAACAAGTCTTTACAATCACTTGTTATCAATTTAACACATCCTTACTGAATAAAAATATTAAGTATTAAATATTAACTTTTGAACGGTGTTGAAACTTTTGAACAGTACTGTATATTGTTACAAAATATTTTAGTTAATATTTCAAATAAATACTATTCTATTGAATTTTCTATTCATCAAAAAACTTTCACAGGTTCCAAAATAAAATTAAGGAACTGTTTCCAACATTGAAAATAAATCAGCATATTATAATTATTTCTGAGGGATCATGTGACACTGAAAACTGGAGAAATGGCTGATGAAAATTCAGATTTGTCATCACAGGAATGAATTACATTTTAAAGTATATTAAAATAGAAAACCATTATTTTAAATTGCAATAATATTTCACAATATTACTTTTAAGAAACTGATCCCAAACTTTCAATAGATAATATATAATATTATGATCAGCTCAACAATACAAAAAATAAAAAACCTAAGCCCCAAAACTAATTAACCTTTTTCTTTCTTCTTTCCCTGGGAGAGATCATCAGTTAGAACAAGGTTAGAAAAGATTAAATCTGTTTTCCAGTGTAATTGATTTGTTTGGCAGGCTCCTCAGACAACAGCTACACCTGTTTATGTCTCTGTTTTACTTGTTTATTCACCATACAGAGGCAACCTGTCACACTGACAGGTACGATTTGTTGCATTGCCACAGCGGCGTAGTGTTTGTTCCTGCATCTGACGCATGGGAATACAGGGCAACTTCACAGGTGTGCGAAACGTGCACCTGCAGCCTGCTCTCCCCGGGATAAACGCTTGTGTCCTGACACCACCCTCCTAATATCTGCGCGTCCTGTGGTCTTTCATGAAAATCCGCCACCCCAACTTCCTAGACTTGTTCATTCACTCATTCCACTTGCACTACTTCTGCATTACTCAATATGATATATGCCCTGCATTATTTCAGGTCAAACGCATGTGGATGCAGTAAATTGCAACATAAAAGGTTTAATGTCGGATTCTGCTGCGTTCTGAGCAAAAGGTTAAGGAAGGACCCTGGAAGAATACGTGCTTCGTGGAAGATTGGAGCGATTGTGGCTTCTCTTTCTCATCTCAGTCCCTCTTCTAAGAATCAAAAGTGACTAACAAAGAGAAATACTCTCTCACTGCCTGAGGAATATTCATGATCTGGCTTCCAGGTTAAAAATGTATATGCAAATTTACTACATTAGAGCATGCACAGGTTGTTAATAAATTAGCACGTGGCAGAAATAATTCCGCTTAGCGGGATGAATCTCTGTGCAAGCTGTCAGCTGTCGCATTGTTCTGGATAGAAAGTGACGCTGAGACGGCAACACAGCCAGTGAACTGTGATGTTTTGGTGTACCGGCTCCTAAATCTCAGGGCACTGGCAAAAGTCGTGTCTTTTGTGTGTGTGTGTTGGCGTGAAAGGGATCGTGTTGGTGTGCGTGTATTCGCGAGTGTTTTAAAGCTCGGGATTTATGAAGTAGGACAGACAAAGCCAGTATAATATTACCTCTCTTTGGAATGAAATGATGCATAATTTATTCCGCCTCAAAAGGAAATATCCGCCTTTTTCTCATCTCTTAAATTACGGATATGAATTTGCTAGCGCCGTGTCTGGACTGTCTTCTGTGAATTTACAGTCGCCATTTCCTGAAAATGATGCGATATACCTGATCACTATTATTATTTTCGCAACTACTGAGGAAGTCAATGAGCAGTTATACATCTACCCAGAGGGAAGTTTTATTATTCAGAGGTTGCTTTGGGATTTTGGTTATGTTTTAATATAAACTTTGTCTAAGATACTTTTCCGAATATAATTATGCAAATGTTAACCTACAGTAGGAATTAAAAGCGAAAATGTTATTCCTAACAGATGTTGTTTTATATGATTTATATACGATTTTTAATGTTTTTTTAAAGTAGTGTTTCCAACACTGATATTGCTTTTTTTTTGTAATCTGTTATACTTTTTTCAGGATTCTTTGATGAATAAAGCATTAAAAAAGAACAGCGTTTATTTAAAATAGAAATCTTTTATAAAAATATACTGTTCAAAGTTTGGGGTCAGTCATTTTATTTTATTTTTTTCTTTCTTTGAAAGAAATTTATAGTTTTATTAGGCAAGGATGTGTTACATTTGATGAAAAAGGAAGAGTAAATGTTTATATTGTTAGAAAAAAAAATTAAATAAATGCTGTTCTTTTAAACTTTTTATTCAAGAATCCTGAAAAAAGTATCACAGGTTCCAAACTAATTTTAAGAAGTTTTCAACATTGATGATAAATCGGCATATCAGGATGATTTCTAAAGGATCACGTGACACTTAAGACTGCAGTAATGTCTGATGAAAATTCAGTTTCGCCTCACAGAAATAAATTATATTTTAAAGTATATTAAAATAGAAAAACACTATTTTAAATTGCAATACTGTTTCATAATATTACCTTTTTTTGTTAAAATAAAATAGAACTTTGATGAGCATAAGAGACTTTAAAAACATTTTAAAATCTTACTTATTCCAAACTTATGAATAGCAGCGTAGCGTAGTTATCACTTTTCATTACAGTAACAACCAAAATATCTCATTGAAATGTTTCTCCTAGAAAGCACTGAGTAAATGTAGAGCAAATAGAGACTTTTACTTACTAAGTCTCCTCAGATGTTTCTCCTAAAATTATTAAAACAGACAATTATTGACATACACGTTCAAATGAATTCAAACTGAAAAATTTTGATCGCAAATGTCAGCACGATTTGAGACACTGGTGAGAGGAGAAACATCTGAGAAACAACAGCCTTGAGACGAAAACTTACCATTTGCTCTTCATTTAATCTCATTGCTGTCTAGGAGATTTTAAAGCCATCTCATTTATGAGATTTATGAGATCTATATTGTCTCTTCAGGTATCCTCAGTCTTTTAAAGTGCAGTCCATGCAGGGTTATCTTTGCTTCTGACCATGCATGAATGCATTAATGCGCGTCTGCTTGAATCGTGAGCTTGGATTTCGTGAGTGTTTACATCCTGTTGTGCCAGCTGGTGTTGCGTGGCACTTCTTCTCGCCCCGTCCCAGATTAGCACAGCAAGATCTATGAAGCGCCACAGCCTGACATTCTATTTGTGAAGCCCTAGTTGCAGTCGTGTAAGATGTCATGTGACTCACAGCGAGTTTTAACAAGCTCCATTTGTTCAATCTCCTGTTTAAACATTCCGTACACATCGTAGCATATCCTTAAAGAGGCTGCCCTATCTTTTAATTAAGTCCCAGACTAATGTGGCACTTAATTGACTAATCAGGAGATTTTGTTTTCTCTAATTTACTGGAAAAACCAGCAGCACATAAGCTTTTTAATATCAACAGAATGGGACAGTCACAGCTGCCGCAGAAATTGAAGGTATCGCTAGGGAAGGGGGATGTTGGGCAGGGCGTCTTTTTATCCTTGGTTTAGTCTTCGACTAAAACTCTTTGACAGTGCTACAGTGTGTCAGTTGTTGTCATAATGAAACTGCCTTCGTAAGCCATTTTACTTCTATAATGTGACAATTCAGAGCGAAAAAGGATATGCCATTACAAAAAATGAAGGAACTTGCTTGATTTTATCCATCAGGAGTTTTTGTTTTCATGTTCTGAATATAATTTATAATATAAAGAAGAAAAACCTAAATATTACTAAAGCTATTTCTGGATAAAGCACCATATGTTCAAGAAAGCAAAACTGGCATTGTCAAAAGACAAACCACAGAAAACTTTCAAAAGGTCAGTGGTCATGAATAGTATGCAAAAAATCTAAATACCATAAAAGCTATTTTTGAATAAAGCAGTATTTTAATCCCATATAAAATATCAAAATATTGTAAAACAAATATTTTGAGTAAAGTTATTTTGTGTTCCACACAAAATGTGTCATTGTCTAAAACAAAATAAAATAAAATAAAATCAATCCCATGTTCAGTAAGTAATTTTAAACTTTTTTCAATCCCATATAACCCCATATATCCATATTCTCAAAAGGTATTTCATGCAAAATATCAAAATATTGTCAAATAAATATTTTGAGTAAAGCTATTTTGATTGTGTTCCCAAAAAAACAAATTTGTCATTGTCTAAAGTAACATAAAATGAAATAAACCCCATATTTAATAAGTAATTTTAAACTTTTATTTTAAGTTTTTCAATCCCATATAACCCCATATATCCCTATTCCAATATTTTGAGTAAAGCTTTTTTGATTGTGTTCCAAAAAACAAATTTGTCATTGTCTAAAATAAAATAAAATAAAATAAAATAAAATAATAAAAAAGTAAAATAAATCCTATGTTCAATAAGTAATTAAAAAATATTCTTAAGTTTTTCAACCCTATATATTCCTATTCTCAAAAGGTATTACATAAAATAAAATAATACAAAAATAAAATAAAATCAACCCCATGGTCAATAAGTAATTGTAAACTTTTTAAAAAGTTTTTCAATCCTATATTATCCCATATATTCCTATTCTCAAAAGGTATTACATAAAATAAAATAATAATAAAATAAAATCAATCCCATGTTCAATAAGTAATTTAAAACTTTTTTAAAAAGTTTTTCAATCCCATATAACCCCATATATCACTATTCTCAAAAGCTGTTTCATGCAAAATACCAAAATATAGCAAAATAAATATTTTGAGTAAAGCTATTTTTTTTTCTGTGTTTCCAAGAACTGTTTGCAAAAACTGTTTTTCAAATAAAGCAGCAGAGTTTAAGGCAAAACAACAGCAAACAAAAAGATTCATTACTTTGAATACTTATATTACAAATTACAAATATACAAAATTTACAAAAACACAGCCAAAATCAAACACATGCAGGACTCCTAAATAGTTAGTGCATAAATACAGGCTGTAAAAAGTGCTGGGTGGTAGCTAGAGGTTTTTGTTCACTATAGCTGGTAAACAAAGCTCTAATTCAAGAGAAATGATTCCAGCATGAACAACAGAATCTGTGGGAACGAGATAAAAACTGGCTTGTATACTGAATGTAACTTGCATGTAGTGCAAATGTTTGAAACGGCCTACAGATGCCTTCTGGTGAGACGCAACAGCTTGTGTGTGTGAAAGAGAGTGTGTTTTTGGACAGCTAGCTTTGATTTCATGGCAACATGGCCTAGAAGAACATGAGTTTAACCTTAGATCGTAAAAAGGGTTCTTTCGGCTTCACAGTGTTAGGCTTCGACATGCGTAGTTTCTGAGCAAATGGAAAAGTCCTGTCAGGAAGGTTGCTTTGAGGGCAGCAGATCTGAAAAGTCTGTAAACAATGACTCATCGGCATGTGCCAGAGCGAAAGGGAAGGAAGGCAGATCTCCTGTCCATGTCGCTCACAGGAAGAACATTGCGGCCTGGACACAGACACAATCAGGGCTCTGTTTTCGTCTTGCAAATCCGAGATTCATGCTTTGCGAGAATCCGCCCATAAGCTGGCCATGCTGTGTAATACACAGAAGGGGTTTTCCCACCTGCTTGTTTTCTGTCTCTTTCTCTCATTTTCAGCACAAAGAGACTTTTTCTGCAGTGCATGTGATGTGATGCTTTCGCACTGGGTGATTACATTTTATTGCATTCTCGATATGATATTGTTTAACGATGAAAAGCTCATTTTTACTCGATATGGACTAATCTAACAGTCTATCACGTGTCTATGATGCCCACTTTTTTTAACATCTGCATCTCATTATATAAGGACTTTGGTTAGTAAACTTAATCTCCAGATGATTAATTACATTGATAATTGCAAGCATTTTTTGTATTGCAAGTTTTCTGAAATGTTAAGTTTAAATATGCAAATGAGCCATTATTTAATGAAATATTAACTAATTTGCATAATTTTTTTTACATATTAGAGAAAAAACTTTGAACAGACAGAAAACCATCTAATTTTTACTATTTTTTGGGGAGTAAAATGTTGTATAAAATCAAGCTAATTGTATATGAACAAATCACTCTGTAAAAACCTTTAGGATATAGACAGGAATGGAAATGTAAAGTTTGGTGTGTGTAAGTGCTACTGAAGTGGAGATTTATGGCTCAGTGTAGGAGAAAAAAAATAATCTTGAGAAAACGGCCTTTAAAAATATGTATTGTAATTAAAATCTATTAACACAAATAGATAAAGTGCTATAAAAGAAACACTTAACAATGTCTTTTGGGTGTTTTCTTTCCACTAGTCTGAAAAAACAGCCCAAAATCTCAAACTTGACAGGTGCATGAAAAAACTGCATTTTTGCCTGCAGTGTCTCCCCTTAAAATTTATTTATAAGGAATATTATACAGCCAAAATATCTTTTCATATGTTTTAATTTAGACAGTTCTGTTGTGCAGCATCTTATTTTACAAAAAAAAAAAAAAAAGTGTTCTTTTATTGTAAATTAGTTGTTGCATTCATTTGATTACATTTGATTTATTTTATTAATTAATTTTTATTAAACACCATTTTTTTTACAATAAATTTGTTTTAAGTCATAAAAAACATTATTTAGGGACACATAAAGCATTTCCTTCAGCATTAATGGTAAATGAATTTTATGATAAATATCAATACCGTATGATATGGAAAAAAAATCACTAGCCACAGTAGCCAGTTCACATAATATCCATTATGCAAAATAATAATTAGTGCATCTCAAATCATAGTATACTTTTTCTGGTAGATTTTCAAAATGTATGCATTGTTTCTTTCTTCTATAAAAGAGAAGGTTGTGGCATAATTGCTCTGTTTTGACTGATTCGTTCTCATTCAGTCTCCTGTTTTGTATCTGAAATGTGTCACATTATGGTTGCAAACTGGAAGCTGCTTTAGTGTTGACTTAAAATATATAAAGCTGTAAGTTAAATGACTTGGATTAGCTGCATTTTAATGCTTGCATGTGATGAGGGAGACTCAGTTTTATGGTGTGGTTTTACATCTCAACAACGGTTTATTGTCTTTTGACATATTCAAAAGTATGTACTTCATCATTGGAGATGTACATACTATTAGTGTGATTTGGAACACAGCCACGCTCATTAGCCACAATAAATGTAACAGAGAATCAGTGTATAAAGTAAACACACGGAGTCATTAAGACAGCAGTGCAAATACATCAGACGTTTATTAGCATAAACACTTCAACCAATATACGTGCTTTGAGGTAGACGCTATCGCACGTATGCGGCAAACATACAAGAGGAAAAACAAAATCCCTGGATAAATAATTAAATCTCTAGTGACAGCGCACAAAGCTTCTGTGATACATTAATTGGGTGAAATTAGCATGAATTAAAGCAAATAAGTGTAACGTGTAATTTATTACTTTCTAAGCATACTTTCGCCGTGGAAGTCTCAGATTTCCCCCAAGATTGCTTTAACAGCTATAATGCATTTCTTAATTTACTCTGTGGAAAATCAATTTTTTCAGAGTTCATTAAGCACCAATATGTTACAATGCAGCTCCCCAGAGCACGCGGCTACAGAAAAACATTATGCAAATTGCTGCGAGCGCATTCTCGGTATGTAAATAGATACTAACACCAGTGTCAAGTCTCTGTGGAAAGCTTTGTTAGTGAAACCTTTTGTTTCACTGCTTTCTGTGATTTCGCAGATGAAAATGGCTTTCGCCTCATTGCTTTCGAGCAATATGTCTGCCGCTTGTGCAGTTTGCTGCGTGCTTTGCTTCGGTTTTGCATCTGTTCTGTCATTTTTGGCAGCGCTTCCGAATTCCCTCGCTCACGTGGATCGTAATTGAAACATCCTGGTCTGTGCCGAGCGGCCGTCCGTGCCAACGAAGGGGCCGTTGTCCAAAGACCACTCCGTGCAGCCAAACCTTGAGTAGAAAACCCCCTCTGTAAAAAGTGGAAGTCCGTGTTTTAAACAGTAACAGGCCACAGAGCGAACCCACAGCGCTTTAATATGATCATCAGTTTACACTCAAATATGCTCTTTTCCATTCCTCGGCCTTAATGTTTATGTACCCACAGGAGAGTTTCATGGCACAAGCTCCATATCTACCTCTCTCTTTTTCTCTCCCTCTCCCTCTCTGTGTGTTCATTCATCCTTTTTTCTCTTCTAAATGTATTATGTATCTCTCTTGAAATTCTGAATGATTTGCAGTTTTGAAGAATGTCAAGGAAAGGAAGCATCATGGATGGTATCAGATAATGCAATATTATATTTAGTTTCATGATACAGAACAGACCCAGTAATATTTCACCTCATGCAAAACCAAAAAAATAAATCTTACTTCTTTCTTTTTCATAAAGTGAAACCTTCAAAATGAGCGTGATGCTAATATATATACATATATATTATTTTTTAAGACGTTTCTTATGCTCATCAAGCTTGCATTTATTTGATCAAAAATACAGAAAAAAATGTAATATTGTGAAATATTATTTCAATTTAAAATAACTGTTTTCTATGTGAATACGTTTTAAAATGTAATTTATTCCTGTGATACAAAGCTGATTTTTCAGGATCATTACTCCAGTCTTCAGTGTCACATGATCCTTTAGAAATAATTCTAATATGCTGATTTATTATCAATGTTAAAAACAGTTGTGCTGCTTAATATTTTGTTGGAACTTGTGATTTAAATTGATAAAAAGTGATAGCAAAGATATTATATTTTGAATAAATGCTGTTCTTTTTAACCTTTTATTCATCAAGAATCCTGAAAAAAGAATCGCAGGTTTCAAAAAATATTAAGCAGCACAATTGTTTCCAACATTGATAATAACAAATGATTTTATGAATTTAAGAATTATGTGACACTGAAAACTGAAGTAATGGCTGATAAAAATTCAGTTTAAAAAAATAATTTTAACATATATTAATATAAAACACCATTATTTTAAACTGTAATAATATTTCACAATATTTTTGTTTTGTATTTTAGATCAAATAAATGCAGCTTTGATGAGCATATAAGATTTTTTTTAACTTTTGAGCGTCAGTGTATGTATATCTCACAAATTTAAAAACACAGTTTTACTAATAGTATTATTTGTAATAATACAATTTGTAGTTTTGTACTTTTTTATTACAGTACTGAAAATTGAGAAATCCTCAAAATTCTCAAAAGATAAAATAACATAAAATCTAAATATAAAAAATATATTAATACTATAATATAATACGTATACTTAAATAAAAAATAATGATTTTGGCGTGAAATATTACCTGCTCATCATATAATATACTATTTAATAATATATTTTGCACACAAATCTGTCGATTTCGGTTTAAAAGCATGATTCATTGTCAGTTATTTTCCTGAAGTATTTCTAGATTGTAATGTGTCTTGAGAAGCAGTGGCTCTCATCTGTGCTGCTATAGAATGAGTCACCTCACAATAATCATGTCTTTAACGTCACTTGTTCTCAAGTGAACCATTATTAGACAGTCTTAAAGTCCCATCTTCGTCAAACCACCATCTCAGAACAATAGCATCACCAGCTCTTCAGGACACATGCTGTATTAAACGTCTTTCTATCTCTGTATGATCGGGCATCAGAAGTGCAGTACGTCCTGTTTAAGGTCAGACTCCTTCACCCTTCCTATAGACCCACTCTGTGATTCACTCTTTGCAGTCACACATGTGCAAATTGAACTTGTTCCAGCGCTTCCAGTATTTTTCCAATTTGTGATCAGTAGGTTTGGAGTAACCTAGAATGACTGCCAAGAAAAACATGATTATGAGCCACATGAGTCATTGAGCATCTGTTAACATAGCACTGTTTTTGTAGAGAAATGATTGTAGTTTAATGTGTGTACTACCTTGTTTAAAAAGCACCATAGTGATACCAGAAGTGCCATTACTGAAGCATGTTACTGCTAATAAGATGTCTTTTGTACCAGCATTTGATACAGGTGCTTCTAGGTCATGCCGTTTTTTCGGTTTGCTGCGCAGAAGTTGTATTTTGTGGTTGCTCAGGTCAGCTAAAGTCTTCTTAAGCTGGAGGAAGTACTGCTAGTCTAAAGGGGAAGAGAGAACCACATGCGACAGGAAGGAAAACCCTGCTCATCCTCTTTCTGTGCATCTCTGACATAATGCCAGCTTTTCTTTGCTTCCTGCAGCGGTGGTTTATAGAGGAACTGTGGATGTGCTTGTGCTGTACATGGAGAAATATTTGAATTTAGTCAAGTTACATTCTTTTTTTTAACTACTACATTTACACACTATAGCTATTGTTCGTAATTTAAAATAAAAATAAAGGGAATGGTAGAATAGTAATTATAAAGTAACCGAAAATATTACATAAATCAAAACTTTTGTTATAATTTCTTGAAAGGCATCACCGTGGGATGCTTTTTAAGTGCTATTGAAGGAGTCTATGCATGCTTAACATTTCTTGATATTTTTTCCTTCCAATTTGACAAAATAAAATGAAACAAAAGTTTGTAGAGTGAAAAAAATATGTGACCCTGGACCACAAAACCAGTCATAAGGTTAAATTTTACAAAACTGAGATATATACATCACATGAAAGCTCAATAAATAAGCTTTCTATTGATGTATGGTTTGTTATGATAGGACCATATTTGGCCGAGATACATCTATTTGAAAATCTGGAATCTAAGGGTGCAAAAAATCAAAATACTGAGAAAATCACCTTTAAAGTTGTCCAAATTAAGTTCTTAGCAAGGCATATTACTAATCAAAAATTACATTTTGATAGGTTTACAGTAGGAATTTTACAAAAAATCTTCATGGAACATGATCTTTACTTAATTTCCTAATGATTTTTGACATAAAAGAAAAATCAATAATTTTGACCCATACAATGTATTTTTGCTATTGCTACAAATATACCCCAGCGACTTAAGACTGGTTTTGTGGTCCAGGGTCACATATATATTTATATTAATAATAATACAAATTTATTAATTATACAATTTAATTAAAATAATTCATAAAAATGAGTAATATTTAAAAATAGAGAGAAATATATTATATATTATAAAATTAAATTAAAAGAATTAATTAAAAAAGTAATAAAAAAATACAAAAAAAATGAAAAAATATTTTTGTAAAATGTATATGCAGTTTATATTTGCATTAAAAGTAACATAAATTCTCACATTTATTTAACTAAGAGAACTAAGAATGGGATCTCATTAATATTTTTTTTTAATTCATATGAATTGTAAAATAAAACAAAAATAAATTAATACAATAAAATAAAATAAATATTTATAGAGTGAAAAATATATATTAATTCTAAAAATAATGATAAAATATGAATTATATTAAATTAAAAGAATTCATTAAAAATAGTAACATTAAAATTACAAAAAAATATTAGAAAAATGTATACCCACAGTTTATATTTGCATTGAAAGAGAAACATAAATTCTCACATTTAACTAAGAGAACTAAGAATGGGATCTCGTTGATCATTCTTAGTTTATTTTTGGGTAATTAGTCTAAATTAATAAAATAAAACAAAACAAAATAAATATTTATAGAGTGTAAAAAATATATTAATTATAAAAACATTAATTATACAAGTAATATTAAAAAAATAAAATAAATAAATTCTCACATTTATTTATCAAAGAGAACTAAGAATGACGTCTCATTAATCATTCTTAGTTTTTTTTTGAGAATTACTCTGAATTATAATATAATATAATATAATAAATTCCAAACTGTATACGTAATATTTGATTTTGCTCCAATAGATGCCATATTCAATTTGCAATTGAAAATGAGGTTGTGATGGTCAGATGTATGGTCTGTTCATTATGTCACACTCCCTCAAGGTCTTAGGTCCTGTTTAATTTCCACAACTCATTTTCCAGAGTTTATGACTACTGGAAATTTGTGAAAAGACGTTTTCAGTGTTTTTTGGCTGAAAGGGACGGCATATTGAACAGGCTGTGCTTTTATCCCAAAGCCTCGTTTTCATTTGCTGAATTGAATATGGCATCTGCTCTGACTAAAGTCTACATAAGTAAAGCGTAATATTCACCACAGTGTTTGAATCTCCGGTCTCACCATGCTGAGAGTGCTATGGAGTCTATACCACATTATAATAGATGTCAAATAAGACCCACCAGACTGACTGGGGGGAAAAATGAGCAGCAAGGGTTAGACATGCAGGAGAAGTCTGCCATCACCTTGGCATGTTCCATTAAATGACTGTGTGTGTGTGTGTGTGTGTGTGTGTGTGTGTACTGGACCCCAGCTGCAGTTGAGCAGCCCAATTGCCTCTCCCCTGACAGGTAGTCATGTGTCCAGAGTTGGGCTTTGGGAGTGTGGGATGAGTTTAAGCCCTTGGGCTAAAGACACTCAACCCAATGGGAGATCACAGGGCTCTCCAAAATCAGCAGTCTGGGAATGGCACATCGCACTGGAACTATCGCTTGTGGCAGCTGTCCACATCAATATGACACGTAAACACACTGGAAAGATGCATGAATGTGATAACAAAATGGAGCTAAGAGTTTTGACCTATCAGGGATCTATCAACCAACAAACTGGAAAAAAAGAAGTGTCTGTTTGACAGTTGTGTAAAATGAAAATTGTCATTCACATACCCTCATGTCATGCCAAACCTGTTCGACTTTTATTATTATTTTGCAGATGTTTAGCTTTCTGAAGTCATGATAACTTTGTGTGAGAAACAAATTGATCTATACTACCATTCTTAATAAGATTTTGTAATGTTGCTGGAAAAAGTATATTATGCTCACCATGGCTGCCTGTATTTGAGGCAAAATACAAAAAACTGCAATATTTAAAAATATTATTACAAAAATTAAATATTGTAAACTGATTGATTTCATTACTTCAGTCTTTTGTGTCACATGATCCTTCAGAATCATTATAATATGCTAATTTAATGCTCAAGAAATTGATTATTATTATCAAATTTGAAAACAGTTGTGCTGCGTATTTTTTTTTGTTGAAAGCGTGGTATATTTGTTTTTCAGAGTGCTTTGATGAATAAAAAGTTTAAAAAGAACAGCATTTATTTAAAAATTACACTACCAGTCAAAAGTTTTTAAACAGTAAGATTTAAATGTTTGAATCTTTTTAATGCTCACTAAGCCTGCATTTATTTGATTAAAAGTACAGCAAAATAGTACATTTTTGAACGTTTTACTATTTAAAATAACTGTTTTCTATTTGTATATATTTTAAAATGTAATTTATTCCTGTGATCAAAGCTAAATTTTCAGCATAATTACTTAACGCTTCAGTGTCACATGATCCATCAGAAGTCATTCTAATATGCTGATTTGCTGTTCAAGAAACATTTTATTTATTCTTATTCTTATAATCAATATTTAAAGAGTACAGTTGCGAAATAGAAAGCTTTTGTAACATTATACAGTATATCATTCAAAAGCTTGGAGTCAGTATAATATATTTTTTTATTTTTTTGGGAAAGAAATGATAGAAATGAATACTTTTATTTGGCAAGGATGCTTTAAATTGATAAAAAATGAGGATAAAGACAATTATAATGTTACAAAAGATTTCTATTTTAGATATGAAGGAACTTTCTATTCATGAAAAGAAACCTGAAAACATTCTACTCAGCTGTTTTCAATATAATAATAAAAGTAAATGTTTGGTGAGTAGAAGAAGAAAGAAACTCATGCAAGTTTGGAACGACATGAGGGTGGGTAAACTATTTCATTTCTTTCTCTTTTAGTGGTTCAAGTACTCTAAATGATTTTCATCTTACGCTTTGTATCCCACTGGATTCAGGTTTTGTTTACTGATGTTAATTTTACCTTTTGTTTAAGTCTAAAGTGTTTGCATGCATTTCCAATGGGACGCTCAGAGAGAATTTGCCTGTCGTGCTTGTTTATGTAATGCTCCCTCAAATGAGAGCGATTTATTCCTCTAGGTGGTCCTCCATTGTGTTCCTCAGCTTGCCACTTTGATGGATCCACCTGAGAGATTCCTCTAAATGGGTCTTTTTTTCCCCCAACAGCCTCTTTGCTCTGGGCTTGTTTACTGACAATAGTAACAATAAATTTGTTTTTTGGGTTTATTATCAATGTGTGAAGTTGAGACTATTTTTCTCATTCTGGTATGCACACTTCTGTCCTCTGGAAAAATGGAAATACAGGCCCTTCCTCAATGTCCCCGGCTCCCAGCTCTTGCTGTCTGGTTTGCCTAATTGCACTAGCAGTAGCCAGCATGCTAATTGCACAGGGCCCCCTGTTGTCACAGCATTTACATGGGCTGCTTGATTCTGAATTTAATCTGCTTGAAGGGTTTGGATTTCATGCTTGCTTTAAATTCAAACACCCCTTGGGATTTAATATAGCATGGAATGAGAGGACGAAGGAGAAACTGTTTCTCGTTTTGTTTGTTTGCAAATTGTTGCCGCAAATTTACATGTATTTATGTGCAACTTATGCACTAATGTATCAGATCTCTGTGCCCAAAGTCGTGCCATTTTTTCTTTTTAATACTGAGAAGGTGTGCAGGCCTGCTCCCGATGCTGACTATTGGAGTTTATGCATTACCCAGTTTGTGGCCTAGCCTGGTGTTTCACGTTTGATCCGAGGCTGAAGGAGCTCACGAAACGGTGAGATATGAGCCCACGCGCCGCAAAGCAATCAAAGACGGGCGGCTATTTCAGATTCGGCGAGGTTCAGTAGATTCGAGTTCAATACGACCGCCGAGGCCACACATGACCGTATCGCTGAAATCACAACCGTAGCTCCTCAACCGAAGCAATTCCCACAGCGTCAGAAAACTCCAAGATGGTTTGTGCTGTAGTTTTCAGTCTGAGCTTTAATATTCTGTGGTTTTATTAATGGAAAACACTAAGCAGAGATGTGCAAGCGAACCTTTAGGTGACCTAGTTGTCAAACACTGGCCCTCTGCTGAGATTTCCCGATTTGACTCTCCCTTTTTTTCCAAGGCAAAATGTTTGTGTCTTAAAAAAAAAAAAAAAAACATGCCGTCATATCAGTGTGCTTGCTCTCTTTCCCTCCCTCTTTTCTCTCTTGCTCGCTCTGTGTCTGTCGGGGCAGACGGGGAAGGCTGACAGCGGTCCGGAGAGAGCTGTTTTAGACTCTCAGCGGGCCAGGCAACAGAAGAATAATGAAGCCATTGTGGCTGTGTCCAAATTCCTCACCCTGAAGCCCTTTCTAGAAGAATAGTGCCCACTGTGTGGAGATTTACTCCGCCGCAATACTCCGAGGACCAGAGGAGGCTCGGAGCTCCGATTTGGAGAGGAGATGTTGATGTTGGATGGCTCTGTCGAGGTTGTACGGCGGGGAAGAACGAGGGAGTCGCCCCTGTCAAGCAATATATAGCATACGTCTTATGTAAGACAGATGCAGTCTGGGGTAAAACGTGCACGACAGGCGTGCAGAGGCGAACGCGGTGCCGCTTCCTGCGCTCTCAAGCGCTTTTCGGTGACGTTCCCGGGTTCTGGATCAGGTTCTTTTGCGCTTGGATATCCAGTTCCAAATTTTCCCCGCCGTCTCTCCCCTTCGTTTCGCTGTCACCTCCCATTACGCGAGAACCGGCGAGCTCCCGTTGACTTCGCCCTGAACCCAAGGAGCCGTGCGCAGTCCGCAGAGGACCGCACCGCACGTCAACACTGACAGCTCCAAACTGAAATAGCTCCACTCATTAACTCGGGGAAAAAAGTGGCAGCGCTCAAAAGCTAGGCTTATTTATCAGCGTGCCATGCCATCTGCATGCCATATTGTGCTCTAAGATTTACAGCGCTGTCTCCTTGCCTCCCTTAGTTCAATAGATGCAGTTGGCAACTCAGCGGCGCTGATATCAACCCAATTATAAATATTTATAATCTGCACATTTAAAAAAAAAACTGTCAATCACAAAGACAAGGCCAGATAAGCTCAGAGTGTATCCGGGATGCAATTTGCATGCCACAGAACTTGTGATCCATTTTGTTTTTTTGTACTTTGCACACAAGACGCTCTCTGCGCAAATTAAATATAGAAGTTTTGTTCTCGCAGAGAGCCAAGCTTATTTTCCTCTTCTCTGCATGTTGATGCTACGCTGATGGCGATTCATTATTGAGAGGGAAAACCATCGTAACTGAGCTCCGGTTTGTTATGTGCCCTTTTTTTGTGTTCTTGTCATCTATTTTGCATGGTTTTTTGTCAATCAGTACAGAGAAATAGCTCTAGTGTTCTTGCTCTCTTAGGGTGCGTGTTTGTTGGAGTAACCGTCCTCTGATGAAGGAAGTTGTTTTGTGTAGCGGAACGAGAGAAAGAAGTTGCGATTGGAGTCTGAGCTGCTGGAGTGCAAAGTACCACATCTGTGAGTTCAGTTTGACTCATATTTGTTCTCTAAAAGTTTGCACTTTCTGAGCAACTTCAAAACTTAAACACTCCTCACACTCCTCTAGGGGCAAATGTTTATTGTACAATTGTTTTTTTATGATTCTTGAGGATGCAAGACATTTCAAAGGTTCAAGAGTGATGGTAAAGACATTTTTAATGTTAGAAAAGATGTTATTTCAAATAAATACTGTTTTGTTTACTTTCTATAGATTAAAGAAACCACAAAAATTTGAATGATTTCTAAAGGATCATGTGACACTGAAGAATGGAGTAATGATGCTGAAAATTCAGATTTGCATCATAGGAATAAATTACATTTTAAAATATATTTTAAATAATCTGTTAAAATATCTCACGTTGGTTGGCCTAAGAGACTTCTTTCTAAAACTTTTAAACATTAGTGTACATTTAGTGTATAAAAAAAGTGAGCTGTGTGTACTGGTTTGCTTTGATCTTCTTGGGATGTTATAGGTGATTACTTGGGCCCACATCCAAGTCTTTTTGATGTTCTGGTACCTGTGGCTTTTTTCACCAAGTTTATTATCTGCCAGGTAAAAATTGTAAGTCTGATCTCTTAGAAAAGCAATAGCTTGATTTGGGATATCAGACACATTTGTAACTTGAGGTTTGTTCAATTCCCTAATCCTAGTATGATGAATTAATTTGCTTTTTACAGTAGATAATTGGCATGTGCTGTTTTTACTCACCCGAACCAAATCTACAGACCGCAGGCACGGCCACTTTACTTCCACCCAGGAGTTCAACTTTATTTAGAGGCCAAAATTCACGTGGCAAAGCAGCAGCGACTCTTGTTGTGTAGCATTCTCAGCTGATTTCATGCTTTGCTGATGGAAAATTAGGCCCCTGCGTATTGGCGAATGAAAAGAGAGGGAGGGATAGCTCCTGTTATCGCCTCAGGACACTCCACCCCGACAACAAGAAAACTAGAGCAAAGGAGGCTGAGGCGCTGCCTGCTAATGCACTCTAAACAAGATGATGAGCGCTCGCAATCCCCATGTGGAGCGTCTGCCGGCTTCAAAAATATCGGCAGTGTTTTTGTCTCTTTCTCTCTCTCTGTCTACTCATACAGTGTTGTAAACCATAGTTATGTGTCTGGCCTTTTAAACAGGCTCCAAACGCATCCCATGCCTCTGAGGTGATTTGACTGGCATGTCATTTGCATTCTCTTTGACCAGTGAAGTACTGAGGAGAAGACGGTTAAAGTACCGCTCTGATGGCGTTTGGAGTTGCTGGGTGTGTTTCGCACAAAGTCATTTGAAGTAAGCATTCAAGTCTCCTAATATTGCATTATTTTCTTCAAAATTATTCTGGGTTTTTATATTAGTCATCATAAACGGGATCTATTATATGGTTTAAGATCAAAAAACAGGATTGTTCATTTTAACGCTGTCCTTAAGAATTCATGTGGCGTAACAGATGTACATACAGTAATCCAGGCAAATGAATAACTGAACTTTAACAAACTATTCTAAATGTTATGTATTCATGATACATAGTAGTGTTTATGGCCCTTTTGAGCATTAGTGACAGTCTTTTGTAACATTTGTCTCATGCGATTCTTAAAAATGACGCAGGTCTTATACACTCTTTGGCTTCCCAGCATGCTTTGCACATATGTGACCCTAGACCACAAAACCAGTCATAAGTAGCACGGATATATTTGTTGCAATAGCCAATAATACATTGTATGAGTTAAAATTATCGATTTTTCTTTTATGACAAAAAATCATTAGGATATTAAGTACAGATCATGTTCCATAAAGTTATTTTGTAAATTTCCTACTGTAAATATATCAAAACTTAATTTTGAATTTGTAATATGCATTGCTAAGAACTTAATTTGGCCAACTTTATAGGCAATTTTCTCAATATTTAGATTTTTTTGCTCCCTCAGATTCCAGATTTTCAAATAATTGCATGTCAGCCAAATATTGTCCCATCATATATTAATGGAAAGCTTATTTATTCAGCTTTCAGTTGATGTATAAATCTCAATTTCAGAAAATTGATTCTTATGACTGGTTTTGTGTTCCAGGGTCACATATGAGTTTCTTTCCTCATCAATGGTGTTAAAATGTGGCTTTGCCACTCAGAATGACTGAGAGAATTGAATACAACTATCACAACAGGCTACAAATAACCTTTAAGTTAAGCACAATATCAGGAACAAAGCATAAGCATCAACATAATATGGCATAATTTGGGTTACACATTTTAAATTGGCGTTACTTGTTTTAGAACTGGCATATAAAATACGTGATAAATTGCATTTATTTCTGTAGCTTGCTGTTATTTACTATCAGAAAATTATTTTGAGTAGTCTGTCGGTTTTAAAAATAAACTACAAAAAATAACATTTGCATTAACAGACTCAAGATGGAACATTTAGGAAAACAAACTGTTTCGAAAATATATTTGTGGTAAATTGCACTTGTTAACAAGACAAGTGTGAAATTGTGTAGAGATAATTGCTTTTGTTCTTGTTTTATTTAGAGTAAACTCACTAGCTGCATGAAGATACAATAATGCAATATGTGTAATCAAATGCAGACACTTCTTTCATAATATATACCTCATTATAGAATCAATTACTCCAAATAGTTGTCAATCATTTAACACAAAATTGAGTACTTAATTCAACAGACAGCCTTATTTCAATGAAGCGAGATACAGTAATATAGCTAAAACTGTTTAAATAAGTATAAACTTCAGAATGCTCATGTCTTTCATTACTCAGATGTGTGTGGTTTTTCTTGTTACTTGTTTTAAAGTCAGAAGAATATAACACTATACCTCACAGGTGCTGGTATTTACTGCTTACCCATCATCCTCTATTTCTTTTCCAGAGTCTTCAGCTGTAACCTGTGTGTGTTCAGAGGTTAAAATGACCTCACCTCAAAATTACCTGAGAGTTCAGTGACACAGAGCAGCAGCTGGGATTGTTCAGAGAGTCGGCTGTTCTGGAAACTTCATTTCATGCCATGAACAGCGCTTCATTGTAACGGTAAGCTTCAAATGACACAGTATTGTATAAGAAACAACTACTTTTTTGGGCGACATCACCCAAAAATGAAACTTCTGTCAGCATTTACTCACCTTCATGTCTTTCCAAGAGTGTATTTAGCATGAAAGTGGCACATTCGATAATTATTTATGAGCATTAGGCCAACATTTAAGCCATTATTTGCCTAATAACTTCTATTCAAATCTTGTTTGTCGAAATTTAAATATAGCGCATGAAGACGCATTATAACATGTTTGCTGTAAATGATTACAAACACAATCGTGACCCAGGACCACAAAACCAGTCACGAGATACCACTATTTGAAAATCTGGAATCTCAGGGTGGGAAAAAAAAAAATCAAAATACTAAGAAAATCGCTTTTAAAGTTGTCCAAATGATGTTCTTAGCAATGCATATTACTAAATTAAGTTTTGATATATTTACGATAGGAAATTTACAAAATATATTCATGGAGCATGATCTTTACATGCATAAAAGAAAATCGATAATTTTGACCCATACAATGCATTTTGGCTATTGCTATGAACATACCTGTGCTACTTAAGACTGGTTTTGTGGTCCAGGGTCACAATTGGTTCTCATGTGATTTATAATCATTTAACTGTACCAAAATTTGATGTTAATTTTAGCAAATAATGATTTAAAGAAATTTGTGTTATTTTCTTTCCTTTGTTTATCATTTTTGAGAAACATTAAGCACTCTATTTTGTATTTCACAGAAGGAAAAAAAGTCATACAGCTTTGGGACTGTTTTCACTGCAAAAAATGCTTTTCTTATGTAGATTTTTTGTCTTGTTTCCAGCCCAAATATCAAAAAATTCTAAAGAATTTTCTAGACAGGTAAAAATGATTGTCTTGTTTTCAGAAAAAAATTAGTTTTTGCTTAGAACAAGCAAAATAATCTGCCAATCGGGTAAGAAAACAAGATTTTTTTTTCTTACCTCATTGGCAGATTATTTTGCTTGTTTCAAGCAAAAACACAATTAATTTTGACTTGTTTTTTCTGAAACACAAGTCATTTTTACTCCTGTTTTTAGAATTTTTAGATATTTTGGCTGGAAACAAGACAAAAAAAGTAATACAAGCATTTTTTGCAGTGTTAATCCTTTCATTGCAGAGGCTTCAAAGCTTCATCAGTGATAAACTCAAGCTGGCTTTAAGCACAGATGCACTGAAAATGCACTTTGAAGGGACTTTTAAAGGTGGCCAGAGATATCCTAACCTTAAAGGCAGGTCTTTCTTAATTACTTTGACCTTACAACTCTCGCCGCCCCATAACCAAAAACACAGCGGCACTTTTCCAGTGATAGATGAGCCTTCAGTCATTTTTTTCTAGCACATGTGGGTGTGTGGATGCTCATCCGCTTCATATCACACACCGTTGCCCTCCCAGCATTGTCCGCCCGTACCCCGCACAGGAGCGACGGACTAGAGACAGTGAAAGAATTAAAAGAGTGCAGCAGCGCCCTGTCAGTCCTCCATCTCTCTCTGTCCTGGAGGCCATTATAAGCCTCGAACAGGACACCATCTCGGCCCACCCCCTCCCGGACCCTCGCCGTCAGTATTCTCAGGGACTAGAGGAGACGAATAATGACGACTGGTGTGATAGCGCCTCTTCCTCACCGGGTATCTCACCTCCAAGCTGTTCATTTGTACGTTGATGGCGGGATCTGAGGAAGAGGGCTCAATCATTCGCCTCGACACTGATTCACCCTCACCGTTCTGAATTTACTCTTACCGGGGGGTGAATTATACTCTCGCTCTCACACACACTCACGCATGCACACGCCACTTGATTTCTGACTAGGAGCGCAGGTGATTTGCATCCTGCAATCTTTCCATTACACACCACTTGGTCACAAAATTGAAATTCAATTTGATTACATGTTTTTACAGTGGATTGCCTCTTGGGATATTAGCATAGTGGTTTTTCATCAATGTGTTGTGAAGTTATATCGTTTTCCTTTTTTCTGTCCTAGACTTGTCTTTTTTGGATGTTGTTGTTCATTCAGCAAATCAAGTAAAGGCAAGTAATATATGTTATTTATGTTATTTTTTTATTTAAATTTAAATATATTTCATAATATATTGCATTAAATATATATAAAAAATAAATATATTTTTTACAATCTCAATTTCAAATAATATTGCTAATGCTATTTTGTTTTCATGTGTGAGAATCGAATTTAAAGCACATCAGAAATGTTTTTTTTCTGAAACAAACTGTTTTGAAATGGCTATGATAAATTTGAACCGAGGCTGTTAAAGGAAATTGTACAAAATGAGACCCGCACGAAAACGCTCCCCCCTAAAAAAAGTTCCTGGCTTTTTACGGAAAAGTCATTTTTAACCATGCGAAATGCTGAGTTCTTTCTTAATAGATCTCTATTCATTTTCAAATGAGTTGATTAGCCAGCACAATGTCGGTGGATTCAGGGGCCCATTACACATTTATGACAGTAAATTACTGTACATTTACAATCCAAATGAAATTTCATGAGAGTTGATATTGGAAAAAAGCCCTATGTGTATCTCCTCTTCATTTCGTGCAGCTGCAAATGCATCACATCAGCGCCCCCTGTGGTCAGTCCTGTAACTGCAACGGGGGGGATGGTGTTGAAGCAGTATCTCTGTAACGGTTCCTAACTGAGAGGAGAGGTGCTGTATTTTAAGGAAGTGCTCATTTACATTTATGCTCATTCAGTGTGCTGTATGGCATGTTCATTAAATATGTTCAAACATTACAGAGACGTGTAATGAGGAGCCCACCTCAGCCTAAAGATCTGTAGGAACGGGTTCTGTTTGAGTAGGAGCAGGTCTGTTGAATGCGCTCTGCGCTATATCAACTGGAAGTTCATGTTGGGCTGCAAAGGGATCCTCCGTTTCCTTTCCTCCCAAAGTGCCACTCTGTTTTGGCTTCTTTCGTTTTCCATATATCAGTTTGGCAAATGAACAGTGACACACATTAGTATAATCAGGGGCAACTTTTTCTTGTAATGCGATCTTTAAGGAGAGACCAGGAGCGGGGCAGCCTCACGCTTGTGCTGCTCGTCCCACAGCTCTCCGCCTCTAAATTATTCATCATCCAATCAATCATCTTCTCTTTGTTTTGGACCCCAGTGCAGGAGATGAAACGGCAGACTGCCAGAGCTGTTTTTCTTCATCTGAGGTCTGGAAAACATGATCTACTCAGATTACACTCACCCCCAAAGCACACACCTCCAGTACCCACGTGCTTTCAGGAAATACACACACACACAGAGGCAAACAGACACCCCTGGGCCTCGCATCTGTATACATACCTATATATGTATCTATAGTGTATTTCATAGTTGCCAAACACCACTTCCATTGCAGTCAACCACATACTCAAGGGTTTTTATAATAATAATGTTATTTATGTTTATATTTTGGCCATTCTATTTGTGACACTGGACCATAAAACTGGTCATAAGGGTCAGTTTTTCGAAATTTAAATTTATACATAACCTGAAAGCTGAATAGATAAGCTTTATATTGATATGTGATTTTTCCCCGAGATACAACTATTTAAAAATCTGGAAATTGGGGGTGCAAAAACATCTAAATATTGAGAAAATTGCCTTTAAAGTTGCCAAAAGAAGTCCTAAGCAATGCATATTACTAATCAGAAATATATATATATATATATGGCATTTAAAAAAAGAAAAATCGATAATTTTGACCCATACAATGTATTTTGGCTATTGCTACAAATATACCCATGCTACTTAAGGTTTTGTGGTCTAGGTTCACATTTATTTGTTCATGCTTTCAGGCTTTCCTGAAATCAAGAACATCACCTTAAACTGGCTTTTATTTGTTTGATTTTATTTTGTTTATTTTATATTTATATTTTATTTATTTTATTTTCTCTGCAGTTTTAATTTTAAGCTTCTTTGCAGTTTGTTAATCATGTTTAATTTTTTATTTTTATTTAATAATTATTCATTAATTTTTTATTTTCATTTTTACATTGAATTTGATCAGTTTCTCTTGCTTCTTTTTTTAGGGCTTTTGAGGTCTTAGAGATTTAAATTTAGAGAGATACCATGAAGAGGAGACTCTTCTCTAATAGAGAAAATAGATGAGGAAACATCACAGGCCTGACTCAAACCTACATCACCCATGTGAGTACCAGAGCTACAACATTTCAAAAGCATGTGACCTGACACATTTTGTCTATCCGAACAGTGAAAACCCAAATTGGCTATATGTTAAACATCGTAAGTAAGCGTTAGGTTACAGTAGGTTGTGCTGTATTTATAATATGTGTGTATTGTCTATCTGATCTGGTTTCCCACAAAAATGGGAATTAAAAAAATATATTGAATTTCTGATCAGCCACCTGCTTATTAGCTGTAATGATAATGCGTTCTGCTGTGTTCTTGTTCTTCTCAGCCCTTTTAGCAGCTCTGCGGTAAACATGGCATTTTCAAACACTCTCAGCAGCGGCTGGGTGAACACAAGTGCGCTTTTGTTTATTAGTTGTGTACCAGCTTGCGTCTCCATCGCTGCGTTACATCCCCAGCCTCTTTTCTCGCCTCTCCATGCAGAGCGTTTGACGGACATGTCACCACGCGGCGTAATAAAAGCAGCAAGGCTGTATGATCTATCAGCTGTAACACAGAGGCCCGCTTAGCACATCCAAAAGGGGCCCGTCTGCGTCTTTAAGCCTGTGTGGGAGTGGAGCACTAATAGGGGGAAATGTCTTGGACAACTGATTTGAAGATACTTCGCTCAGAGCACGGCAGGTGACGCGGTGTCTCCCCTTTTTGATGTGGCACAACACAGAGTCGCGTCGACTGATAGCTTCAAAACGCACAAGAGTGAGACCTTATTCAGCCTCCTGCTAGTGCGACATCAGAGGAGCTGACATCTATTATGGTACGGAAAGACAAGTGTTTGAAACGAAATTCAAGTGTGCGTGGAAGTGTCAGGATTTACTACAGGCCCCGGCATCTTTTTTTCTTCTTCTCGTTTTCTCTTTCTCTCCCCCGCACGCACACCCTCCTCCTGCAATCCCCCTTTTTATTTTTTTATTTTCTTTAATAAGGTGGTTTAAACCAAGCATGTCTATATGAACTCCGCAGGAGAAAGCATGAAAGGGTGCTGCCAGCCCATGATGAAAATATTTTAGTCGAAAAGCCCGGTCAGTTCCTACTGACTGGAGACGGGAGGGGAAATGGAAAAACAGACTCTTTCATGATGCTTTTGGTGGAAACAAGTTTATTTTCATATAGTGAGAATCTTGAGAAAAAAAATCTATTTGAATTTTTTAAAAAAAGCTCTTTTTTAAATGCATTTTAGTTTTTTTTTTTTAGTTTTTTTTTTATCTTTTATGACTAGTAATTATTAATAAAATCTTGTTAAACCTGTATAAGTTTATTTCTTCTGATAAACACAAATATTTAATTTTTGAGAATGTTGGTAACCAAGCAGCTGACGGTAGCCATTGACTTCCATAGTATTTTTTTCCTTACTATGGAAGTCAAAGGATACCGTCAACTGTTTGGTCACCAACATTCTTTAACATGTGACCGTGGACCACAAAACCAGTCATAAGGGTCAATTTATCAAAACTGAGGTTTATACATCATCTGAAAGCTGAATAAATAAGAAAATCTGCAATCTGAGGGTGCAAAAAAATCAAAGTATAAGAAAATTGCTTTGAAAGTTGTTCAAATGAAGTTCTTAGCAATGCATATTACTAATCAAAACTTAAGTTACGGTAGCAAATTTACAAAATATCTTCATGGAACACGATCTTTACTTAATATCCTAATGACTTTTGGCATAAAAGAAAAGTTAATAATGTTGACCCATACAATGTATTTTTGGCTATTGCTACAAATATACCCATGCTACCTAAGACTGGTTTTGTGGTCCAGGGTCACATATATCTTTTTGTCTTCAACAGCTGAAAGAAATTCATACAGGTTTCATACAGAACCAACTTGAGGGTGTGTAAATGAAATAAATTTTATTTTTGGGTGAACTGTCCCTTTAAGGTTAATACAAGCACTGCAAAAAGATGTTGAACCTTTTTACTAACCCCTTTTTTTAAGATGTTAACCATCTCTTAATGTCTTTTTGACTGTGTAGATATTCACCCGGCGAGCCCCAAACACGTGTGAATACACACTTCAGTTGAGGAATGGACTTCGAGGTGAAATATTGCACGGGGGAATCGTAGCGAGTGAGCCGGACGTCTGGAGGCAGATAAATAGCATCGGCTGGCGGTTAGGACACATCAGCCGTAAACAGTACCGGCAGCCATAAAAAGACGAACAGCTTTATTTCCCCAGCCCTTGCAGACACATCAGTGAGACGGACACAGCGCTCAGAGTAAATAAAACAAGCTGACTGGCGGGGCGCTTAGACTGGGAGCTGAAACATCGCTCCGGGTCCCATAATAATGCCCCGTAGGGCTCACGTCAAGACTCTCCAGTGGGACTGAGCAAGTGCATTCACCTCCCTGTTTGTCGCTCGCCAACTTAACCCGGTATTCACACTGACACCAATAGAAACACAATATTCGCTTTCTTTTCGGTACTGCTTGCTTGGATGATTGAATTACACATTTATAAAATGCAGAATTCTAGATTTAAAGTATTATCAGATTTTTGAATATGTGACCATGGACCACAAAACCAGTCTTAAGTAGCATGGGTATATTTGTAGCAATAGCCAAAAATACATCATATGGGTCAAAATGATAATTTTTTCTTTTATGGCAAAAATCATTAGGGTATTAAGTAAAGATCATGTTCCATGAAGATATTTAGTAAATTCCCTACCGTAAATACATCAAATTTAATGTTTGATTAGTAATATGCATTGATAAAATCTTCATTTGGACAACTTAAAATGTGATTTTAATTTTCAATATTTAGATAATTTAGAGAAATTGGCCGCATACAGTTATACAGTACAGTACACATACAGTAGTTCACAACATTTTCAAAAAATTTTAAATAATAGTAATATAATAATAATGAAATGCAATGTAATGTAATTATTTCTTAAAGATGAGGTCTTAATAATAATAATAATAATAATAATAATAAGGATAGACCACAAAATACCTTATGTTTAACAAATAATTGCATATTTTTATTATTAGTAGTAGTAGTAGTAATATTGGGCATTGGGTCTTTTGTCATATTGCCATTTATTACACAGTTATTACACATTTAACTGGTAAAATCACTAATGTTTTGTCTGTTTTTGCCTATTTCTTTACTAGATGATAGTTTGTGAGCATTGTCATTATATTTAGTTAAAATATACAAATTTTAACGAAAGAGCAAGGTCTCAAGCTATTTCCGATTTTGACTTGTATAGTAAAATGAATGAGAGTAATATAATATTCCTGTACATTTTATGGTAAAGCCATTAAGCGCCGAGACGCATGATTGAGTGAACATGTGAGTGTTGATTTAATATTTCTTGATGTTTATATTAATTAGGATTTAATTGTCAAAAATATTTAGCTCAGACATGCAAGTTGGACAAACGGGGGAAATATTAGCAGCCCTCGCATTATTCCAGTTTCATCAACCTTGTTTTAATTAACCTCTTTGAATAATTAACCACACGTTATTATCAAATGAAGCAAATAATTGAGGTGCTGGCTCAATTTGTAATTTGACGATTTTCTACCTTTTTAATTCACGTGTTTCCCACTTTGAAACCAAGGAAAAACATTTTACAGTAATGACCTTAATGAACACGGACTGCTGAGACGAGAGGGAGCCGGAATAACAGTCAGTGAACACAGACAGACTGGTCAATCCCTTGAGGAGTCTCCGTCTCAGTGTGCGTATGTGTGTGTGTGTGTGTGTGTGTGTGTGTGTGTGTGTGTGTGTGTGTGTGTGTCTTTCTCTCTCTTACTTTCTCTCTCAGGAGGAGCTGATAGGGCTCAGGGGAACTCTGTGGAGAATCTCTACACGGCCCAGTATGGGGAGAAGACAGGAAACGGCCTTTCATTACAGTATAGAGGCTCACACATGGGGGAGCGATGTCAGAACGACTCTTTCCTCCAGTCTGCAGGCATCGCACCCGTCCACTGGTCTGCTAGGCAAATCCTCTCCCTTCAAACCACCTTGGGACCAGGATTACTGAAATTTTGAGAAGGTACCGTTCCCCTTTGTGCCCTCCAAGTGTTGACTCCCTCTTTGTGTCCGGCTAGCTGTGCAAAGCCACTCACTGCACTATCAGCTGGCATTTAGAGTTCTTTGGTATAGAACAGACACCATATGGCTCGACTGACCCCTGTGTCAGATCTTAGCTGCTTGTAACACAGGTGCTCTTTCCCCTCCCGCTCACCTTCTCCAGGAGGGTGACGGTGGCCTTCCCCCAAGATGCTTCATCATGGGTCTCGCCGGGCTCTCGCTCTTTCAGGCGGACGTTTAACTACCACGCAAAACTGAACGCTTCACTGCTTCTTCAATCATTCATGTGACAGTTAGCAGCCAATGGTGGCTAATGATTTTCTGTCATGTTCGGCGCGCGGCGTAAGCGCGTATTAGATATCGGCGACGGATGGACACATCAACTACTAAAATGGCTCCATTCCCAGGGCCATCAAAAGACGCAGCTGTCCCAAAGTGGATGAAATATTCTGCCGCTAGTACCTGCATGCCCACGGTTTGATTTTTATTAGTCACCTGCCCGGTGATCTTTTTTTCAAAGCATGACCGAAGAGCTTTTTTAAACTTTTGAGTCTTTTTTCACATGAAAAGTGGACTCCCTGGTGGAAAAACTAAGTTATACTAAGTTAAGGTGGTCAAACTGTGTGTTGGAACATAGTTAAAGTCAGAAATGACATTTGCCACCCATTTTACTTCCGTAATGTGTCATATTTCAGAGTAAAACAGAATATT